>NC_031497.1:10890886-11111684 GCF_000237925.1 Schistosoma mansoni
CAGGCGAAACGTTGGATTTACTTCAAATTCATTCGCTAAGGTTTTACAAATAAATATTCTTCCTACTTAATAAAATTCATGCTAATTAACTAGTATTTTTAGTAAATGTGAATATTTCTTTTTTCATCGCATATTATTCATAGAAAAGTTATTTGTCCTTCTAAACTTATCAACAGTAAATATTTATTATAATTTACTTAGTCATACAATGAATAAAGATATAAATAGATTTTGTAAAGATTTCATTACATATAACTATCGTCAATACATTCATTTATTAACAATGTTTATGTTTTCATATAGTATCCATGTGACTAAACAACTCACACACACAGAGATTTTGATGGAGTTTTGTTCTCTGAGTTGGATAGTTTGGTCGTGGAGCTTTCATCGTTCTTCTGAACGATATCATCAGTACAAACTTCGGGTAGAAGTCTACCCACTTGAGCTACCATCACACACACATAGTTGTTTATATAATATGTTAAAAAAATTACCCCTATCAATAAACATTCAAATAAAAAAAATTGAATTAATTACAAAAACCTGATATATTGATATATTTATCTATTGTATTACATTTTAGATAAATCAAATAAAGAATAAATTAAAGAAAAGAAAATAATCAAGATGATAATGGTTTATGTTATATCTTGTGGCCGAGTGGATGCCCAGTTGATGTATGACGTGATAAAACCCGCCAATCAGAGTACATCGAATTATCGATCAGAGCATTGATATACATACGCCGTATGAGCAGTCTTGAGTACTTATCAGTCCTGCTATCTGCCTAACCCAGCCAGTTAAATCCAGAACACCAATAACAGCCTCTGTAATATGAATCATTATTCTCAAACATATTGGGTTTATATACCAAACAAACAGACCACATCGTACCATAAAATAGAAAATAACATTTGTACAAGGTTCGGCCAAATGTGACTGTGAATAGGGGGAACAGTAATTAATAGACTGGGGATAACTCAGGAATGGCACATCGTATAATAATAGTCTATAGGTCAAAATAAAGCTTATGATAAGAAGGATGCGAATATGAATAGTTTCATAACTTAACAATTATACAGTAGGAAATATACATATCATATTGGTCCATATATAGTTCTCAAGGTTACCATTCATAAATCTCCACGGGATATAACAATTTATCATCTGGAACTAAGAAAAAAGTAATGGAAAAGAAGTTAGTATAGAAAGTAGTATAAATTGTACATTTTTTTGGCAGAATATATGGAAAACTTTTAGGTGACGTTAAGGTAACCTTGAAACAGCTCACCTACTTTCTAAGGTTAAAAAAAGTTTGTCAATTAGCATGAGGAATTAGAATTAAAACTTAGAGTTAGAATTTAGGGTTAGAAATTAAAGATTTTTTATCACAAATTGACATGAACTCTAATACATTAATGCTTGTTATATCCCGTGGAGATTTATGAATGGTAACCTTGAGAACTATATATGGACCAATATGATATGTATATTTCCTACTGTATAATTGTTAAGTTATGAAACTATTCATATTCGCATCCTTCTTATCATAAGCTTTATTTTGACCTATAGACTATTATTATACGACGTGCCATTCCTGAGTTATCCCCAGTCTATTAATTACTGTTCCCCCTATTCACAGTCACATTTGGCCGAACCTTGTACAAATGTTATTTTCTATTTTATGGTACGATGTGGTCTGTTTGTTTGGTATATAAACCCAATATGTTTGAGAATAATGATTCATATTACAGAGGCTGTTATTGGTGTTCTGGATTTAACTGGCTGGGTTAGGCAGATAGCAGGACTGATAAGTACTCAAGACTGCTCATACGGCTTTTGTATATCATTGCTCTGATCGATAATTCGATGTACTCTGATTGGCGGTCTTATCGCGTTCATATATTTAACAGGGCACTCAAGCAATCGATATAACATGCTACTTTTCTATATGGTTGAATAAATTTCATGCCAAAATTCAAGACTTGCTGTCCCGAATTTCATTGGTTCGTCCATAAATTATAGTCTTGCCGTTTATCACGGAAGACTTTTGCTTTCTTTATATCCAGAGTATGAAATAGTTATTACGAAAAAAACGTAATGCTTTCCACTTTCACATAAAGGCGAGGTCTAATAAGTGTGATAAACTATGAAAGAATCTATGTTGACAATATTCAAAATGAGGCGATAATCCACTGATAGCATTAAAAAATTGTTGTTCCCTACCACAAATAAAATGAATTCAAAAATGTGAAATCCCGAAAACAAGTCAATGGTCTGAAGATAGTTTAATCATCTTAAGACCTAAAAGCCTTTGCGCGATCCCTGATAGGGTCATGGATGAGTGCTGATAAAGAGATTCATATTAGCCCTCATCAGTTGTTAGTGGTTCTCCATCTAACATCAGTCACCGATGAAAACCATTTTCTAATTTAACTAATTTCTACAACTCACTGAGTCAAATCGTAACTCTAATGTTTATTGTATACTAAAATACACCCAATTCAGTATCACTATCAAGTTAATGAAAACAAAAAATCCTTCATTTATTCTACTTTTCGTTTATCGTTTTTTATTTAGGCGATGTGAATTCCAGTCATATGACTATCATATGATATTGTTGTATTCATTTTTATTAGAATTATATTTATGTACTGGCTAATTCAAATCACATTTGGCGCCTACCATTAAACTAGTGAAATTAACAATTTACAAATAAAATTAAGACTTACATTACTTGTTTTTGTTGAAATTTTAATGCAGATGTTAAATGAACGATGAAAGAGACAGTTAGGGTCAAAGAATAAGACGTACTCCTGAATTCGCATATATATCCTACATTGAAGTCATTGGTAAGCATATTATTTAGAAAAGTACCGTGCACTGATTTTCAAGACTTAGAATTGATTATCAGAGTAGAACAAATTCAGTGGACAAAATATTTACAACCTAGGTAAAGTTGTACACCAGTTTCCTTTCTATGTACATTCGACAGTCGTAAAGAAAATGTTCTCAACCGAGTATATTTGATTAATGTCGTAGTTTCTCAGACTGTTAGCTATAAAATCAACTACCAGAATGATTGTAAGATGGTAGCTGTAATCATAATACTATTATCAGTTTTGAGGTTTTTTAGTCAAGAACTATAATATTATCTGATGTACTGGTGGAAAAATATATTGGCATACCAGTTAACTTACGTTTCAAACGTGTTGGTATTCACAACGTTTGATTAGTGGCATAAGCTGCAGAAAACTCGTACTCGCTAATGAAAATCGTGGAGCTCTTTCAACGCAATTATGAAGACGAGTATGATAGATTGGAATCTATTGTACATCGAAAACAAATCAAAACTATCTAAATACAATGATTTATGTGTGTTTTGTCACACAACTTGATAGTCAGATTCGCATAAATGAAACTGGGTATTACTTGACATGATAAGTTACCAATAACTTAGTATGTGAACTTAGGTTTACGATATCATAAACGGTTATAATGAACAAATAGGAATTATTTACTCCTTCGTAAAATGTGATTACATATTATATCAAATGGGAGAAAATAAATGTTCTATATCACACTCCAATTAAATAAGACCTTGTTTATTATATTATTTAACCAGGATGTTCATAGAATAAATACTCTCCATAAAGTCTGAAAACATGGTTAATCACTATGATAAAGAAAAGTGAGTTGGACCACTGACAAAACCTGATATTTTTAAAAATAAAAAAACATCGTTTTTTGAACATTGTTAACAACAGTTAACTTTACACGAACAATACTTTCTTTTTAGTTTTATATGTGTAACACTGGATCACAATCCCGGAGCTATCAATATCATAGATTTCATCTTCGATCAGGAGAGAGAATTAAACTTAGTAGAATAAATTCTCACACAAATACTGACCAACTTTGAAATGTTTTTGTTTAAACTATTACAAGAACCGTCGAAAAGTGAGAATATCCGTTGGGATTAGGAGAACATAACGATGAATTATGTTGGTAGGAAATCGATAACTTGATAAAAATTAGAATAGGTCTTTTGTATGAAAAATAATCGTTTTGTGAATACCTATCCTTCTAGAATTCAAAAACGTAGTAGATATTAATAATACTAATAATTGGTACATTAATAAACAAGTAAAAAGGTAAGTTCAAATATATTGTTATTTAGACAGTGTCAATCTGCGGTTGTTGATTTAATGGATCGAAACTAAGGGCTTTATATACATTCGGTCCCTGAGTGATAAAGTTGAATAAGACAAAGATAATTAGATTTATGAAACGAAATGAATTCTTTTCATTTCACAGTCTTCATTAACTGACTACGATATAAAAATATAAAGTGATTAGGGTAGCTATAAACAAAAATTTTAAATTGAGTTAAATGGTTAAATTGAATCAAAAATTATAAAATGAGTAAGAAGACACAAAGTGTGATATGTAAGCACTATGATTCGGATTATGGTTGTGTAAATTCTTGTTTTAATTGTAATAAACTTTTATTTAACAGAATAGATAAATTATATCAACGTTTCAATGTTTTTATTAGTTGGATAGTAGGTTTAGCACCTATCTTTGGGTTAAGTATACGACTTGAATCAGGATCAAGTCTAGATAAATCCAGGGCACTCTTTAACTATTCATTCAAAAACAGTTAAGATAAAATTGTCAGTAAAAGTGAAATCAGCTGAAGAACCATTGGAGAAAAGAAGGAATAAAGAAAACATCCCATAATGGTTTTAAATTACTGACGGATAAGTACAAACAACAGTACGCTTAATCGAACCTACGAGCTTCATATTTTATCAAGCATTCTATTTCAATAAGTTATTAAGTTGGAATTCGACGTTTTGCCTTTTCAGCGTTCGTCAACTTATGATGTAATAACTTCCAGCTGGAAACCATGACTTGTGAAATCAATCGTGTTGGGAATAAGATAAAAGAAATAATCATTAATATTGGAAGACAATTGTAATGTATTACAAACTGGAAGCAGTCCAAAATAACATAAAAGCTTGGTTTTGTCGTGTTATCTGTAAAACGTTAAGGTCTGGTAATGACAAAAGTTACTTTCAAGATATACAGTTCTCTGCAAAACATTTCAGTAGTTTTGTTTTATGTTCGATACATTAATTGCTAATGCTTTACGGAGCGACCGATTTATCAATGATCTGAGAGTTAATATGTTCGACAGGACAAAATTCAGAAGTCAAAATCTAAAAGTTAAAACTCTTAGTTACTTCATAATGTAACCCAATAGTAAAATCATCTAGTTCTTCATGATTTACATTTGTCGAGGAGGATTTTATTGAATATCAATGTCATTTTAAGTTACTATCAGTAATATGATGTAATTTGTAAGCACATAAAAAACTACCCATATCGAATACGGATAAGTTAGTAATGGTTAATTTAACTGCAACGATAACCAACTATCTCTCGATATCAAGCAAACCTTATAAAAGTTCGTTTATTCAAAAAACCAGTGTAACATCGGTTGCTTTTTCGGATAGTATAGTATGTAGATCAAAGCTAATCCACATAAAATTATCGGTCTCTCAATGAGTGGAATGAAATGTTGAATGTATTTGTCAAGAATATTTGGACCTGGTTCTTCTAATTGATCAAAACTACTTAAAAAAAACAGTAAGTCCTATATTTAGATTTCGTGTGTTGACCACGCAGATAAATTATGTGTTATACTTGCGTATATGATACCAGTTTTAATTACATCCAAATCATTTAATCAAGATCTCGCCAATAGAATATGTTTTTTAACCTGTAGAATGATTAAAAACTTGACACATAAAGTTGAAATTAATCTTTCTCATAATTAGAATTCAATATCTATATATACCATGTCTCAAATATTACGTTTCTTTAAATCAGGGTTGAAAGACTCAATTGTGTCCAAGCAAGTTTGCACATGGACGAGCTATTTAAATGTTTTAATATAAGAAAGTTTCAATTTTCATTAAATCGATTTGTAAAGTATAATAACCATTGAGTCCTGGTCAGCAATATAATATAGATAATCCTATCAAAATTATTAAAATTGATCACACTATTAAATCGATATTATTTAGAATGTTATTTCTAATCATTATGAATAGGTTTAGATTGACATTATGAATGGATCAATGTTGGACCACTATTAAAAACCTGAAGGCATTGGACAGCCGTTCCGTCCTAGTATGGGACTTCTCAGCAGTGGGCATTCACGATCCCACTCACGGGGCCCGAACCCCGGACTTTCGGTCTCACGCGCGAACGCTTAACCTCTAGACCACTGATCTGGCCGGCATTCAATTGTGTTAATGTTTAACTTCAACCATTCTACGAAATTGCGCCACTGTCCACCATTGTCTTCAGTGCGTAACTGCCTCACAACAGATCCTGCCTGCTGGATCGTGGATGACCACTGTTTAGGAGTTCCGTACTAGAACGAAATGTCCTTCCAGTACTTTCAGGTTTTCAATGGTGGTCTAGCTTAAATCGACTCATGAATTCAACCATTAAAATCATTACGATCTCCTTAAACCCCCATTCTGATAATCCTTAACTAATATCAAATGAGGTAATAAAGAAAATTAAAGGGATAAGAGTGTAAGCAATGAGTGAATGCAGGTGAAGTAAGATGAAAAAAACTGGGTTAATGTTATTAATATCCTTTAATTCCCTATAAAACAAAATGTGATTTAATCTCTATTGTTAAAATTTATAATCGATTATATAAATTAAGATATGGAAATTACCATTAAGGACATTACTTATCTATTCTAGATTTATTTTGCTTGTGAAGTGACTTTTTTTAATTAATTACAAATTTTGCATAGAAATAGTGTACAGTTTGTAATATTGAACAAAATCTTTCAAAGAACACATTATGTTTTTCTCCATAGACATTATATATCTATATTAGCATTATTCACTACATATTTCCATAGGGGTCTAGCTTCAATTGACTCATGATTTCAACTATATAAAACACTAATTACCCAAATATTTATACCCACCACATAAAACGTTTTTTCATATTTCAAAGAGGGTAAAAATAAGTGTGATATTTTGCTGGATTATCACTTACCACTTTTTGTTTTGTCAATACTAAAAATAAAGATTTTTGATTGACTTTCTCCAAGTTTCTATTCACACTATAATAGGAGTAATGAACCGTCCATATAATTAAAACACTTAGATGACCTAATATATACCATTACACTAACAGTAAACATAAACCATCCCTATAAAATAAAATGATTTTGAACTTTATAGAAAATTCATAGTACTGTAGTGTGGTCTACTTATATCCATATAAGTAGTATGTGGTGATGGTCAGACATAGAATGTATTTTGGTAGAAGACCGATAAGGAAAGAACTGAAATGAAGCATAATTGGTAGGAAAATGCATGAACAATGGAATTAGAGAAGATGAACTGATATTTACAGAAGGAACAGTGAAAATTGAGACGATTGGTTGTTATTTTGCAAATTAACTATCTGCTGTATGGTTATCAGAATTTAGTGAGATAGTCTGTAATTTGTGTCTAAATACATTCGAATGTACCCACTCCTGTTCTCATGCACTACAGTACAATATCGAAATTTTTTATTTTTAAAATAAACTTAAAACCATAATAAATAATGCATTTTAGTAGAAATATTAAAGTTATAAAGTTACTTACTAACGCCTGTTACCACTCGTGGAGGAGCACATGCCGCACACCAGTATTCTCCATCCAACCCTGTTCTGGGCAATCCTTTTCAGCCCTTTCCAGTTGTTATTCAACCTTTTCATATCTGCTTCTATTTCCCGACGTAATGTGTTCTTTGATCTTCCTCTTTTCCCCTTCCCTTGCAGATTCCAAGTTAGGGCTTGCCTCGTGATGCAGTTTAAAAGTCAGAAATTTAAGAAACAATAATTGTAATTACATTTAAACAAGAAATTTACTTCAGTGAATCTACATAACAGTTAACAACTATTCATATTACTCATGATAATTATGTAATCATGTTGTTCAGTTCTTATAATAAAAGTGAATAATTCGCCTATAAATATAATTATATATATTTTCAATAACTAGAAGTTCAAACGTGCATTCATTGTTCGCATCTCATGCTTTCTTTGTTTACTTAGTAACAATTATCCGAATGAGTATCATATCATTTACTAGTAAATATGAAATCTAGATACCTATAAACATGACAATACCTTACAATTTATTGATCACCGACTAGTGACAAATGTCATGTTTGTCTTGTCTTTTAGTGCTGATTGGTTTTTACTTAACAAGTTGCAATGTCATCACTTATCTGAGTGATTCTACATCACTTACATTATGTTGAAATGTCAGGTGGTAGGAGGTGGTTATTGGGATACCCTGGATACTAGTTTAGTATTAGTTAGAACTTGTTAACGAGATGCACCTGTAATCCTGGGGGGGGACTGATCTTTTTCGTGGGATTCGAACCAGTCGCTTAGCTTCACAGTGTGAGGAGTTCCCACTGAGTGGGCTTGAATAGCACTATGATCATCAGTTTCCATAAAACTATAGGTACGGCTTGATGACGAGTGCTACATAGCATGTAACTAAGGTACCAGGTTTCCAGTCAACTACCTTCAACCGCCTAATAACACAACGAAACTTTATACTATTCAGAGGTTTATAAAATGTGAATAATATTATATTTAATTGAACAAGAGTATTTTTCTATAGCAGACAGCGAATTCCTAATAACGCACAAAATTGGAAAACCCCTCCTTATGGTAATTTATAAAAAAATAGGGATAATATTAAATGAAATTAGTTTTTATTGCATACTGACTAATCGTCTTTTGCTTAACACTAAAACAATGAGCGCTTATTTGAAATGTGTTTTGTTTAAAGTACTTTTGGGTTTCTGATTTGTTTGATAAAATATGCCGCAGACCGTTATGTATATATTGCTATGGTATTCAGGTTCTGGGAAATATAGTTCAGTTGCTACTAGTAATAGATAATATTCACTATTATGTTAGATTTATGTACAATGATAATAAAACTATGGTGAGAAATTAATTTCACACAATGTACAACACGTTTCCATACCAATATAATCTATAATGGAATAAAGAAACCCATTGATCTCAAATTCTACTAATACCATAATAATACCATATTAAAACACCAAAAAAGAACAGGTGAATCCTAAATTGGAAATAAAATTCCTTTAATGAATGAAATATTCAGACTCATTTTGAGTCAATTAAACACTTATAGTTTCATAAAACACAACAATTAAACTATAGTAATTTTTTGTTTGTAATAGTTTATTTATTAAACTATGATTTCATAATAATCTCTTTTTATTGAAAAACCGAGTTGCCCTAGTTACTTAATATAAGCCTATTTATTCGATAGTTACATAAACTTCAAAGATTTGATTGGATTAATAATTTACCCATGAAACTAAATAGATTTTAAAATGATATAATCAATATTATATAGTTGAAATCATGAGTCAATTGAAGATAGAACACCATGGAAAACCAGGAAGCACTGGACGACCGTTTCGTCCTATTGTGGGACTCCTCAGCAGTGCGCAGTCACGATCCCGCCTCGCGAGATTCCAACCCAGGACCTATCAGTCTGGCGCACGAGCTCTTAACCACTAGACCACTGAGCCGGCATCCGACGATGTTAATGTCTAACTTCAACCAATCCACGAAATGGAGCAACCATTCACCAATGTCTTCAGTGAGTTGATATCTCCCAACAGACCTGGTTGACCTGCACTGGTCACTGCTTCTCACTAGAACTTCAGGTTTTCCATGGTGGTCTAGCTTCAATTGACTAATAATTTCAACCATATAAAATTACTAAAATCTCCACAAAATCCCCTTCTGATATAATCAATAATTAAACGTTTAATTATATAAAGTTGTATATAATTAAGAAAATAATGCCAAATAATTTCTAAACAAAATATTCATACAGAATTATACAAATTGTATTTAATTATTAGATAACAAGCAACTGAACAACAATAATCTAAATGTAGATCCTAAATTTACATCTTGCATTCGTAATACTTATCGTTTTAATTTAAAGCATTTTTCTAAAGATGGCTCGTTGGTAAAATCAAGGAAGCCTCAAGAAGCCCAGAAACAGCCGAAGACATTCCATCCAATCACCACAAGAGGAACATTTTAGAATATCGACGTGCCTCTTCTCTATTGGATGAATAAGAAGGACCCCCTATGTGCCTATTGGCTGTCCCAAATGATGATTTACTTTCAACCAAAAACTATAAATACATGAAATTTTAGTACTATATTTGAAATTGTTTGGAATAACATTCCTACCTACTAGTCTTCTGTCTTCTCATTTGCGACTTGGGAGGGTCCTACCGTTCCAGTGCTCAAGTTATACGCGACATACTAAGAGTCTAAGTTCAAGATATAACAATTTTTAACTCATTTACAAAATTATAAAAATGTGTACTACCAGAAACAATTCTAAAACAAACATTTCTTCAACAACAAGAAAAGAAAAAAACTCTATTGTTTGCAGAACTACCTTGGATATTCTTATTTACATTCACTAATAATTAAAATTTCATTTTAAACCCATTTTAAATTTTTATCCTATTTGTTTAAATTTGAATACTTGTCTTTTCCAACTTTCTTATCCACGTATTTTATTATTATTGCTGTTGTTGTTGTTGTTTTGTTCGTGTTTATTAGTTTTTTGTAAAATTATATATTCTCATTGTGGAGACACTTTGGGATTGAAAAATGTTATTTTTGTAAAAACAAACAAACAAACAACCAAACGATTAGGATACTTATTGGTAAGATTACAGATTAAGTATTTTGTTTCCTAGATGAATAATATTAAAGATATTAAAGATCCGAAAAAACAAACAACAAACAGATGAAAGATGAAAAAACTTATTTGTATACATCGTTCTGATTGGCTAGACTGAAATTGTTGATGATACAATCAATAAATCTGGTAAAGATGCTTATTTATTTAAATGACAAGAGATAAATGGATTTGTATTATTACTTCCATATTAACCGGGAGTTACTGAGATATCATAAATATAAGTTTCATAGATATTAGATAATCATTACGAATTTCGATAAACTGATTGTATGTTGCCTAAAATAGGTTGGGTAGAGTTCTCTGTGATGTATAGTATGATGATCAGAACTGTAGTCCATAAATCTTTGAATTACATCTACAGAATATGAAAATCAAAATGCATACCACATTCATCTTATGATCTTTCCTCTCAAAATCTATTAGTTCCATTACTAGTCAATTCATTGTTACCTCTAACAAGTAGATCGTCTGAATGACATCACAATTGTAATGATAAAACACTCAATGCTTTATAATCCATATTATCGATTAAATTTACTTACTTGAAACTATTTATGCTAATTAAAAAGTAGGGGTTTCGCAACAGATCATATTTATTCAGATTGTGAGCAGTTTTTCTTTTGATTGGTAGCCTCTGAATAATTCAATTTAAAATAGCTAAATGATAAAAATCTATACAGTCTCATACTAGGATGAAACGGCCGTCCAGTGCTTTCAAATTTTCAATGATAGTCTAACTTAGATCAACTGGTGATTTTAACAATGAAAATACTACAATCTCCACAAATTCCCATACTGATAAAAATCTAGTTAACATTTGTTTAAGATTTTTGAACATGGATTATTTGTGGCTTTACGCATTAGTAAAAAACATGAACATGAATAGTTGACCTTTCAATTACTTACTTACTTACGCCTGTTACCCCTCGTGGAGGAGAATAGGTCGCACACCAGCATTCTCCATTCAATCCTGTTCTGGGCAATCCTTTCCAGTTCTTTCCAGTTGCTACTCATCCTTTTCATATCTGCTTCAATCTCCCGGCGTAATGTGTTCTGTGGCCTTCCTCTTTTCCCCTTCCCTTCAGGATTCCAAGTTAGGGATTGCTTCGTGATGCAGTTTGGTGATTTCATTAATGTATGTCCGATCCACTTCCAACTTCTTTTCCTAATTTCCTCTTCAGTTGGAAGTTGGTTTGTCTTCTCCCATTAAACGCTGTTGCTGATAGTATCCGGTCAGTGGGTGTTGAGTATTTTGCGTAAACAATTGTTTATAAATGCTTGTGCCTTTCTTACGATGGATGTAGTAGTTCTCCACGTTTCAGATCCGTACAGTAGGACTGTCTTGACGTTCGTATTGAAGATTCTCACTTTGAAGTTAGTTGACAGCTGTTTTGAGTTTCATATGTTCTTCAGTTGTAGGAATGCCGCCCTTGCTTTGCCAATCCTCGCCTTTACTTCTGCATCCGATCCTCCTTGTCCATCAATGATGCTTCCCAGGTACATGAATGTTTCCACCTCTTCCAGAGTTTCGCCATCAAGTGTGATTGGGTTGGTGTTCTCTGTGTTATATTTGAGAATCTTGCTTTTTGCTTTGTGTATGTTGAGGCCTGTTGATTCAGAGGCTGCTACTACATTTGTTGTCTTTGTTTATATTTGTTCGTGTGTGTGAGATAGGAGGGCCAAGTCATCTGCGAAGTCCAAATCATCGAATTGATTCTGAGATATCCATTGTATTCCGTGCTTCCCCTCAGATATCAAGGTCTTCATAATCCAGCCAATCGCCAGAAGAAAGAGGAAGAGGGAGGGTAGACGGCCTTGTCTGCCTCCTGTCCTTACTGGAAATGAATTTGTCAGCTGTCCTCCATGCACCACTTTGCACTGTAGTCCATCGTATGAGTTCCGTATAATGTTGAAAATCTTCTGAGGAACTCCATAGTGTCGAAGAAGTTTCCATAATGTTCTCCCGTCCACACTGTCAAACGCCTTCTCATAGTCAACGAAGTTGATGTATAGTGATTGATTGTTCCATGATGATCCGTAGTGTCGCAATTTGGAATCCAGTCTGTTGATCTCGAAGCTGGGCGTCTACTGCGTCTTTCATCCGATTCAGCAGCACTCTGTTAAAAACTTTTCCTGGTACTGATAACAAACTGATGCCTCTGTAGTTCTCACATTTGCTCAGATCTCCTTTCTTTGGTATCTTGATGAGATATCCTTCTTTCCAGTCCGTTGGCTTTTGTTCCTCTTCCCAAATCTTCTTGAATAGAAGGTGAAGCATGTTTGCAGTTACTTCAATGTCTGACTTCAGGGCTTCTGCTGGTATATTGTCAGGTCCTGCCGCCTTCCCACTTTTGATTTGTCTGATGGCCATCTTGACTTCTTCGATCGTTGGTGGAGTGACATCTATAGGAAGGTCAGTGTGTGCTGCTTCGATGTCCGGTGGATTCAATGGGGCTGGTCTATTCGGAAGTTCCTCGAAGTATTCTGTCCATCTTCTTCTCTGTTCTTGAATCTCCGTGATTGTCTTTTCTTCTTTGTCCTTGACTGGTCTCTCCGGTTTACTATATCTCCCTGCTAGTTTCTTCGTTGTATCATATAGTTGTCTCATATTCCCTTCTCTTGCAGCTTTTTCCGCCGCCGTTGCTAGTTCTCCCATGTATTTCTGTTTGTCAGCTTTAATCCTTTTCTTTACTTGCTTGTTTCTTCTGCGTACTCTACTTGCGCCTTGACTTTCTCTGCTCGTGTTCGGCTGTTGTTGATTGCTGTCTTCTTGTTCTTCCTTTCTTCAATCTTGCCCAGGGTCCCCATAGAGATCCATTCCTTACTGTGATGCTTCTTGCGACCCAGAATCTCCTGACACGTTGAAGCTAATGCTTCCTTGATCCCTTTCCAGTTGTCCTCCATCGTAGTTTCTTCTTCTTTCAGTAGATCCTGTAGAGCTTGGAACCTGTTGTTGAGAGTTATCTTGAATTCGTTGAGTTTGTCTGTATCTCGAAGGAAGGCTGTATTGAACCTTTGCAGGGCTGTTTGTCCAGTTGTCCAGTGTTTCTTTAGCTTCAGTCTCATCTTGGCCACAACCAGGTGGTGATCTGAAGCTATGTCAGCTCCTCTCCGGGTTCTCACATCTCCCATTGATCTTCGGAATTTTTTGTTGATACAGATGTGATCTATCTGGTTCTCTGTGGTGTGGTCCGGTGAGATCCATGTAGCTTTGTGTATGCGCTTGTGTGGGAATAATGTGCTGCCTATAACCAATTTGTTGAATGTACATAGGTTTGCAAGTCTCTCACCATTTTCATTTCCTTCTCCTAGTCCATGTCATCCAATTATATCTTCATATCCTGAGTTGTCCACTCCGACTTTAGCATTTAGATCTCCCATCAGGATGGTGAGGTCCTTCCGTGAACACTTAGCTATGATTGATTGCAGCCTCGAGTAAAACAGATCTTTATCATCGTCGTTGCTATCATTGGTGAGTGCATAATATTGGATAACATTCATTGTGATCCCCTTCTTATTTGTTTTGAATGATGCTTTGATAATTCTGGATCCATGAGATTCCTATCCTACAAGTGCATTTTCGTGCTTCTCTGGATAGTATTAGAGCAACTCCCTGAGTATGTGGAGCAATTTCCTCTTCGCGACCGGAGTACAGAAGCATCTCTCCCGTACCTAGCCTTTGTTGTCCAGCTTGTGTCCAATGGGTTTCGCTGATTCCGAGTACTGCCAATTTGTATCTCCTCAATTCCATTGCTATTTGACTGGTCTTTCCTGTCTCCCACATTGTCCGGACTTTCCATATACCTATAAAGTGTTGCTGTGGTTGTTAGAAGGGGCATCGGCCTCGTGACTTCTGAAGAATCTCGGCCTTCATCATGAGACGTCATAATTATTCCTTCAACTTCCAGGGCAGAATTTAAATGGTTTGAAATATTTTTTCTGGTTAACGTTTTTTTAGCGAGTTAGTTTTTCTACGGGATGAGTCGCTAACCTGGTGCCCAACTCTCCTCCTTTACCCGGACTTGGGATCGGCAGTAACTCCAGAAGAGCCACAGGCGGAGTTCGATCTGTCAATGGTTTTATAAATTCAGTGGCACTAATAAGAAATCATTTTGAGCGAATTTATAATAATTTCTTAAATCACTGCTTTTCACAATGATTATATTTTTGCATAGGTTTCTTGACAAGTCCAAATACATAACACTTTGGACAAGATAAAAATTTGTTTTATTGAGATTATTTTTACTAAACTTAATACATAGTGCCAATGTGAAGTCTTTGCTTCTTCATACCCAGACTTGTTCAGTTAATGAGTACCAATGGAAGGTTACATTACTTATATGTTCTCAGTAGTTTAAAGTAGAATTGGTAAATAAATGTTGAATTAACTCCGCATGACATGCATCTAGACACTCGTAGCGGTTGTAAAATTATAAATAACTTGCCTGGGAATATTTTTCACGTTGTTTCAGGTCGTTTATACATCACATTCTCACTTCATTACAGTTTCAAAGTGAGTAAGTTATAGTGAAAAAGAAAGGTGTTTTTCTAACTGATCATATGATGCAAAATCATAGAAAGTTACATTGAGGACTAACTGAACATCGATGTTAAATAGAGAAAAGATACTAGGGAAAATTTAGATCGAAATTTTAATTGATTGTAAGAAAAACGTCTTTTCCATATTTATAAAGTGTACTCTATAAGATGTAAAGAAGAGGATAGAATACGAGACCTATTTTCTATTCATTACTATTATAATAACAATATGAAATGGACTATAATCTACATAAAGAGTTGACCTATAACTATTGAGATAAACCAGAAATAACTATTTTTTCAAGCAGTAAAAAGTATCCAATTACTATTTATTTCAAAGTATTTAATGTATTTTCTTCTTTAAATTCTAAACTAGCAAGTTATGTAGTTTTCTAATTTTTTATACATTTAATATGTATGGCTTTTTTTCAGTATTAAGTTCCTGAATTGTTTTTATTTGTCCTGTCTTTTAGAGGAGTATGAATGACTTTCCAATGTGTTTTTTTGGAAGGTCAAATATCAGTTAGTGAGATACCGTTATCACTTTTGTCAATGTAAGTTTCATAGCCAACATAATTATTGTGAGCAAAGGTGGATAGTGGCTAGCAGTGGAATCCAGGACGCGCGTTTCGTCCTATTTGGGACTCGTCAGCTGGATGTATCTGCATCTCAGCATAATTATTGTTCTTTATAAGTTAAACAAACCAAATCAAAATCCTTAAAAAGCTGCCTATTAGCTGATACAAGTCAGAAACAGATAAGATGAATAAGATACTCTAATATTTATAAATTATGTACTATTGAAAATGTGATTCAGTACCATGAAGAAATGTTGACATGAAGTAAGCTATATTACTGCCAACATCAAGGTATATAAATTCTCATCACAAAATTGGAAATAAAAAAAGAAATATAGGGTTTTTTAGGGGGGGGGTAACAATTAAGTGTGTACTATATTCTGAACTTGATGCTTATTAATTTTGAAACCAACATATTATGACAAAAGAAATGAATAGTGAATAGTTACAAATAAAAGAAACACAAAACAAACAAGCAAACAATGGAAATTGTTATCCATTCAAATATCTTCAAGTTTACATAAATTCTGTTTGATAAATACTTGTGATTGACTTCACTTTGTTTTTTAACTACCTTTTCAAGACGTTGTTTTGTTCAGTAAAAATAGTAGCAAACATCTTGATTAATAGATAAATGGCTTTGCGAATAAGATACTTTTTATGTTTATCCATATTTTATATAGTTGAGATCATGAGTCAATTGAAGATAGAACACCATGGAAAACCAGGAAGCACTGGACGACCGTTTCATCCTATTGTGGGACTCCTCAGTAGTGCGCATTCACGATCCCACCTCGCGAGATTCGAACTCAGGTCCTATCAGTCTAGCGCGATAGCGCTTAACCATTAGACTAGTGAACTGGCATCCAACGGTGTTAATATCTAACTTCAGCCAATCCATGAAATTGAGCAACCATTCACCAATGTCTTCAGTGAGTTGATATTTTCCTACAGACCTGGTTGAACTCCTCTGGTTACTGCTTCTCACTAGAACTCCAGGAAATACCTCATGGAGCCAGTCACTAGTGAGCATATGATCATTATCAGAAGGGGGTTTTGTGGAGATTTTAGTAATTTTATATAGTCGGGATCATGATTCAATGGAAGCTAGATTGGTAAGTCAAATATGTTATAGTTACTTTTGAATATTTCGTATGAACCATTTATTGACTTATTGAACTTATGAAATCAAATATTCATACAATTTTTCTGTAAATTATCATAAAAAACACATGTTGAAAATAAATTTATTCTTTTCTGATTTATACCGTTATAGCGCCTCACGTACAATTGAGTTTGTTCATATCTAATTTGGTTAAGCCCTTTTATTAACTTGTTTGATAGACAGTCATTCGTACAATAACAACTTATCTATACCATTTATACCTTTTTTATTGTTGTGTTTGTATGAACACGTATGCTTGAGCATTGCTTACCCCCAACTCACATATTCATTCTGCTAACATTAGTGTTAGTCGCTTAATTGATTCGACGATTAATTCATTTTCCTAGGTATATATGTATGTATATTTTAATTCTAACGATTCGACTCACTCGCTTTCTCTTCGGCGCTCGCATATCATTTTTGCTTCGTATGCCTATGGTTTCTGTGATTTGTGTATGTCGCGATAATAAATGTAATCAACGCTTCGTATTCGTCTTTTGATACACCGTTGGGGGCGTTATCTAGTAACGGTTATCAAGACGAGTAGTATACGAAGTTTAAGAATTATATCGAATATTGACCACCACACTATTATCAAAAATATATCATTCACATTTATACAATCTAAATACCTGTCAATAAATGTTGTTTCAAAATTTTCATAATGCGATAATGTTAGGATAAGATTTGAACATGAGATCATGGATTCAAGGTTGTCTAGTTGAAACCTTTTGATCTTACAAGTGTATTTATTTAGGTTTCAGATGTTGGTACAATTGACCAGTCACTGATTTACTTAAAACAAAAGAAGGAGAATTCAAAATCTGATCAGGGAATTTCCAATAATATTGTATTATTTTTATGTCAGTCAGACTATTCTGTAATTAATATATTTATAAATGTTTAGTACACTAAAGTCTATATTAAGCTATTTATATCCTATTCGAAAGGAATTTGTAATGTAACGCCTAATGTCATACTATAACGTATATCAAACCATGCAGTTAAATCAACTCGTTTGAAATAGGATTAATTTCCTCCCTAATTTCTGTCAACTTTCTCGTAACTGGACGGATGAAGGTTAGTGAATATTAACAATGGCGAATACGTGTTCACCAATTAGACTTAAGCGTATATGAGACGTCTCTACTCTTTACTATTATATACGTAAATTGAAGTCTTCCAAATATTACAGTTTGTCCTTGTGAATATATTAAACAATCCTGCCATTTGACTTGATTGATAAAGATACATATTTGTTGTATTACTACTTATATAGATGCTAACAGGCATAATCAGAAATATTTGATTAAGATAGACATTATGTGAAATCAAAATCCTATTCAGCGTTTACAAATACAAATATCTATGAAAGACTAGCTGTTTGAAAATGATATAACTTAGTATGACCGATAAGCTTATTTAAAAATAATATTTATGTTCTGATATATGAATGGATATTGAGTAATTTAAGAATAAGTTTAATAAGCGAGATATTTATAGCTTTGTGAGGAAAAAATTTTTCGGACCGTTTTGTTATATCCCATGGAGATTTATAAATGGTAACTTTGAGAACAATTTATGGAGCAATATGATATGTATATTTCCTACTGTATATTTATTAAATAACTAAACTATTCATATCTATATCCCTCTTATTATAAGCTTTGTTTTGACCTATAAACTATTATTATACGATTTACCATTCTTGAGTTATCCTCAGTCTATTAATTACTGCCCCTACATTAACAGCCACATTTGGCTGAATCGTGTACAAATGTTTTTTCTATTTTATGGTACGATGTGGTCTGTTTGGTTTGTATATAGACCAAGCGTGTTTGATGCAGATGCTGTCATTGGTGTTCTGAACTTAACTGGCTGGGCTAGGCAGAAAGCAGGACTGATATGTACTCAAGACTGCTCATACGGATTTTGTGTATCATTGGGTGATTAATAAACTCACTCCTCTCTCATTGGCGGGAATCAGCACGTTTATATATATATATCAACTGGGCAAGAACGCACTCAATCGATATAACACGTTTTTATCCATATATCAGCTAGAGATCTGTCGAGATTAGCAGTCAGGTGTTTTAATGTCCGTCGTTAGAGTGTCGAGATATAAACTTGAAGGTTTACTACAAAAATTTGTCTGCACCTAAGATTCCGGTTTAAATTCATCTATCATCCCCATAATTCTTAAAGTTTTATCCGTTACATGTTATGTTTAATATGATTTTGCTTGTTCAACTCGCTTCAATTAAGTAGTGACTAGCTAGTGGTGTATTATTCATGAAAAATTGAATGAAAATCATTTCATTCATGTTCATTCCTTGTCCTAATCATCTCATCTAATTCATTAAAATAATAAACACATTTTGTGATATCCCAATGAGTAAGAATTCTGTATTTCTGAAGTTTCATAACTTAACGTAAGTCATTTCTTCAGAGTATATAAATAAGTGACCAAAATAAAAATTAACACAAGTATACTCTGAAGACATGACTTACATAAAGTCACGAAACATCAGAAATACAAAGTTCTACTCATTAAGATATCATCAGTCAGTCAGTCAGCTACAACGTAGGACCAAGCACATATATGCATCGGTCCAAGTTGCCATATCTCGTCAGCACAACAAGATGAACACCGGATTCATAGAAATAGTTAATTTAGTGGTGGTAGTATATAAAAGATAGGTTGTATGTAAGAATATAGTATAGGAAGGAAGACAGATATGAAGCAATTTTAATCTTAAGGATTAAGGGAAGGTAAAGAGTGTATAGATTCATGAATTAAAGCTAATTAATATACTTTTTTTAATCATACTCAATTTTTGAATAATGAACTTTGATTATTGATGCAGAATTTGGCATAATTCCCAAATGAATTTAAATTATTAAATAATTTACTGATTAACTGGAATAAGAATAAAAAATAATTTACATTTTTAAGTTCACATATCACTCCCAGGGCAGAGTTTAAATGGTTTGAATAATTTTTTTATGGTTGGCGTTTTTTTAGCGAGTTGGTTTTCTACGGGATGCGGTCGCTAACCCCATGCCCAACCCTCCTCCTTTACCCGGGCTTGGGACCGTCAGTAGCCCCCGGAGGAGCTACGGACGGAGTTACATATGACATAAAGTATTAGATAATTCAAAGCAAATTAACATAAAGCGAAATAAACTTTTCCAATAATTTTCATAGTTGAGATCATGAGTTGATTGAAGCTAGAACACCATGAAAAACCTGGAAGTACTGGACGGCCAACTCGTCCTGTTGTAAGACTCCTAAACAGTGCGTGTCCACGATCCCGCCTCACGAGATTCCAACCCAGGACCCACCAGTCTCGCGACAGAGCACTTTCTAATAATGATTATATGGTTAAGAAACTTTACTACTGCTTTAATCAAATCATTATTCTAATGGTATGTTTCATCAGATAATTTTGACGTTGATATATCAGAGTTTGGTTATTTTGACTCAAGGATTGCCTTCTAGGAACTTCATTGATATAGAAGGTAGTTCATATTTATTAACCAGTTATCTTTAAGTAATGTCTGCATGAAATGTATAGTTGATAAATAAGTAATTAAATTATCAACTAATATTTTAAAGGCGGTTATTTAAATCTTTTTTTCTAATGACAAAGTATCAATTTATCAGTAGCAAATAGATATTATTTATTTATTTAAACACATAAATATTGGCACAAAAGGGTACCAGATATATATGCGCAACACAAATCTCATTTGATTTGTATGATTGCTGTGATACTGTCCAGGTGCCCAAACTGAAGCAGGTGGTTTTCTTAAGGGGCCACACCCCGAGCCTTTGACCTGAAGATCTGATCCATATGGCAGCGGAGCATCGTGAGAAGATGAAGTTCCATGGTAGCCGGTGATCAACGGTTGGTTCATACGCCATTTTACCCTCAGGATACTGGAGCCCATGTGCACCATTGGTTTGAAATGAGGGTTTTCCAACTCCCCTAGGTGGACTCGTAGTGTCCACCAACCCGGTTAAAGCGCCTTACATTCGCTTTTCGTCCTCTCAATTTCGTAAACTACACCCCGCCACGAGAAGGCAGTGAGTAGGACTTCTCCGACAGAGGCTATATACGCGTGGCCGTATGAGAGCATTTTGAGAGGGAGAGCGAACTCTCCCCATTCTCTGCCGTAACTGGGCATTTGGGGGCTATATCTTATTAATTCCATTTTAAATTTCCTGTAGGAATTCTTTTCAAAATATATTAACTAGACAGAAGCAATCTACATTATATCTGGATATGATGACCAGTTGAATTAATATTTCGTAAAAAATCAATCAATATGGCTTATACTTATATTTCCTTATTTTCTATTAAGTTACCTAAAATTTCCCACTTTTCCAACTATTATTTTTCACTTTTGTCCACCCACTGTCAACAGGGCAGTCTACTTTTCTACTGAAATAAAAATTTCAATCATATGAAGTTTTCATATGACATCGAATACTATTGTGAATTTCTTTACCGTGGGAACATATTTATCATTATTATTAAAATTTCTTTTTGTTATTGAGATATAATCACTAAAAAACACTGGTTATAAACCATTATTTGATCGGACGAAGGTCTGTCCCCAATTATTGTAAACTAGTCGAATCAAATTATCAAGGTTAAATCACACATGGCCTTGAGATCTACCAATCAAAATACGGAGCCCAATTTTTCTCACCCTTTTACTGTAATATTTGCCTATCAGGTCAAACAGAGAACGTGACAAAATCTCTTTCCGAGAGTGGAGGGAAATAGATTTTTAAAATACTATCGGTGTAAATATCTACGACGTGTTTTTATGATCGAACGATTCAAGATTTTATACAAATTTCAAATACTGGGAATTAAATAAAAAAAATTATGAAAACAATGGGTAAGTCACATTTTGCAAATATTCAGTTTTTATTAAAAGTTCAATTTAAATAGTACTCTCAGAATTTATTAGTAGTAAATACTACTGAAACTGAGATCATTTATAAAAATTTTTGATAATCGTAGAACTTCAATACATGGATATCTGGGTAATCACTGTTGTTCGATAGGTGTATGTGTACAGTGGTTTCTTAGATGTGTTGTTTTCTATGAGCTTTATGAGTTATTGATAATACTACATTGTCTCATAGTTGATAATAATAATAATAATACTTATCAATAACACTAGCTACATCACAATATTAGGTTCTATTTAACTGTATTCGCAAATTTTTAGTACGATTTTGCTTCTAATCTAGAATAAATACAGATGAACTAATAAGTAATCAACGTGCCAGTTTAATCAAACTCACTATAAACAATAATCCAAGTATTTTTCTGACTGATATTATGATATATTTCTGTCAGTAAATATATATGGTTGAGAGTTTTTTGTCCTTTACTTTATTGAACACTTGAAGAAGATAATCAAATGTCTTATTAATAATTATATAATGATTAATAGAAATTTATTTACTTTGAAGAAATAACTTACATTAAATCGCATAACATCGAAAATACAATTTTCTACTCACTAGGTTATCTCAAAAATATACTGATAGATAAAACCAATGATAAGTAAATGTTAGATCATGAATTATATATAGTTGAAATCATGAGTCAATTGAAGCTAGACCACCATAGAAAACCTGAAAGTACTGGATGACCGTTTCATCCTATTGTGGGACTCCTTGGCAGTGCGCATCTACGACCCCGCCTCACGAGATTCGAATCCAGGACCTATCAGTCTCGCGCGCGAGCACACTGCTGAGGAGTTCCACAATAGGATGAAATGGCCATCCAGTGCTTCCAGGTTTTCCATGGTGGTCTAGCTTCAAATGACTCATGATTTAAAATATATAAAATTACTAAAATCTACACAAACCCCTTTCTGATAAGATCATCAATTAATCAAAAAGATCATTCATGAACATTCTTTTCTTTTTTATATGAATAAAATAAATTAGTTATTTGATAATATCTAACAAAGTTATAAATATCTGGTCAAATCATTTACGATTACAATTAGCTGTGGTTCGAATAACATAGTACTAACATTACATAGTTTACTAAGTTTCATTCAACCTACATGTGTTTAGTGTTAAATCCTAATTTACAAAGGATATATGTTTATAGTTAATTAAAACCATATTGAATACATAAGGGTATAGATCAAATGTATTTTTACCTTGTTAATAAGTATTGTTTTTTTACTATTCGTAGTTTTTTAGTTTGTGAATGAAATACTCGTGTTTTGTATAATATACCACAAGTACAAGGTTCTATGTTATTGTTTTTTATTAAGGAAAAAGGAAATTTTTGTCATTTTTATAGTTATTTTGTTCATATAATTAAGTGTATTATGTACAGGAAGCTAATACGTGATTCGTATCAATTAAACTGTGTATAATTTGAATGTAGTTGTTTACTTACTTACTTACTTACGCCTGTTACCCCCAATGAAGCATAGACTGCCTACCAGCATTCTCCAATCCACTCTGTCCTGGGCCTTCCTTTCTAGTTCTAACCAACTTTTGCTCATTCTTCTCATATCTGTCTCTATTTCTCGGCGTAATATGTTCTTTGATCTTCCTCTTCTCCTTTGACCTTCAGGATTCCATGTGAGGGTTTGCCTTGTGACACAGTTGGGTGATTTCTTCACAGCAAATAAATATAAGTAGGATCAAATATACACTATTTTAATTGATTGCTAATATACTATCAGTAATTTGTGAAAACATTTTCTTAAAATATGCCAATATTTGTTCTTCCTGTTTAAAAAAAAGTTAAATTCTATAGAAGAATAAAAGAAAAATCAATATTGATATTGACATTATTATTATTATTATTATTATCATTAATTATCACATTTCTATCGTCAAGGTCATATGGAGGGGGACACAAATTTTTCCTTCTTTATATTAACGTACGCAAATAAAAATACTTTTCCACAATGTATATAACATCTGAAAATTTCTAATCACTATGAGAAATATAACCAAATCCTAGAAATAGATGGTAATGACGTTTAAAAATCTAAGTGTATATTTTCACATTTAGATTGAATCAAATGAATTGTCAAGCTAATCATAATAATAATCTAGAAATTATATTACGTTTAACATAATGTTTTATCAGATATTGTACAAATATGTTCATGAGAGGATAAAGTTAGAAATTAAATCATTCCAGTTGAATAAGTACAAAGTTCAAAAGAATGAGAACATAGTGATATGATCATTCAAGGAGAAATAGCAGTTCGGATATTATTTTTGCAATAGTAATAATGCATAAAACATTCTGGTTTTGTAAACAATGACTGAAGTTTTATTTGGTGAAAAAGAAAGTGGTTTTCATTCTAAAGCATTCCTGCCTTACTTGGAAGTCATTTCTAATTAATTATAAACATTTATATAACTCATCGACATAATAAACTTATTATATAGTCTCTGATAGACGTTGAACCGAAACACTTTTAACAATGAACCAGTCTAATGGTGGGTTATTTTATAGACGTCACTTTGATCCGTGAGTTGAACAATCAGTAAACTTCAGGAATCATACTTAAAAAGTTCATTTACCTGTCAATTGTCTATAATAACAGATTACCATATTTAAAATTCAGAAAGTTACAAAATGAAAAAAGGTTATTACGATCTGAATCCTATTTCTGTCTCATAAGTATGTAACTAAAAAAATATAATTGTCACTTCATTCTTTTCGTATAGCCACGAATAGTTGCATGTACTTTAGTCACTAAACTGGTTGAAACTATATGGCGTTCAATAGTTAAACACAGCTGGGTGATACATAAAAAATGTTACATGTAAAGATTTTGAAACAAAACACAACAAATTAACGAACAACTTATTTAACTATCATTTAAACTCAACGTCTCCACTTTTTCCACATCGTATGACTCATATTTTCTTAATACACAAAGATGAACATCTGAGCATGAATAGAAAAGCTTTTAATATGAATGTGCTTATGAGGCGTTGTATGCTATTTGATAATATTAACCAACGTATGCTTACTAGTGACTGGCTTCAAGAAGTATTTCCTGGAGCTCTAGTGAGAAGCAGTAACCAGTGCAATTCAACCAAGTCTGTTGGAAGATATCAACTCAGTGAAGACATTGGTGAATGGTTGCTCAATTTCATGGATTGGTTGAAGTTAAACATTGGATGCCGGCCAGTTCAGTAGTCTAGTGGTTAAGCGCTCGCGCGCGAGACTGATAGATCCTGGGCTCGAATCTGGCGAGGCGGGATTAAGGATGTGCATTGCTGAGGAGTTCCACAATAGGATTAAACGGCCGTCAAGCAGTACTTCCAGGTTTTCCATGGTGTTCTAACTTCAATTGACTCATGATCTGAACTATCGAAATTTTAATTTTGATTGAGATCATGAACGGATTAATGTTAGGCCACCACTGAAAACGTGGAAGCACTAGACAGCCGTTTCATTATAGCATGGGACTTTGATGACTACCAAACATTTAATTTTCACGTATTGTACTTTCATACTTGTAAGAAGTACAAATTCTACTTTCATAGTCTATGATATTAAGTGATGACATATCACTTATCGATTTGACCTTTATTTACTATTACAATTTACTTTCATACAATATCAATAACATGATATCTTCTTGTAATTGATTTTTAATGCAATGACATTTCCTCTCCATATGATACAACACACTTTAGTTTCAGTGTAGGCCTTGAAAGAAGGTACACATCGAAAATAGATTATTCCCAACCATAATTTATTTCACATATTTCTATCAGAATTGAATATAATTACAATCATCAAATTACTTTTCCTTGTTGTTGTTGTTCTTGTCTTATTATATCTATAATAGAATGATATGAATTTAATTTATTAGTGTTGTAAGATATCTCGATGCATTGTGATAAGATTTTTTCTAATTAAAATTGATGAATGGCATAGAAACACAGATACATAGTGAAATTGCCCAGTGATTTTTTATAAGACTAAATTATATTGTCGACAATTTATGGCCAACGTATGTACACAAGCACATAAACCCAACCACTCAAGTATTAGCTCCTGACTTTAAGCATAGAAATCAGTTTAAGAATAAATAAAAAAACTTTAATAAGCAACCTAAATATGTTTAAATTTTCTACAAAATAGAATCGGACATTGCTTTATTTTTTCGGTCAATCATCAATAATCATTCATGTTTGATACTTTAAATTATTTTGTTCCAAAAATTTGCCATTTGTTTCTATGCTTCAAGTTAACTCATAATGATTTGCTTTAATTTTGATTAACTTCCGTTTTTTTGTTCCCTTATTTTCCTACTTCTGTCTTACGTACGTATGTTCTTGAAACTAATCTGAATAGAACTAGAAAATTATTATTATTTCCTTTTTTCTTGGATAAAGTTTTTCATATTTCCAAGGTAATAAATTGAATTAGAATAATTTTACTTACACAGAACTGTTTATTAGGAAATTGGTTAAAAATGGTAAAAAAATTATTTTCTATATCAGAAGGGGTTTTTGTGGAGATTTAGTAGATAGGTCTTGGGTTCGAATCTCGTGAGGCGAGGTCTTGGATGCGCACTGTTGATGAGTCCCACAATAGGACGAAACGGCCGTCCAGTGCTTCCAGGTTTTCCATGTTGGTCTAGCTTCAATGGGTTCACGCTTTCAACTATTTTCTATATCTTTTCTACTTACATTAATACAAGTTTCATTCATAGTTGATCAAATATAGTTTTTTGTTTTAATATAAACTAAGTCATATTCGATAAGATTTATCGATTTCAATGTTTTCAAAGAAAAAAAAAACTTTTTCTCAAGACTTCCGATTAAGAAACGTAATAGTAACAAAGATTTTATTGCTTCCTTCTGTGAAGTTAAAAGAACATGCTTTTAACATTATTATTTGAAATTTTTTAAAAATCAGAAAAAAAATCATTAACGAAACAATCTTTTTAGATTCAAGTTAATATCTCATACAGAGTAATTAAATCAAGCATAGTGTAGACAAGATTAGATTACCTTGAGATAAACGGTAATAATGTAATGAGGAAGTTCATTGCCTAAAATTAACTTTAATCAGGATCTATAGCTTTGAAATTACTTGTAATTTGCTAACAAAGTAGATTGGACAGTATCATATTAAAGTTAATGAATGTAAGTATAAGAAGTTTGTCAATATAGTTTGATTTGTAATTGGTTTAAAAAAAACTGAATTTACCCACGCAATCATGTTCTTATAAGTTCCTATGTTTGAAAGCAATTTCCAAAATCCAAATGAGACTTTTTGATCGTTAAACTTCAATCATATAGAGGGTTAGACGGATATCACTAACGGCCATGGATTATGGTCTGACCATTTCACCAAATGACTCAAGTAGGGAATCAGACTCTTTAGTAAGAAAGCAACAAGGTAGATGAGATTCGTAAAAGTTTTGTGCTCGGTCCGTGGAACGATTATAAGTGCGTACTGTATATTACTGGGATGAATCATCTATTCAGTTTTTCTGATTTTTAATTGTTGCTTAGCGAAAGTCAGTTTGAAGAACTTCCACGTTCACCATCGGCTTACCGGCATAACTCAGCTTTACTCCATTTCACTGCTTTGCGGATTTCTTTGCGATTATTCCTTATGACAGTGAACTAGACAACTATCATTACCATAATTCATAACGACTAATAATTTACAGGACGCGAAACGAAGTGATCAGAACACTTTCTTTCAACAAGCAAGAAAGCACAAAGAAAGAGATGAATGGATGAGTGTACATTAACAAGCAAGTGTGCATATATATCCGAATGATTAATTAGGGGATTACGCAACTAATATTTAAACCGATAAGAGACATAAATATGTAGGTTGATACATTCATTCTATCATGCATACTCTTTATAGAAGCATGAAAAAATGCACCAAAACATAGGTGACTTATTACAGAATAAAATAACAATATCTATCAAATAACTGAATTCAAGGGCTTAATTGACTTGAACATATATAAGCTTTTGTGAGGGTAAGGCTACTGTAACTCTTAACATTACAATTTATAACAAAAAACCATGACGGAAATTTCAGGATTCTTATCGACTCCATAACCGTACTACATCAAACATGTATTTGTAGACACCCGAATTTTCTACCGAAAATTGCTGTACTTTTATACATAAGGCGAAAACAACTAAACATAATCATTTTCTCATTCCTTTAAAAAGATACTTACCTAACCAAGGTAAACGTTTTACATGATTACAATTCCCCTTATATTACATAAGTCAAAAATCTAGTGACAGCACGATTGCACAATATGTAATTTACCATGAAATAAATAGATATCCATAAAGTTTTTGGTGAAGCTCCATGTGTAACATTAACGAAAAAATAATTCTTATCATACTAAAAATCAATATACTTACACTAATCAATAATAAAACGACCATTATTTATATTGATCCCCAATACCAAGATAATAATTATCATTGATATTGATAGGTTTTTTTGTTAAAGAAACAAAATTACTTATAATAGTTGCCTATTTTTCGATATCCATATCCATATTTGTTTGCTAGGATTTTTAGAAAACAATAATTATTATGTCTTATTTCTAGGATCATTTTTTTCTTCTCTATTTAAGGACATAAAATGACATATCTTATTAAAATAAACATGAAATTATGGTGGGGCTTTAAGTGCATCATAAATGGTTACTTTTTCACTATAGCTGTTAAGTTTCACATGAGAAACAGCTTAGTTGACACGGACAATAACAAATTGCCTCAAGTATAATATAATCAATTTTAAAATAGGCAGAATGAATACAATCCTGTTTGAGTTGTTTACCAGCATTTGGATGTTGCCTTGAATAATAGTTAACAACTGATGAAACCCAAAAGAGATTAAAACAAGGGTCTTACACTTCATCGCTAGTTACTGTTCTAATCATAGTCAAGGTAAAACCATGGAATAAAGAGCTATATACAAATAAATTTACCCTTATGAAACGAGAAGAGACGATAGCATTTAAAATGAAGACACTATTTATCCAGTGGGATCTATGATTATCATGTGAAACATTTTCTATGGATTGTTTATCATACTTCTTAGACTCCTTTTTGTTGGGAAGACCCAGAATACTCTTCAAAGCAAGCCCAGAGAGGCCCTGAAAACTCTGGGAAACATTTTGTCTAATCAGTATTGAACAGAAGTTTCTCAGAACCATCTAGAAAGCGAGTAGTCATATGTCACACTTCTGATTAGATGGTCATCTATCCTGCTACTATGTTTAACAGAGTTCCACAACCTTCCAGGAGCCCGAGGTCTCCTGAAATGTTATAAATACCCTCAATTTTCTGTACATAAACTAACCTTAGAGTAAAGCGTGCTTTGCACGTTTCCCGCCTTTTCTCTCTTGTTCAGGTTGTCGTGTAGATTTAGCCTGTGGTTATTAGATGAGCTCAGGGAACCGATTCAATCATTCAAACAGATTTATCACTTTTGATTGTTGATTCTTGTTCAATCTATAGTTTACATCAAGAACAATCCATAGTGAATAACAGTGGATAGAATCTTTGTTTTCACGGTACGAAAAAATCACAATTTGTGTTACTAAATGATGAAATTTAGTGGAACTGATTAGACACGCTGAATAATCTTTGTTCTTATTTGTTACCATGGTACTTGTCTAACTTAATTATACATCGCTTTTCCGGTTATGACGTCAACTAAGCATATAATTATACAAATGGCTAATTGCCCTGTATTTAAACGTCCATTACATTGAGCTATTTTTGATCTCTACTGACCATTATTTATACATATACTAATTCATAGAAATCCCCTTGATCTTATGATGAGTAGTTATTAGGTGTGTTGTGTATCTACTGAAATGTATTTGACGTTCAAATATCTGCTACTGGTTCATGATTATATCTAGGTCTTATCCATTGACTGATGCCTACATCATGTCATTCAGGTCTAAGTATTGTAGCCACGTTTAGGTTTAATTAATTATTGTAAAGTCACCAATTGGGGAATGTCCACCTGAATGAATATTGCATCTTCAAATAAGTGCTCTTTAACTCACTGTTTATATGGAAAATAAAAATCGATAAAAAGATTGGGATACTGAGGGTGAGTTTCATTTATTACATAAAATACATCCAAAACATACTACCGTATAAGATGGTGGCTGGAGGTGGTCACCAGGAAACCCTGGATCTGGGTTTCGTGCTACTTAGCACTCGTCAGCAAGGCGTACATGTAATCTTAAGGGAACTGGTGCTCCCGGACGGATTCGATCCCGTGTCACCCAGTTTCACAATCAAAGAGGTTACCACTGAGCTATGCGGGCCGCGATCGACAGCATTCGATCTACACTAAGAAGGACTTGACACACATGACATTGATCACCACCCAGTGATCAATCAATCGTGAATACTACCGTATCTTTGAGCTAAAACATCATCGAAATCGCGATATTCTAGAACATTGGTTATTATCTCTTATTATATTTCGTTTCTTATCATTAATCATATAAATAACCGAAAACCGACTTAATAAACCTTATTAAAAAGTTTAAGTCATTCACATTTGTTTAAAATTAAAATTTTATTCAATGAATTAAATAGTCTGATAAAAATTCATCAAGTTTAAATTTGTCAAAAATCAATATTGTATAGTTTTGTCTATCAGTCATCCAATTTGATCTCTAAAAAAAGCAAATGAATTGACCTTATACTTGTTGTGTGTCCCCTTACATATTGACTTAATAAATAGAAGAAAAAAAGAACGAAAATGGTTACAAAGGAGTTGTTAACTTGTTCAAGGAAAAGATTTTCAGATGAGAAACACTAATCGATTGAACCATGTAGCTAGAAATTAGTTTATTACATACGGTTCTCAACAGCTGGTCACAATCTTTTATACGTTAACGTTAAAATAAAAAACTATAACTCAGTAATGGAGAACTCCGCCTGTTATCCCACTAGGGGCTACTGCCGGTCCCAAGCCCAGATAAGGGGTGAGGGTTGGGCATGAGGTTAGCGACTTCATCCCATAGGAAACTAACTCGCTAAAAAACGCTAACCAGAAAAAATAATGGAAAACACAAAACAAACATTCGATATTCCATTATAATAAAAAGAATAAATATTTATAATGTTGCCAAAGGACAAGATAATTTATTAACTGAAATTCAACTCAACATAGCTGTTTCTTAGTGATGCGATTTAACGGATCATTGAATGAAACATCTACTTACAGTTAAACATTTATTTCTGAATAATATTTGATAAAATAGAGTCAAAACAATGAAAAGAATGAAACTGTTAACCATCACCTCTATAAATATACTCAATACTGGTTAATTAACTTTTCCTTAATCCTATATAGTTGGAATCATGAGTCAATTGAAGCTAGACCACCATGCAAAACCTGGAATCATTGCTTAACGGCCGTTTCGTCCTAATGTGGGACTCCTCAGCAGTGCGCATCCACAATCCTGCCTCACGAGATATCGAACCCTGGACCAATCAGTCTCGCGCGCGAGCGTTTAACCGATAGACCACCGAGCTGACCGGCATCCAACGGTGTTAATGTCTAACTTCAATCAATCCACGTATCCACCATTGTCTTCAGTGAGTTATTATCTCACAACAGACCTGGTTGAACTCTACTGGTTACTGCTTCGCACTAGAACTCCAGGGATTACCTCATGGAGCCAGCCTATCGGTTAAGTGCTCGCGCGCGAGACTAATAGGTCCTGGGTTCGAATCTCCTGAGGCGGGATCGTGGATGTGAACTGCTGAGGAGTCCCATAATAGGACGAAACGGCCGTCAAGCAGTGATTCCAGGTTTTGCATGGTGGTCTAGCTTCAATCGGCTCATGATTTCAGCTCTAAAATTACTAAGATCTCTACAAAACCTCCTTCTTTTCTCATAATACTTTACTAGTCTTTATCTTTTCTTAAAACAACAAACAATAAATTGAATATTAATTCATTACTTAAAAAAAGAAAGGAAATAACGAATAGCAAGAAAAAACAAAAGGATTAGAAACATTATTCACGATGAAACTAATATCGACAATAACAGTTTTAATAATATTTATCATTATGATACAAAGAGTACTTTGGATAAAATAATAAAAACATTAATCGTATTAGAACATAATAACTGACTTAAACAATTTATTAGTAATATAAGCAGTCAATTCAAAAAATGTGAAGATTAAAGTTTACGTTTCTACTCAGTTGATATCCATATAAAGATATTATATATGGTGATGAAGAGTTTGTCATTTTTACTGCCATTTCAAAAAGAAACATATTCATTATGTGGTAGAAGTAGACATTTTTGTACTAAATTGTTTTTTTCTGATTTCATATCTTCTTGTATGGAACTGTTGATTTCAGCAGAAATATTCTAAAGCGTTTGTTGTTCATGGCTAAAATTTAAACGTTTAATTAAATCAGTCATTAATATATCAGCAAAGTCATATTTGATCAGTTTTGTAGTATAATGAAGTATTTAAAATAGCTTCATACTAATGTTGAAGATATGCTATTGTTCTACAAGAAAGCTTAAAGATGAACTAAATGTTGACTTGGTGATGAGATATTGATTATGTTCATTCCAATTAACCTGATGTTATACAACAATTTGCTTTAATTAAGTTTGCTTTCTCTCCCTCTCACTCACTCACACATACACTCTCTATCTCTATTCATAAACTGTCAGTAATAAAAATAATACCTCTGTAATAATCTACGAATGTTCAATTTATTTGGAATTAATAATTCAAACTTAGGTAATAATAAATACAAACTCATAAACTGTGTTTGTTTAAAAGTATTATCATATATATATGGAATAATTTTCCTTTGGAAATTTTGATATAACTTAACAATACAAACATCTGACTTTTCAATGTGATATGTTGAAACAAATACAATAATTTCAAGTTGCCGCCTAAATTATAAATAGCCAATTTAACCGGCTAGTTGTCGTCAAATGGAAGAATATAGTGAGATGTTATTGTGTCAATAAATCCATATGATATGTGGCATATTCTTTCTAATAAAGTGAGTCTATCATATGCTTATGAATTATTTGACAGATTGTAGGTGACAGAAGTTTAGATTTTGAAGTTTTATGTATCCCCAAGCTTTATCATATCTAAAGATAGCAACGTTTGCAATTTCCGATTACTAAGTCGGTTAAATATCCACATTTCTCAACAAAAGTAATAAGAGTAGAAAAGGACAATAAAATAATTGAGATTTGAGATGTGTAAAGAAAGATATCAAGTATTGTATAAATATCCAGATTTCAGTCAAACGTTTACTGATAAAAAGAAATACACTCCATAATCACCTTAGTAGAATTCATAAAATGATTTTTTACAAATTCAACTTGAATATCTACCGTTACTCCTATTCCTTAAATAGTTAGTTTCTTCACATTAGATGACATACCTAACAAACTTATCAAAGTCATTACTATTTAGTTATGATTATTAACATTATGTGAGCGCGGAATGCTGATTACTCAATATACGTTACCTTGTAGTCCTCGTAATTTTTCTGCTGCTTGATATAGTGAAGATAATTTACGAGATTAGAAGTTAAAATGAATGCTATGACATTGCTCATAAGTATTCATAAGATAAAGAACTGCTTAACTGTGAATGTTTTTATTCTAATCTAGCTAATACCTTTTAATATTTAATAACTTGTATATTACTAATGTTATACTATTTGTGATTAATAGGCATATATATACATATATATATCAGCTTATTCAGTGAAAAGTTTAGATAATTAATTTAAGAATATCAGTACATTTCCTTGAAAGAGAGAAAGACATCATTAACACTATTTTTACAAACGTATCCTACTTTTAAACATTGAATACACTGTAATATCATTTCAGTCAGTATAGAATCAGTAGAATAATATCAATTTTCTTTCATTTCATTCAATGAAAACTGAATAACACTGGTTAATGTTCAGTTACAGAATTAATGAGTAGTTCTATAAAAATTCTAGTGAATAAACTCTAGATCATTGCATTTTGAAGTACTCATAAACTAGTATATTAATTCTTATATTTACTTCATTATTTTAAATGTACTTTGACTAAAGAATATATACTATAAAATCTAATTTATTTCGAAATTCTAAACTTGGTATCATTGTTACTATGTCAATTCATTAAGGAGGTTGTAGAACAACGTGTACGACTTTTAAATTTCTAAACATAAGAAGTAATAATTAATATATGTAATGTGCATGATGATATGATTACCATCAACGGTAGTTCACGTATTTCCTGAGTGTCTATGAGTTCAAGCCTATTGCAAAGATAGATTAATTAGGGGTTTCACTGAACAATGTTTATCAAGTGAATTTTAGTGTTGTAGTGAAAGTTTTTTTAACATTGTATGCCTAATGTTTGGTTGGCTGCTTATTTTTCTAGATCACTTATTCTTGGGCTATTCATCTATTGATAAGTGTCTCCTCTATCCTAGTTCCAATAAGCTTTAAGTAATCATAAATGTTATCTGCATTATTTATTAATGTATTTATTTATTTAAACACATAAATATTGGTACAATGGGGCACCAGATAAATATGCGCCTCACAAATCTCATTTGATTTGTATGAGGGCTGTGATACTGCCTAGGTGCCCAGACTGAAGTAGATGGTTTTCTCAGGGGGCCACACACCGAGCCTTTGACCCAAAGGTCTAATCCACAAGGCAGTGGAACATCGTAAGGAGATGCAGTTCCATGGTGGTCGGTGACCAACGATTGATTCGTACACCATTTGTTCCTTCAGGATACTGGAGTCCATGTACACCATTGGTTTGTAATCAGGGTTTCCTAACTCCCCTAGGTGAGCTCTCCGTGTCCACCAACCCGGTTAAAGCGCCTTACATTCGCTTTTCGTCCTCTCAATTTCGTAAACTACACCCCGCCAAGAGAAGGCAGTGAGTAGGAATTCCCTGGCAGAGGCTATATACGCGTGGCCATGTGAGAGCATTTCGAGAGGGAGGGTGGCCCTTACCAACTCTCAGCCATACCAAAGCATTTGGGGGCATTTATTAATGTGATTTTGATATGAGCTAAAACCCAAAATATTGAACAACTATATTAGAGAAATCGAAAACTTTCATGCATTATACGCCCTTGTTTATACGCTGGTAAAACAAGGCGTAAGTATGTTGAGCACTATACACTTTAACATATACAAATATTCTACAACAAATTAGTTAGTTACTATATATATATATATATATATATATCCTATAACAGTAAAATAGTCTGTAAAAACTAAAATCCATTCGTATATTTTGGTTTTGTTTTTTTCCTCTAAAAATTCACTACTGTAATAATAAATAAAGCGGTTAACATAAAAAAAATTTTTCATTCCTTTTTGTACAAAATTTAAAAATAAAGTAAAAAAAAGACGTATGTTATTCCCTTTAAAGAAAAACAAAACAAAATCAACCGATCATTTTTAAAAATAGCAACAGTTTCATTTTTATTTTCTAAATTTTCGCCATCTACAAACAAAAAAGAACAGAGATAAATGAACAAAAAGAAAAGGGGAGCAAAATTTAAAATACAGATTTCAATGATGTGCATACCTTTATTCTTTGTTGTTGATGTTTCTGTTTTGTTTCCTAGTTACTTTTTTTAAAGAATTTCTCTCAATTATTTATATATATACCGTCTATAAGATAAATTTGATTTCTTTTTAAATAAAAAGTTTTATCAAGAGTTCTCTGATGGAATAATTTTTCTTATAAGATTATACAAAATGACAGTTTGGATAGATTTTAAGAATGCTTTTAGAATCTATTGCTAAGTGGAATATTCTTTCTTAAAATTGGAAAATTTGAAGATCATTTTGTCTAACTAGAAAATGTAGCTAAATGATAGACTGGTTACTTTTAGACTGCTATTTTAGAATATTATGTTAATAATGGATTGCATTGTGGCTTAAACAAACTTTAATTTACTGTGTATGTAACATAAAACATTAATTTCCATTAAGTACTTTAAAAAAAATAACTCGAACGAAAACTTGATGACTTGTCTGTATGAAAAAGACTTCAGTATTTTATTGTGAAAAAGGAAATCATTAACAAAGTGAAATTTCATGTAGTTGAGATCATGAGTCAACTGAAGCTAGAACATCATGGAAAACCTGCATCACTGGACGGCCGCTTCGTCTTATGGTGGGAATCTTCAGCATTGCCTATGCACAATCCCGCCTCACAAGATTCGAACCCAGGACTAATCAGTCTCGCGCGCGAGCACTTAACCGATAGACCACTGAGCCGGCTGTCATCCATCGTGTTAGTGTCTAACTTCAACAAATCCACGAAATTGAGCAACCATTCACCAATATCATCAGTGAGTTACTATCTCCCAACAGATCTGGTTGAACTGCACTGGTTACTGCTTCTCACTAGAACTCCAGGAAATACCTCTTGAAGCCAGTCACTAGTAAGCATATGATCATTATCAGAATGGGGTTTTGTGGAGATTTTAGTAATTTTATGTAGTTGGGATCATGAGTCAACTGAAGGAAAACCTGGAAGCACTGGACGGCAGTTTCGTTCTATTTTGGGACTCCTCAGCAAAACTTCTAATCTTGTCTTAGTTATAAATAAAGTATTGTAATTTTTATCTTTCATTCCGTCTTCTGAAAATTTTACTATCGAGCACAGGACAATTATCATTGAGGGTTGTGAAGATTGTTGGATTTCATGGAAATCATGAACCGACTGAAGTTAAATCGTCTTTCGAAAACTAGTGACCAGCTTCGAGAGCAAGTTTCCGGAGTTCTAGTGAAGAGCGTGATCAGTAGAGCTAAGTCGTGTCGGATATGAGGCAGCTACCCGCCGAAGACAGTAGAAGATGGTTGCTCAATGTTGTGGATTAGTTGAAAATATACATTAACACTGTTAGATACTGACTCAGTGTTTTAGGGTTTGAGCGCCCGCGCACGAGGCTTAGGGTTCTGAGTTCGATTCTTCCGTGCAAGGTAGTGGATGCAAACTTCTGAGTAGTGCTATACTAGGAAGAAACGGCTGCTCAGTGCTTTCAGGTTTCTTTTGCTGGTCTAATACTGATCGGTTGATGATTTCAATGAAATTCATCAATCCCCACAACCCGTTACTGACAACTGTTGCGATATGATTTACAGAAAACTTTGCAAATTTACCATTTGAATAATTTTTTCTGTCTAATAAAAAAACATTCAACCTGAATTTATACATCATCATTCATATATACCGAGTGTTGTATTCTATTTTTCACTCATCTTAGTAAATGCAACCAGGCAAAAGTTTAAAACATAACAAAATTAGATCAGCTTTTATATGCTTGAAAATATCAGGGCTGATTTCCTGGATTTTTCGATGACTGACTTTTTGACTGTAAAGCTTAATATATGTTGTTTGTGCTAATTTATTCAATATCATTTGAATATTTATTGGCTTATATCGTTTTGAAAACAATACACTATACTACATTTCTCAAGTTAAATTTTAGATCTGTTGAAAAATACCTTACAGTTTCTAGTTCATCTGGTCGTAGAAAAATCAAATAACTACTTCTATTTAGAGTACTGTTTTCATAAAATAGATGTTTAAAGGTGACTATGTGAATCTTTTTTAATTAGTTAACCTAAAGAAAAACGTTCATTGTCCCGATGAACAATCGTAACCAGTGAAATTCAGTTAGATTAGGTGTAGAAAAGCTAGCATTATTGGCAGTGATTGTTAGCTTTGTGCTAGCACAAACTAACTAACTCTGTACATGTAAATCATCTGACCTCAAATTAAAGGTTTGGGCTTTCAACGATCTTCTTGAAGCTTGAAGGCCTTGAGTTTGATCTATGATTTGGTTTTAGACATACATTGTTGAATCATATACTATGACAAAATAGTGGACCAGTTTTATCAGATTCTCGATAATACATGTTAGCTAAAGCGCCGCCAGTGAATAATCGTATTGTGACACAATTATCTACATTTTTCATTTGAGTCAACTGGCGATATAGTTCAACTATCAGTTATTTTCGCCTGTAATATCTGTCTCACTTCCTACTTCATTGACTCCGTGCGTCAGAATTCTTATTATATGTTCAGAAAATGTATTTTACAACTATTCAGTTCACAGATTAGTGATTAGTTATTCAATTTTATTTCGTATGGAATTGTAGACAGGTACTAATAACAACTAATGAAGATGAAACACCTTTTCAGTTATTTCTAGTTTAAAATGGAATTCAACTTCTGATTCCTAATATTTACTTGGTAAAGCAACAAAGCTATTTACTGAATAACTTTTCGAGTTTTATACTTAGTTTAATGTAGATATACTTTTTAGATAGTACTTTTATGATGTCACAATAATGTCAGAAACTTGATCACATATAAACACCTTTACAAAAATATGTGTTTTGATAATCAAGGTCTTTAACTTCTTTGAATAATGATAGATCAAATGTACAACTAAATAATACAACAACAATATCAGCAGCTTAACCTAAATCTCTACAATGTATCTAATTAAAGTCGGTTGTTTTTCTTTTTTTTTGTCATTATGCACGCAATTAAAAAGAGTATAAATGAAATTAACCCATTTATTGTATAGAAATAATAATTTACCTATAGTATCGATTTCCTTTCAACAACAAAAAGAAAATGGTATACCTGAAAATAAGAATAGGAAATTGTCTTTGACTTAATCTTATGTATTTTTAAGGTCAGATTATAAACATCTTTACTTTATTTCTTTCTTCCTGTTTAATAGAACAATGAATAAATAAATAAATAGAAACTCATCTCATTGAAAGAATCTAGAGCAAATATTAAACCGATATATGATTGTTATGTTTACTGTCATCTTTTATTGTTTATTTTTTCTTTTTCTTTTTTGTTTTTGTTTTTAATGATTGATTGATTATAAATGTTGATTAAGTAGGTCGATATGTTTGTTACAAGAAAAGTCATATAGATTGATTAGGGTTATTAATGTCCTTTCCTTATTTCAACAAAAAAGAAAAAAAAAATCTACCATACTTAGTTTATGATCTAATCCTGTTATAAAATATAGAAAAAAAAATTTCATGCAAAACCTATATTGACCAATCAGAATATAGTAAAATAAGGTCAATATAATCTAGTATGAGTTAATGGAACTATGAAACATAACCGATGATTATTGTTTTCTTAGTTGAAAGCATGAGTCGATTGAAGCTAGACCAACATGGAAAACCTGGTAACACTGGAAGACCAACTCGTTTTATTATGGCAGTGCGCACCCACGAACTTGCCTCGCCAGATTCGAACTTAGGTCCAATCAGTCTCGCGCCAGAGCACTTAACCGATAGATAACTGAGCCTTCATTTAGTGGTGTTAATGTCTAACTTCAACCAATCCACGAAGTTGAATAACCGTTCACAAATTGTCTTCAGTGAGTTCCTATCTCACAATAGACCTGATTGAACTCCACTGGTCACTGTTTCTCACTAAATCTCCAGGAATTATCTCTTGAAGTCAGTCACTAGTGAGCATATGATTATAATCAGAGGGGGTTTTGTGGAGATTTAGTATTTTCTTAGTTAAAAGCATGTGTCAATTGAATCTAGACCACGGTTGTTCAACTTCATGAATTGGTTGAAGTTAGACATTAACACCATCGGATGCCGGCTCAGTGATCTATCGGTTAAATGCTCGCGCGCGAGACTGGTAGGTCCTGGGTTCGAATCTGGCGAGGCGAGGTCGTGGGTGCACACTGCTGAGGGGTCCCACAATAGGACGAAATGGCCGTCCAGTGCTTTCAGGTTTTCCATGGTGATCTAGCTTCAATTGACTCATGCTTTCAACTATGAAAATACTAAATCTCCACAAAACCCCTTCTGATTAATGTTTTGTTATATTTCATTGAGAATTATAAAAAATGATTCAATTTAAAGAAAGATTATATCAAGCACTGATTTTGCATATAGAATAACTAAAAATCAAGAAACAGTAAACTTTCATTTGTTCTAGATTTAATTATTCAAAAAAGTATGATTATAACCTTACTAGGAATTGAACTCATGATCTTAACATCATGAATGAATGATAATGATCTTAGATGATATATTTTGTAAATGAAAATCCATATAATGTTTACCTTCGAAACTGATGGTTTCGACAAATTTCCTTTCTCATTCTGGACTTGGTTCAAGATGAATTTCTCAAGTTCATTCTAAAACTGATCTGTAAAGCTAGAGTATTCCCGAAGTAATATATAACGTAAAAGGTTCTGAATGTGCGTGTTTATCTAAGATTGTTTTCTTTTGTCTAGTACATTTATTTGTGCAATTTACAAAAGTTATTTTTAAAAAAGGGAATAGACTAATAAATTAACTCTCTAACCAACGGATATCTACTTTTTTTTCACTACCACTATAACATGAACGCGTTTAAAACATCCAATTCATACTAATAAATTATGTTTTGTGTATTGACATCATTGTTGACTTTATCTTGTTTGATTATTTGAAGTTTTTTTCAAATGGATTACAGTGTATCAACCAAAACTTAATCGATTAAAACAAAAAAGAAACGTCCGATTAAATATTAGTTTTATCAATTAATTTTTGCTGGTAAGAGATTCTAATCATGTGATGTTTTTTTTAAGGATAGTAAAAATCCCTATTCAAGATGAGATTGTTCAGCTTATACAATACATGGCTTACAATTCTTTGGTTCACATATAGTTAGTACATTTATGACGCCTAGTAAATGCTAATTTTGCATAAATTGGGGTACTTTGATTTTGATAAACAAACGGAAAAAAGAAAACATTTTCCATTACTATAAGTAGAATTATCAGGGGTATATGTCGGGTAACAGTTAACAATATTTTTACACTAAACGTTCATTGATTGCCTGGATCCTGGAGAGATTGAATAGTACATAATCTAAAAATGAGTAACTGACAAACATCAGAGAAGTTATCTTAGCTATTTTAAACTCTAGGCTTTCTCTATAAAATTACACATTGGCGATAATGAGATAAGCTAACTTAAGTTATATATTTTAATTCAATGAATAGTCATCGCCTTATTCTGTACCGGATGTCTGACTGTAGAAAAATATTCTAATCACAAAATATAGAATGGTGTAATAAATCTTCTTTATTTATCCACTTAACTGATGAATATTCATCAAAATATATTTAAAAATGTGTCTCGACGCCGATTAACTGAAATTTGTCTTGATGAACTAATGCTTTTGACTAGTTTTATTCGTGAGATATGTTTTTTATAACACAATTTGTGAGATGCATAGGTTCTTGTTATATCTCGGAGAGAATTATGAATGGTAACTTTTGAGAACTATTTATGGGCAAATATTATACATATATTCTTAATTTATAACTATTTAGTAGCTAGATTATGTACATCTATACTCCTCTTATTAAAAGCTTTATTTTGACCCATAAACTATTATTAAACGACTTACCGTTCTGAGTTATGCCAAGTTAATTAATTATGGTCTCACACATTCACGGCCACATTTGGCTAAACCTTGTACAAATGTTTTCTATTTTATGGTGTGATGTGGTCTGTTTAGTTTGTAAATAAACCCAGTATGTTTGAAATACATGATTTATATCGCAGAGGCTGAGATTTGTGTTCTAGACTTAACAGGCAAGGCTAGGCAGAAAGAAAGCCCGATAAGGACTCTAGACTGATAGTATGGGTTTACGCATCATTGGTCTGATCGATTAATCACTGTTCTCTAATTGGCAGTATCATACGTTATATAATAATAGGGTACAAGGCCACAAGTCATAACAGTTCCAATATGATTAATACACGTTTCTTCAATGTGTAAATGTAGATAAACATGTACTAACCACTGAAGTGGCTCGGTTCAGTGTTCAGGAACTATCTTTGCAGTAGGTTGTAAGCTTATCATAAAAGGGCTTTATTATATGTGGTTCACATGCCTAACTATTCAGTGAAAACATATAATATGAAGACGTTTCTAAATACTTGTAAAGTAAAATCTAGGCAACTCAAAAGTATAAGTACGTTATCGGTGTAAGGATAACTACGTATTTAGAATAGTAAGATGAATTTCAATAATGATAACCGAGAATGTATGGAATGTTCTACGCTTCACATAACCTGTCATTAAGTGAACTCAAGACTTCGGACCAACCTAACAGAAAACGTCACATAACTCGGATCCAAAATCATTTAAGTGCTTTATTCAACATTTGATCTAAAATACTCTAGTTTGTAGCTGCTATTATAATTTCAATCAGAATCATTAATTTTACCCATTTACTAAGTTTATCTAATAAACTTTCAGCAAGAGTATATGATTATGTCTTCTTTGATGTAAGAATTGTTTTTTCTTTTCTTCTTTTTTGAATCAAATTCATAGCTAAACATCTTCATCTATTCTTAACAACTGTCTTTAATTCTTTTGAATTCTAACTAAATGTTTCGGCCTATAAAACATGATATATATACATATATAAAGATCATAAAATGATAAACAATATTGATAATTATTGTTTCTTTGTAATTAAATAATGTACAAATTTATTGATTATATATAACTAATGAGAAAACAGTGATTTGATGATAATGATCAAAACAGATTTAATAAAAGAAATTTGTAAAACCTTATTTAAGAAAAAAACTAATTTCTGAAAATATTTTTTCTTATTTATTTGTGAGAAAATCAATTTTCGGAAAATATATACATAAATAATTATAGTTTATATATATATATATATATATATATATATATATATATATATTATAACAGTTTACCGCGAGAGCGCCTAACCACTAGACTACTGAACTGGCAGGCATCCAACTGTGTTAATGTCTAACTTCAACCAATCCACAAAATTGAGCAATCATTCACAAATGTCTTCAGTGAGTTACTATCTCACAACAGACGTGGTTTGAACTCCACTGGTCACTGCTTCTCACTAGAACTCCTGGATTTACCTCTCTAAGTCAGTCACTAGTGAGCATATGATTATTATAATCAGAAGGGTTATTTGAGGAGATTTAGTATTTTCAAAGCATTATTATCAGGAAAGTACTGGAGTTATTAAGTTAAAATGTCCTATGATATATAGATATTCAGAAAATATATAAGAAACATGTGTAAAGAATAAACCACCGAGATATCCCTTATTTTAAAGCACAGAGTTCACAGAAAATCATAAAAGTGATCACAACATCGACGGTTAAGCTGAAGTTTCTGGTGGAAGGAATAATTTCTGGCTGAGATTTCTCAGATATCCGCAATCCATAATTGGAGATGTTGGAAGATATTGCTCTTTCTGAGTGTTCTTTCGTAGAATCAGAGATACTACAAATATTTTACTATCTCACCGTTAGTCCTTTAATGTTGCTTGAATTATATCGGTCAAATTAGTTTGGTTAGTGGTCTGAGGAATGCATCACCTTGGGCATTATTTTGAGATGTTAGGCCGTTGAAGAAAGCTACCAGGAGACCCTAAACTTTAGTTTTCTGACAGTTGGCGCTATTCAGCAAAGAGTACCTGCAATCGTGAAGAAATTGACCCTCTCTGATGTGTTCAACTTCAGGTCACTCAACTTCACATTATAAGACGTTATCACTGAGCTATTTTTGGTCGGAACAATAACGTCTCAGCATCAATTTTACTAAGAATGCAAACACTCCTTGCTGATGCATGCCAACTGATTCGAAACTTAGGTCTAGGCAATCCTGATGACTCTTATTAACTACTTAACAAGTGATAATATTTTGCTGCATAATCTTTCACAATAAATCATATATTTTAACTTTTTCTCAATCTTCCCTGTTTTATACGCTATATTAATTTTTCTCCATTTCATAGAAACAGACTATGAGGAACCAGAAAGTCATATTGTTCGACATAAACCTGTTGGTATTAAAACATTGTTAAGGAAAACAAGATTTTCAAGAAAAGAATTACAAATTATGTATCAAGGATTTAAACAAGTAAAATTTCTTTTTATATTTAATATTTATTATCTGAGATCTTACAAAGTTTTCACTTATTAAACTATTATGTTAGTGAAATTTAAGACATAACTTGAATAACTAAATCCTAAAATTAATAATTTAGTAGGGATCTTTCACTGATTCCTTGAATTAATGTAGCCACCAATAAATACAAGCCCCGTACAACGTACAAATACTCCTGTCATTGTGTTCGTTACCTCAGGTTGGACAACTCACCCAGTATTAGCTACTGCTTCTCAAGGTACAGTCCACTCGTCTATTTGGATGCTATATGAACTTGAAAGAAATCTAGTTTTACAGATTGTATATGGAAGTTTAGTTATAAAAGCACTAAACAAACCTTATAATCAACAATAAGTTTTCTTACTAAATTGAATATGAAATCACTGTCAAAGAATCATTACTGGTCAACATATTTTACTTGTTCAAAGAATGAAACACTACATTCAATCTCAACTAAAAACATTGGTATATTCAATAATAAAAGCATTAACAGCTTTATATCAAAGTATTCACAATATTCCATTTAGTCTTTTTGGATAATATTCAAGTTAGGAAAGAATAGTAGAGAAACAATCAGTTCTTCCTAAACAAAATGATTTACAAAATTGGTTGAACTTAACACCAATCAGTGTTCATTGGTGACAATTTAGTTATTTATTAAATGACCAACTTTCTACGTCTTAGATACAATCTACATAATTTCATACCAGAACTCAACTAACTAAATTACTGAGAAAGCTGAAAAAAATATCGTTTCATGGCAAACAATAAGCAGTTTTTTCATAGTTGAAATCATGAGTCAATTGAAGCTAGACCACCATGGAAAACCTGGAAGCACTGGAAGGCCGTTTCGTCCTATTATGGGACTCCTCAGCAGTGAGCACCCACGATCCCGCACCCGCGAGATCTCAACTATGTAAATATAGAAATATCCACAAAAACTCCTTCTGATCAATAAGCCGTTTGACGACAGTATATATATATATATATATATATATATACAAAAATTAACATGACCAAGAAAAGACGCTTCCACGGATAAAATTGTTAATCTATTGACTTTTGATAAACCAGATTTTTTGTAACCCTTATTTCATTCTAAATATAACCAATATAGACTGGCAGACATAACAATAAATCATCTTTGAATTTTATGAAATAAACAGAGTAGAATGTAAGAGAATGAGAAACTGTTTCAGCTTATTTAGTTGATTTAATAAAACGAAATAAAAGAGAATTCTCTACTTCTTCATTCTTATGCAAGGTTTACTGAGTAATTCAAACAAATAATGATTATCAATTGTAAGCAAACATGGATAGTGGCTAGCAGTGGAATCCAGAACGCGCGTTTCGTCCTATTTGGGACTCGTCAGCTGGATGTACCTGCATCTCAGAGTTGATGTTCACTCTGGGACTCAAACCCAGTACCCTCGCTTCAAACGCCATCGCGTTATCCACTCGGCCACTGAGTCCTGTTAGCCACTTGCTTGTGAGATGGAGTGAAGTTTAAATTCATTTAGTATTGTTTGTTTGAATCTTCCCAATTAAGGCTATATCGAGGCAATACGCACAGTATGCACATATGCCAATTAGAGACTGACCAGTTGCAGTCCTAAACATCGATGGGAAGATTCAAACAAACAATACTAAATGAATGATTATCAATGTTATAAATTCTGTTAGATATAGCTAATATGTAGAATAATGTACACAGATTTTAAACGCACGTAACTCTTAATATGCTTTAAGAAGGATATCTTATGTTCCATCATGATGACTACTTTTGAGTAACGAAGAATAGTCTATAAAGAATTCTACTACATTTTAGTCTAGCTAACTGTGCATTTTGAAAATGTCCATAATTTAATATGTTATGGACTCATCAGATAAATAGCATAAACAAATACCCATAGTTAAAATTAATTTTTCTTGCCCGATTTTTTTAAAAAACAACTTGTGGGAGTTGGTTTATACACGTTTACACTGAAATCTTTTCTGAAACTGATGCTCATTTCATATCGTTCACTTAAAAACTGAAACACTTGAGTTGACTCTAACTATTTAATGAAAGTTTTCTGAACAGAGATCGCTTCGTATACCATCGTATATATGGTAATTAAATCTATTTATTACTCATATAGATTAGAAATAATCATTTAGTTTTCATCAAAAAAGTAAAACTTAATTATCTGCAGCAAATATTTAGACTTGCAACCCTGAGACATCTTTCACTGATATTTAAAATCATTTTAAATGTACACTCAGTAATTTGTAACAGTTTTAAAAGCTAACGAATAATAGAAATAAATTTAAAAATTTCAATCCTCAAACCACCAGATTGATCGAAACATTACAAGTGTAATTTCACAGTGTTTATTGAAACATCGAAGACAAGATATTCAGCGAAGGAATTTCTTCAGCGAATTTGTTATTTAACTGCACATCTCTATATATGTGTATTAGCTCTCTAATCCAACACTACTGGTCGAGTTAAATCTTAAGGTGAACTGTAGACGCAATTAACAACTTCAAGTTGTGTTCATCTTGGTTTTTCTATTTTCCCAATTTTATTTGGCTTTTTCATATATATATTAAGACACCGTTCTCATCGTCCCACTAGGAGATTCTCTTATTGAATTAGAATAATATAGCTCTGTTTGCTGGAGACGCTGATAAAATGTTAAGTCTTCTGACCGCCTTACTCAACAATCCAAGCATATCTGCGGTGTATTTTTCCCTTCTAAGTGTCAAGTTTTGCTTCAAGAATGGTCTGTAACAGCTTCTTAATCAATGATAGAGGATGAAGAATTTGAGTAGGTCCATCACTTCACTTGTGTTGGAAGTATAATCAACCCTTATGAGTTGTTGTCTCAAAAAATCTGTAAACGGATTCAGAAATCCCGTTTACCTTTTGTCAACTTGTGTCACTTGTGGCATAGGTGAGATATCCATCTACCAAATGAAAATCGAGTCGACTGCTCAGCGGTTAGTCCATTCTATTTTGTGGCCGTGAAATATGGCTTTTAAAATTAGCAGATACTCGTAGGTTACTATGATTCAGTCATGGGTGTCTTGGATTCTTCGCTCATATTTGTTGGGACCATCTAGTTAGCAATTTCAAGGTTGAAGGCAGAATACCAGGTATGTTTGGCAAATATACTGACGAGGTAGTGAATCTTTATCAAGCATGATGACTGGGAAACTTATTACTTTTCCACATCCGCCGACGACCTCGATGCGTTGTGATAGCTGATGTATTAGGAGGTTAGGAGAAAGTTAGGAGTGATACAACGAAGATTGATACCAGTCCATAAAGACACTGAATGTTGAACTCATTCATATTGGTAGGTGTATACTACCTGTTTGGGATCTGCGTGATTATCGTAACAAATGGTTAGAGACTTTGAGAGGCATGGCTCTAAATCGATCGAAATTGAACAGATGCATTCACTCTTAATCTTCTCTTAGGTCTCAAGTTTCTGAGTTCCTAATAAAAAAACTTATTTCACAAATTTCTATTTTCTCTCATCATACTTTCAATCTTTTCTACTACCACTAGTACTGCTAGTTTCTCTACAATTCTAGGGTTTGTTTTGAGAATTTCATCTCACTGTGTTAATAGAGTGTAACAAACTGAACTGATATACATATGTACCAGGTTCTATATAGAGTATGATTGACTGACTGATCAATAAAAACCTAGTTTACATATTACCTTACTTACTTACATACTTACGCCTGTTACTCCCAATGGAGCATAGGCCGCCGACCAGCTTTCTCCAACCCACTCTGTCCTGGGCCTTCTTTTCCAGTTCTTTCCAGTTCTTGTTCATTCTTCTCATGTCTGTCTCTATTTCTCGGCGTAATGTGTTCTTTGGTCTTCCTCTTCTCCTTCGACCTTCAGGATTCCATGTGAGGGCTTGTCTTGTGACACAATTGAGTGATTTCCTCAAAGTGTGCCCAATCCACTTCCAGCGCTTCTTCCTGATTTCTTCCTCCGCTGGAATCTGGTTTGTTGTCTCCCACAGTATGTTGTTGCTGATAGTGTCTGGCCATCGGATCCGAAGTATCTTGCGTAGACAGCTGTTAATAAACACTTGTATCTTCTGGATAATGGCTTTCGTAGTTCTCCACGTCTCTGCCCCATACAGAAGAACTGTCTTGACATTTGTATTGAAAATTCTAACCTTGGTGTTGGTTGACAATTGTTTTGAGCTCCAGATGTTTTTCAGCTGTAGGTATGCTGCTCTTGCTTTGCCGATCCGCGCCCTCACATCTGCATCTGATCCACCGTGTTCATCAATGATGTTGCCCAGATATGTAAAGATTTCCACATCCTCCAAAGCTTCTCCGTCAAGTGTAATTGGATTGGTGCATATTGTATTGTATCGGAGAGTCTTGCTTTTCCCTTTGTTTACATTGAGACCTACTGCTGCTGAGGCTGCTGCTACACTGGTCGTTTTCTCCTGCATTTGTTGTTGCGTTTGTGATAGAAGAGCCAGATCATCTGCGAAATCTAAATCGTCAAGCTGCATCCTGCCTGTCCACTGTATCCCGTGCATTCCTCCAGATGTTGACGTCTTCATAATCCAGTCGATCACCAGGAGAAAGAGAAAGGGTGAGAGTAGGCAACCTTGCCTAACACCGGTCTTTACCTCGAACGAGTCGGTGAGTTGTCCTCCGTGGACGATTTGGCAGTTTAGTCCATCATAGGAGTTCCGTATGATGTTGACTATCTTCTCAGGCACGCTGTAGTGTCGAAGAAGCTTCCATAGTGTCGTCCTGTCCACGCTATCAAATGCCTTCTCGTAGTCGATGAAGTTGATGTACAGTGATGAATTCCATTCGATTGATTGTTCCACAATGATACGTAGAGTTGCGATTTGATCTGTGCACGATCTATCCTTACGAAATCCAGCTTGTTGATCTCGAAGTTGAGCGTCCACGGAATCCTTCATCCTGTTTAACAATACTCTGTTGAAGACTTTTCCTGGTATTGAGAGGAGAGTGATGCCCCTGTAGTTGTCGCACTTGCTCAGATCGCCTTTCTTTGGTATCTTGATGAGAAGTCCTTCTTTCCAGTCTGTTGGTACATGTTCTTCGTCCCAAATCTTACTGAAGAGGATGTGGAGTATCTTGGCAGTTGCTGTTACATTTGCTTTCAGTGCCTCTGCCGGGATGTTGTCTGGTCCCGCTGCTTTGCCACTCTTGACTTGTCTAATGGCCATGCTGATCTCTTCAATTGTTGGTGGGCCAATATCGATTGGGAGGTCTGTGGGTGCTGCTTCGATGTTGGGTGGGTTCAGTGGAGCTGGTCGATTCAAGAGTTCCTTGAAGTGTTCTACCCACCTGTTTCGTTGTTCTTCAATATCGTTGATTACTTTGCCTTCCTTGTTTTTCACTGGTCTTTCTGGTTGACGGTAATTTCCAGCAAGTTTCTTTGTTGTATCATACAGTTGTCTCATGTTTCCCTCTCTTGCAGCCTTTTCCGCTGTCATCGCTAAATCTTCCACATATTTACGTTTGTCGGTCCTGATGCTCCTCTTCACTTGCTTGTTTGTCTCTGTGTATTCGGCTTGTGCCTTGGCTTTTTCTGCTCTTGTTCGGCTGATATTGATTGCTACCTTCTTGTTCCTCCTTGCTTCAATTTTATCCAGTGCACAAACAGTGATCCATTCCTTGTGATGGTGCTTCTTTTGGCCCAGAACCTCCTGACATGTTGAAACGATTGCCTCCTTGATACCTTTCCAGCTGCTCTCTATGGTGGTTCCCTCTCCATTGAGTAGGTCATGAAAGGCCTCGAACCTGTTGCTGAGGGCTATGTTAAATTCGTTGAGTTTGTCAGCATCTCGAAGAAAGGCCGTGTTAAACTTTTGTGATGTTGTCCGCGCCGTTGTCCAGTGCTTCTTGAGTTTTAGTTTCATCTTGGCGACCAGCAAATGGTGATCGGATGCCATATCAGCTCCTCTTCTGGTTCTCACATCCTCCATCGTCCTCCTGAACTTTTTGTTGATGCAGACATGGTCGATTTGATTTTGTGTAGTGTGATCCGGTGAAATCCAAGTGGCCTTGTGTATGTTTTTGTGTGGGAATATGGTGCCACCTATGACCAGTTTATTGAAGGCACATAGGTTTGCAAATCTCTCACCGTTTTCGTTCCTTCCTCCCAGTCCATGTTGTCCCATGACGTCTTCGTATCCAGTGTTGTCCTTTCCAACCTTGGCATTGAAATCTCCTATCAGAATGGTCAGGTCCTTGGTTGGGCACTTCTCGAAGATTGACTGCAGCCTATCGTAGAATTGGTTCTTAGCGTCTTCATCGTAGTCGTTGGTCGGCGCATAGGATTGGATGATGTTCATTGTAATGCCCTCTCTCTTTGTTTTGAAGGAGGCTTTGATGATCCTCGGTCCATGAGATTCCCATCCTATAAGTGCATTTTGTGCTTTTCTAGACAGCATCAGTGCCACTCCTTGTGTATGTGGGGCATTTTCTTCTTCATGACCGGAGTATAACAGAAGTTCCCCTGAAGACAGTCGTTGTTGTCCAACCTGCGTCCAATGTGTTTCACTGATTCCAAGCACTTCCAGGTTGTATTTCCTCATTTCCGCAGAAATTTGGAAGACTCTGCCGGTCTCCCACATTGTCCGGACATTCCATGTACCTATAAAAATTGTCGCTGTGGTTGTAAGAAGGTGCATCGGCCTCATGACTTCCGAAGGAACTCGGCTTTCATCATGAGACGTCATTTTTCCTTCTACTCCCAGGGCAGAGTTTGAATGGTTTGAATGATTTTTTCTGATTAGCGTTTTTTTAGCGAGTTGATTTTCTACGGGATGGGGTCGCTAACCCCATGCCCAACCCTCCTCCTTTACCCGGGCTTGGGACCGGCAGTAGCCCCTGGGGGAGCTACAGGCGGAGTTTTACATATTACCTACCTTAGTGAAATTTCCATTGATAAAGTTAGTTATTAAACGTGACAAAGTTTTCTATTATGTCATTCATCTACAAAATGATAGAAATAATCATAATGAGAGACTGTATGCAATTGATTCAACGACTCACTTTAAACTAATAAAGAAGATTGATAGAATTGAAGTCATTGTATCTTATTTCCAGTCTCTCAAACAATGTTTTTAAAAGGAAAATTAAATATTTTCAATATTTTAAGCCATGTTTTTAAAAATTAGCTATTTCCTTCTCTCCTCTGTTGTTTTTTAGGAATGTCCAGCTGGTACACTTAACGAAGATTCATTTAAAGATATCTACTGTAAATTTTTCCCTCAAGGAGGTTAGTGATAGTTACGTGTTTTAAGGATGATAATGGTGTATAATTAAACAACGCTTTGATCATTTTTTTAAAATAATCCTAATAAAATCTAGCCAACAGATTTCAGCAACAGGATATGATTTTTAGATAAGCTATAGAGAAAAAGAATGGTTATATGTAACTTATTACCTTAATTTTAGCATCTAAACTCTGAAGTGCACTGTCCGTACATTCATTTGAAAATGTTATGAAGATGACAGTTTAATTTTCATGTACATATTTGTTTGCTTTACTTGATGAAATGAATCAAACTTGAATAATTCAAATAACTTATCGTGGAATAATTTAACGTGAAATTATTAAACAGTATGTAACATCTTATGGCCAAAACCCCGTATCAAACTGTTGTGTCTAGTACTATGTCAAGTCCATATATTTTATTCTAGCTGTCAGATAGATCGATTCACTCATTCCCCTTGACTCATATTTTGAGCTTAGCAATTATGTGCTTATTAACCGTGACTGCTTTTATATGTGCTTATGTGTTTGTTGCCTACCCTATTCATCACTTATATTCGGCTTATTTTTATCCGGATTTAAATATCGAGTCAAGTTTTATAGAATGAAGTTGGCGTGTTCGCCTTCCCCGACCTTCTTCTACGCTTGGTTTTCTCACTACTCATTCTTAATGTTTGTCTGAACAAATGAGTGCCTGAAATAAATTCATCAAATGTAACCTCTTATTTTGCTTCTTATTAAAGCTGTCACATAAACGGGGTTAGCCTATGTAATCTATCAAGTGAAATGGAAGATTTAGGTTCATAATTAATTCATTCGTTCTTTGAAAATGAAGTCAGATCAGTGGACCATCAAAAAAGTCTTCATTTGGATTGATAATCTGGAGTCAATAATCACAATGAAATAGAATACATCACCGAGCATAGTAGTTAAAAGTACAAGTTGATAGTAGGAAGACAGGTTTATATGTGTAGCTTTACACCTATCTGATATAAGAGAAATTTGGTTAGATGTCTCACTAGTAGAGAAAAAAAGATCTGTTCAGTAGATACTTTAAGTCAGGAGCTGGAATTTATCAATAACTCACTGACAGAGATCGGCTACCCTGGTGCGTTCATTAGGAAGTACAAGTATGGTACAAGAAAGAAGTCTGAGATTTCAACTGTTCGAAAGAAACCTTTATACATGAAACTGCGATTCAACGAGGATGCGACTAGCGATACTCTGAAAGATAGGTTATCGAAAGTAATTAGCAGGACATTCCATGCAGCCAATCTTGCGTTGACTTTCTCGAGTCGACTAGCGAAGTTTACTCAAACGAAGGAAAAGTTACCTGAGTTGTCCTCTTCTATGTGCATTTACAAGTTCAGCTGCTCGTGTGGAGATAGCTATATCGGGCGTACTACTAGGCGACTTAACCAACGAACGAATGAACAACTACTAGCATAGTTTTAGAAGGACCAGACAAAAACAATACACAATCTTGGCACATCTAATTGATAATGGTCATAATATAGATAAATCGAAATCATTTCGAGTGATCTATCGCATACCTCCATCATTTCCCAACGGAGTTCGTTCCCGTCTCCTTCGTATAGCTGAAGCCATAGGAATCCGTACATCTCACCCCAATTCATGTGTACGGAAGAAATTTGTAATCCCTCTATCCCTTCCGTGGCCGGACATAACAAATGACATTACTATTATTTTTTTTAAATTTTGTTGTCATTTGTTTGTAATTTTCCGCCTCTTTCCGTTTGTATTCTCCACTATCTAATTATTCACGTACTTCTTATTACGTAATGATTTTAATGTTTTGTGATGCCTATTCTGAGTCTATTTATCGACGTTTGACCTCCCATTTCCAATGATAAGACTTTTGTTATCGTAATTTAATATTCTCACTACTAACAATACGTCTGTTTTCCCACTATCAACTTGTACTTTTAACTACTATGCTCGATGACGTATTCTATTTCATTGTGATTATTGACTCAAATTGCCTTGATTTGTCTAATACTTTCGTATAAATATTCATATATATTAGAGTAAAGCCTGATGACGTTCTAGTTGAAAACAATCGTTCGCTTACATATACATGCAAGCGAACAATGTGTTGTTTTAATTTTCACAATGGAAATCTTTAATAGTTTAAAGTTCTAAAAGGTCAGTATCAGTTCAGCTGATGCATTGAACTGACTCGACATTATGCTGGCAGTTATGAAAAGCTTGTAAAATATTTGAATACAACCATTACTGCTCTACTCTTGCAAAACCTAGTTACCACAGATGGAAAATGTTTACGAATGATTCCTTGATATTTTTCGCTCCTGGTAGTGACACAGTGTGATCATTGTTGAGTCTTGTTATCATGCATTGTTATTCATTGTTATTCATGCATTCGGCATACGTGGTTAATTGGTTAGTAATCCTTTAATATATGACTTCACAGTGAATTCGATCTAGAGCACTGTCTCTGAAATAGAGCAGTGGAATAAAGGGTCTTTTTAATGTATTAGCATCCGTTGAATCATCATAAATAGTCTAGTGAAATTATTCATACATCTCAGAAATTTAAATTATTATCATACATAATAATAAATCAAAAGTCAGTGGGAACATGGCATTAATACGAAATTATTCACGATAACCATTCTACTTAGTGGCATTTTTAGAAATAAAGTTTCAAATATACACCTTATTTCTTTGTAATCTTTAGTTAAGTGCTACATTGAAATATCTGAAAGATGTATTCTAGATAATCATAATTAATATAAACACAACTATATAATTCAGTGCATATTCTGCAAATATTAACTTGTTGCTCAAACAGAACAGAGTTGATTGATTAGTTTACCAAACAACAAGATTATAGATACTGATTATTGATAAATAGTGACTCACTCTAAATCAACTACGAATAACCTAGTAACACTAAAACTATGTAGTACACTGTGAAAACAGCATTTTGATTCTGATCACACTCCACTTTCATATTTTGGGATTTCTTAACCTACAATTTGATATTTATTTGTAGTTTAACCAATTCAAGATGTATTATTAAAGTCTATGGAAACCGTTTATCATATGCGTCGTGATCTCTCAAATTATTCATATAATCGATATGAAATTACTCTCTTGATTGTTAAATACTCGAAAATGGTCATCAGATAGAAAACGAATTAAATTATAGTTGTTGAATATCAGACTTAATTACATAGCAAGAATCGTAGTTTAATTCTACTCTTTTATAGGACATATTATACATTCGTGTTACCAGTCTGTTGATAACGTTTTCTCTATTTTACCATACTACCATATTCAACATAAGCTTTCTTAGATGTAGATTGATTAGATCCTGAAATACATTTGCACAAGTTTTTTCAAAAGTATTTTATTTATTAAAATTAATCAAAACCAGATTCAATGTTTATTTCATAATTATAATTGATAAATACTTGGATAGTAAACACGTCTACCAATACTATTCATACTTGTTAATTAAAATAGTTTAATTCTACACAAGGAACTAGTGGTTTTGTGTTTGTATAAGCAAATGAACTGACTGTTATCCAGTGAAAGTTGAATCAACTGATTAAATTCATAGACGAAATGTATTTTAAAATGTTTTCATTCTTAAAAAACTTTCACATCTGTTTAATAAGATGTATGCTACACTGTCCTTTTTTAATTCAGTATTTCCGAAAACAACCAAGATGTTATGTAAGTATAACAGTATAATAGTTTTATCCAGCAGATCTAGCTGCTGTAAGATGGGTTAACAATAATGAGGACGAAGGAAAAAAAACTAAACAGATAAGTTGATACTTTTAAGTAAAGTTGGACGGTAGCTAACAGTGATATCCAGGATGCAAATATTCCAAAATAAGACTGATCAATTTCAGTCCTTACTATCAATGAAATGATTTAAACCATTACAAAAAATCATTCAATTGGATGCATTTAAATTTTTAAAGTCGTTTATCATTATATATATATGTATAACTAAAATTTACTGATCAGTATCCTTACTTGATCTAGTCTTTGATAAAATTAGTGATAGCTTAACTATCCGAAATGTTATTTATCTAAATACAATATCATACAACATTATCTTGATTATGAAACAAAACTTAATTTACATTATTTAGTTCAAATGATAATTATAAATAGGAGAAAACTACCGACTAAATATCTCCTGCTGATTACTCCCTACTGGTTAACACATGATATAAACAATCTGAGTAGCAGGAGATTAAAGTTATAAATTCTGATCATAAATTTACAGTAAATTCTGTGATTTTACAATGAAGAATGAATCGAAAAAGATCCTTTTTAAAATGTGAAAAACTATGTAATGAGAGGTGGGGTTTCATGATATTATCAACAAATTTTCCATTATTACAATGCAAATAAAGCAAGCTGATCGATAAATCTATGAAATGGCATGAAGTCGCTGAGTAATATTTGTTCACAATACCGTATAATTAATCGAAGCCGATGAGATTATGATTTACGAATGATCTTTAAGGGACGATGAAGTGACAACTCAACTAACTACTAGGGTCAAAAGAAGGTCAAAAATTAGTATAAGGAATTAGAATATTACGGTTTAGACTTAAAAGTTAGGGTTTGGAATTAGAATTAGCATTTTCGTCACAAAACTGACATCAACTACAATGCCGAAATGCTATTTTCCTATATCGATGAACGAGTTTCGCGCCGAAATACAAGACTTGCTAACCCTAATTTCACTGGTTCGTTCATAAATTATAGTCTCTCCATAGTTTTCTTATTTAATAAAATGACATGGACATATACAAAATATTTACATAAAATATACATAGTAACCTGTTATGTTGATTGAATGAAACCAGTATCTGGGTCACTCTCTAACCAATTAAGACCTGACTGTTAGGCCTAACTCCTGGGTATTGTATTGAATTATTTATCTTTTCGATTGCATGAACGTTAAATAAGTAATTTTAGCAGAACCTTCAAAGAATGAAGATGATTCAGTGGAGAAATTGTTTTCCCATCATATACAAATGTATTTGTAGATTGTTTTACAAAAGATAATTTATGATAAAATAGACGATTTAATTATTATACATGAAAATACCTACGAATACGATTGTACAACTTAAGAAAATGATATCAAATGTACATATACAGAAAACGATTAGTACCAGCTTTACAGAAAACACGTGACCTGCAATTTAGGTTCATTTTTAAGAACACTGAACTATTTTGTGTACGCTCAAGTAATAATGATATGTATGTATTGAAGATTTATGGTTAGAAATACTTGTACGGTTATTACAATTGATGTAAAATGATCATACCTTTGAAGAGAACTATAAACTTTATCTCAAGATGTCGATTGATGACGAAATTCAGTATATTTTGAATCCGTTCAAAGTTCTTAATTACTCATAAAACCAATGATTGCTAGAAAATTATATAAAATTAATAACTGGAGCTCAAGTTAATACTGTGGACTGAAATAATCATCTAACTATTATTTCATTGGTGGATGGTGCCGTTATGGTGGTGCAGTTATGTAATAACAACTTGTACTGCTAAGGATTACTTAGTAAACAAATTCGATTTAAAGTACCGATATTGATCCACAGTAAATAAATACATTACAAACAAAAACCCCTAATGAAACAATATTTATAAAGTAGTCGGTGGATACCTATCCAATATTTCATTACTATCGGTGGGAAAGGTGGTCAAGGTTTGATTCTGCTACTATGATTCACATTTCAGTGCTTATAAAGCAGCGTCATAACATTTACCACTAAAAATACAATTCTCATCGAATATAATAAATTTGTATTAATTTTTTTTGTTGATCAGAAAGGGTTTTGTGGAGATTTTAGTATTTTCATAGTTGAAATCACGAGTCAATTGAAGTAGGTCCTGGGTTCGAATCTCGCGAGCGCGGGATCGTGGATGAGCATCGCTGAGGAGCCCCATGATAGGACGAAACGGCCGTCCAGTGCTTCCAGGTTTTCCATGGTGGTCTACCTTCAATTGACTCATGATTTCAACTATTATTTTTTGTACTTCGTTTCAGTCAGTTATTTTATCAGAATCATCTGAAATCAAAGATGAGCATCTCTTGATATTCAGACTTTCTCATTTTAAAGAGAATAATTCCGACAAATTTTTAATTGACTTTGAAACTGATAACACTGAAGAAATGACGTAATTCACTAGACCATTATTTATTTATCGAAAGATTACACTTAATTGCTTACTCAATTTGGGTATTTGAGTTTTTTTTTTTTAAAAAAAAACAATACTTACATATTTACGTCAAGTATTCATACGGTTAATGGAAGATAATGATTGTATTCTAAATTAAATATAAGAAATTTCAATTCCCTTTTAAACATAGCAGTTACCGATATTCCTTTGATAATTGATGCAGACAGAAACCGAAATATCAGCTCTTTGTTGATATGGTAATATTCTAAATCTATATTTTATTAAAATATTACAGATTACATTTTGTTTCAACTGAATAATGATTTTTTGTTTGTTTTACATTTTAGATGCAACTGTATATGCTCAATTAGTATTCAGGTCATTTGATCAAGATCATAATGGAACTTTAACATTTGAAGTAAGTTGAATTCAATAAAACAGTTTGTCAATTAATTTATTGATCAGAACGGGTTTTGTGGAGATTTCAGTATTTTCATAGTTGAAATCATGAGTCAATTGAAGCTATACCACCATGGAAAACCTGGAAACACTGAACGAAACGGCCGTCAAGCAGTGCTTCCAGGTTTTCCATGGTGGTCTAGCTTCAATTGACTCATGATTTTAATTATGAAAAATAATTCATTGCCTCATTTAAATTTTGAAAATCATTAACGACTCATTAATAATTAGTAAATTCATTATTTTATTCCAAGATCGAGATTATTAATAATAGCAAAGGTATGTAATATCTCTTTGTTAACATGAAAGATTTCGATTTCTTAATCACTGATAACATTCGGGCATTTTGAATACATTACCTGACGTGTCTCAAATAAGACGAGATGTTCTCCTCGGATTCTACTGTTACCCATAATCTAAACATCATTAAACTCATTAACACAAGTAGATAGAAGCTCCGATAGCGTCGTTAAAAATGTTATCGCTTTCGCCCATTATTTGATACAATTACATAAGCGACTATTTCTGACACTCAAATATTTCTTCACATTAAAAAACTATCAATTTTAGAAACTTTGAAAATCCTTATTGTTCAAGTTAGACAGACACATAAGTGAACAGATATCGATTTCAGTTAAACCTTCATTATGCTTTCTTCTAAAAGTATTTAATACTGGTTTCCAAAAATGAAAATGACTAAGTTGTATAGGATAGTTTATGAGTGATTGACAACAACCAAATTGATTACGTAATGAAACTTCAAAACCTTAGCTACCATAAAAATATAAATGAGAAAACATGGAAAAGCTATTAATTAATCCAATCGAAGAGATAGGATTGTTAAGTATAAATGCATTAGAAACTCATTGTTATCGATTCCTCGTAAACTGCTTTATTTGATTTATTATTGACGTAAACTAGAGTAACTCCTAATAACAATTTCATTGTGATGTAGGATGTTCACTAAACTGTTTTGCTATAAATATCAAAAGCCAAGGTAGATTAACTGATCAGCTAACTAGTTGCAATTTTAACTAAAACGTATCTTAATTATTTATTTACGCCTGTTACTCCTCGTGGAGGAGCATAGACGGACCACCAACATTTTGCACCCAACTCTCTCCTGGGCAATCCTTTCCAGTTACTTCCAATTGTTATTCATCCTTCTCATGTCTGCTTCAAATTCTCGACGCAATGTGCTCTTTGGTCTTCCACTTTTCCGTTTCCCTTCAGGATTCCAAGTTAGGGCTTACCTTGTGAAGTAGTTTGATGATCTCCAAAATGTAGGTCTTACCCATCTCTATCATCTTTTCCTAATTTCCTATTGAGCTGGAAGCTGGTTTGTTCTCTTCGACAGTAGGCTTTTGTTGATACTATCCGATCAAAGGACATTGAGGATCATGTGTAGACAATTGTTTATAAATACTTGCACCTTTTTGGTGATGGTTGTGGAAGTTCTCCAAGTTTCAGCTCCATACAGTAGAACTGTCTTGACGTTCGTATTGAAGATTCTCACTTACATATGAGTTGACAGTTAGATTTCATACATTCTTCAACTGTAGGAATGCGATCCTTACTTGTCAATCCATACCTTCATGTCTGCATCGGATCGTCCCAGTTTATCGATGGTGAAAGTTTCCACATCTTCCAGAGTTTCTCAATCAAGTGGGATTGGGTTGGTGTTCTCTGTGTAGAAATTGAGGACCTTGCTTTTTCCCTCGTGTATGTTGAGGCCTACTTCTTTGGAGGCTGCTGCTACACTGCTTGTCTGGGACTGAATTTGCTGGTGTGTATAGGATAGAAAGGGCAGGTCGCTTGGGAAGTCCAACCTGTCCATTTTATTCTGTGCTTCCCCTTAGATGTGAAGGTCTTCATGATCCAGTCAACCACCAGAAAGGTAAACAGTAGGTAGAAATGTCTGACTCTTGTCCTCTCTTGGAAAACATCTGTGAGTTACCCTCCATGTACGACTTTGCAGTGTAGTCCATCGTATGAAGTCCGTATGATGTTGACGATTATTCGACCTTTACGAAGTCCAACCTGTTGATCTGGAAGCTGGACGTCTAGCGAGTCTTTCATTCCGTCCAATAATACTATGTTGAAAACGTTTCCTGCTACCGATAGTAGTGTGATGCCCCTGCAGTTCTCAAGCTTGCTGAGATCACTTGTCTTTTTCATCTTGATGTAGTATCCTTCTTTCCGGTCTGTTGAAACTTGTTCTTCTCCCCAACACTATCTGAATAGAATGTGGAGCATGTTCGCAGTTACTTTTATGTATGACTTCAGTGCTTCGGCTGGTATACCGTCTGGTCCAACTACTGCTTCCCCACTCTCGATTTGTCTGATGATCATCGTGATTTGTTCGATCGTTGGTGGAGCAGCATCTAAAGAAAGATTTGTGTGTGCTTCTTCGATAACTGGTTGGTTCAGTGAGTCTCATCAGTAGAAGATTTCTTCAAATTGTCCTATCTTCTTGTTCCTCTATTCCTGAATCTCAGTGATTGAGTTATCTTCTTTATTCTTGACTGGTCACTTTGGTTTGATAAATTTCCCTGCTAATTTTCTTGCTGGGTTATAAAATGTATCATCGGTTGAATAATAGCCTTCATGGAACTTTAATTTTCAGATTATTTTTGATATTTCATAAACTGGCAGTTAGACAAATCTTTAAATTGTGTGTTTTTTCATCATACTTTGAATGGACTATATATGGGTTTGAAACTACATACATCTGGTAACTTTAGACATTATTAACTCTGAAATTTAAAGAACGTGTCAGTTAGTGATTGCCCTTACTTAATAAATTTCTTTTCAAACTACTTTTCTAGTACGAATTAAAATCGTTTTTTTTAGAATCCTAATTATTTATTTTTATTAGTCATCATACGAATTTTCCAAAGAAATAATACCATACCTAAATTTTGTTTCAATCAAACTGAACAGGTATTGTCATTACAATAATTTTTGTACTCACATTGTAAACTACGGATTTAGAGTTCTGTATTTTATACAAGCTATTTTTAAAAAAAACTTTTGAAACTAAGATTTATTTACCAAGTATTTACTTAATCCTCATTATCCATCATATTGATCAATTTTCAATGTATACTTGTTTGTTTAGCAATATATCCAATGTTTATCGTGTTTAATGCATGGTACACAAAATGACAAATTACGCTGGGCATTTCGATTGTATGATATTAATGGTGATGGTTTTGTGACTAAAGGTGAAATGCTTAAAGTTGTCAATGCAATTTATGATTTATTGGGAAGAAATACAGAACCACCAATTAATGAGTCGACGACAGCTAATCATGTAGAAAGAGTATTTCAAGTGAGTTATGTTTTATGTTTTTTTTTATGGCTAAATTATTTTATAATTTTGTAAATGAATTATTTATTGTGTATTGAGCACTTGAAATGATAATGAAGCAGCTTTAATTTGTTTGGTTTTTCTAAGACTGGATGAATCTTCAGGACTGGCGTCTATACTCTTCAACTTAAGTATCTTAATAAAATTAGTCTTAATTGATCATTGATGGATATCTAGCTGTTTTGTAGCGAAGCAACAGTAATGACCTTACAAACACTATACTTCATTTCAAACTAATAGTCAGATAAAGTAAATGTCTATTTTTTAGATTTTATTCGTAGAATATCATTGGAATTGTTTAACATTATATGTGAATATGATTTCCTTTTCAAGATATAGGAGATTAATTTGTATGATGGATAGATATTCAGCTAGCCACTAAAATAAGTGGTCAAATATTTGTAAAAACACCCTTCAAAACAACAAATAAAAAAACAAACACTAACGAAAGTTCAGTAAATTCATCTAGGATCATTCACATACAAACCTAATAGTTAACTTAGCTCAGTAAGTCTGATAGAGATTATAGTCTTATTTCGCTAACGTATAAAAAATCTGAGTCCATGAAACAAATTAAAGTTTTATGATTTAACAGAATAATTTTCGACTGCTAAAATGACAGCAGAATGCTGATCACTAGATGATTGTCACTGATAGAGTAATGTATTTTAACAAGACTGAAGTATTGATTCATGATCCCGGATGATTTGAAATTAAGATAAGATCACTACCCAGAATAGGTTTTTCATGCAATAGAATCATATGCACACAAATAAAATTTTGAGATGAAAAAATAATCGAAAACTATGGAAAGTTGGAGAAAATCATCATGTAAGTCACTTACTCTCCAGTCAATTAAGGTCCGACTTTTAGACCCAATTCTTACCCATCGCATCACTGCTATTAATAAGTGAGTGTTGTTGAACCATCTATCATTATCACTATCGTTATTGGCTGAATAACAAGATAAATCAGTTTAATAAACAGCCATTAGGCAATAATAATTTGTCCACTTTAGGCTTCATGTGACAGATTTATTTTACGTGGTAGCAGTTATTCATAACTAACTAGGAACTAACATCACTGAAGTCTACATGACAAAACACATCAAGGTGATGCTAACCGATAAATGAGAAATTAAGTCGACAATTGTAAAAAGATTAAATAACGATTAAACAGATAAACAGATATTTACTGATCCAGCTTATATGTTCAAAAAACTTCAGTGATATGCATGAATTGTTTTATGACTACAGATAACACAACTTAACGAATTCCTGATTTTGAATCAGTACAAACTATGGAGGCAACTAAAATATCACTATGCTTTTCTCATAAAAACTAACCTAGCACAAAGTTAAAGATTCTCCTTTCGAAAAAGACTAACTAAGAATTACGTGTCTACTTCTGACCATTAAAACTCCAAGTTTTCTTTGAAAAATTATCACAACTTTTCATCATAAATCTTTTAGTGGTTAACTACCAGTGAAATTAAAACACGAAGTTCAGCGAAGGGATCTCTTTTCAACGAATTTATTATCAAGCTGTACAATCGTATATATATATATATATATATATATATATATATATATGAAAATGTTTTGTTTAAGTACTAATTCCAGTGAACTAAATTATAAGTTAAACATATTTTATGTCACTGATCAATGAGATATTTGTACACTAGAGAAATAATAAAAATCCAATTTTTTTAGAGAAAATTTTAAAGTTTACTTTTTATATAAGCAAAGATGGATGGTGACTAGCAGTGAAATCCAGAACGCACGTTTCGTACTAATGTGAGACTCTTCAGCTGGACATACCTTCATCTTAGAGTTGGGGTTCGCTCTGAGATTCAGGTACAACCAGCTGATGAGTCCCAAATAGGGCGAATAAATAAAAAATATTTTGATCTTAAAATGGACTATTAGTCTGATGAAAGCTTCAGTCTTACCAAACTATTCATTGTTCAAAGATTGTTAGCATCGAAATAAGAAATATACATATACAATAAAAGGATTTCATAAAAGCATTTTGTGAATAAATGATGTCACATGGTTTAACAACATAAAGTCAATAATTCAATTCAACTATGTTAACTGGTTCAGTGTTTAAATGTTTTTTTATGGAGAATTTTTAGATAACAGAACACTTAGTAGATTATCCATATAATTAGCTAGGCCAACATACCATTGTTATAAAGCCTGAACACCTATTCTATTTGGATAAAAATATAAAAACCGAAATATGAGATTTATTTCAAAGCACTGTAACGATAACAAGGAGGCCAAATTGACACTAAGAATTTACAAACTTGAAGTTATGAAATGTTCACGTGTCCGTTTGTTTACTTAGAGTATAATCAAGAGGTGAATCCATCCTTTCAATAAGTTGGTAATAATAGGAATAACAACAATTATCACTAGTTATCAGATAACATACAGAGATGTCAAACAACAACATCAGAAGATAGTGAAAATAAATTAAGCACCATGTTTCGAAAATCACTAAATCACTTAAAATAAAAAAAAACTTCCCAAAATTAGAATACATGAAGAAACTAAAAGTTGGAAGGAAAAGAGAGATACCATGATAGTTGAAATAACGAGCTAAGTATTGAAACCCTAGTATCACAAAAATGAGTGATTCGTTACAGGATTGAAACATTACCGGTCACGAAACAAAAAATGATAGCTCAATGCATCTCGCAATACTGTTTGTTTAAATAGTATTGTGGTAATCGATATTTGATATTATCCTTACACTTTGTATATTGTTCGTCCTGATAACCATTACTAGATAACGCCCCAAGGGTGTATACATCAGAAAGCGATTACGAAGTGTTGGTTACGTTTATTATTGAACCACGCACATATTGCCAAAATTACAGGCACGTTGAGCAAGCATGAAAGAGAGGTGCCGAAAAGCAAGCGAGTGAGTGATCGGGTTAATGAACATGATTCAGATGTACATATATATACATGGTGAAATGAAGGAATCATCGAATTAATTAAGCGACTAACACTAAAGTTAGCAGAATGAATATGTGAGTTGGGGGTAAGCAATGCTCATGCTTACATATTCATACAAGTGCAACAATAATAAATGTACGATAGTATAGATAGGTTTGTTACTGTACGAATGAGTTTGTCCGTTAAATAAGTTAACAAAAGGGCTTAACCAAATTAAGCCTGAACAAACTCAATTGTACGTGAGTTGCTATAGTATATTGCAAAACGCAAAAATAGACAAACTTAGATTAAAATATAAAGTAAATATACTCAGCATCACATAGAAATGGTGAGAAGTTATTTCATAACATTTTGGTAAATATTTTAATTCACACACTTTTTCGATCACAAATGAGAATGTATATACTACTTAAAAAAATATAAATTTTCATGTAACCAGTTTCTGAAATGATTGACAGCAATATTTTCAAATGTACTGTAATCTGCGAATAATTGAATAGTGGAAAGAAACTTTTTTTTCAGGAATATTCTTTGTCATTGCATGTTTGATCATATTTACAGTAAACAAGTATGTAACTAAGTCAAAACACGGAAAAATACAATTATACGGTAAAAATTGAAATCAACTTCGTCACCTTTGCTGAATGTAACATACTATTTATAGATAGTTAAAGTGCAATATTCATTGTAGACAAACTGATGCCTACAAATAGAGTTTAAAACGATTATCAGAAAGCATTGATCTTTACTGTTTTATCTGAGTCTGGAATTAAATTCTCACTGTTCAACTGGAAAATCCTTCCGTTGTTATAAACTACAATGTTCAAAAATCATTAGATAGGTCTAAACAACTGAATAAGTTAAGTGAAGTATATGTAAAATGAACTCACTGTTTGAATGTGATTTATCTTGTAATCATTATTACTAAGAACTAAATACGATAAGAATAACATGTACCATAATAATGTTAGAAAATAACGACCAAATTAAGGTATTTAGTTTTATAACACCTAAAAACTCCTATAGTAGTTAAATTTTGCTTACGTATGTGATCGGTACACAAAATGACACTGAAAGATCATCTTCAAACATGTTTCAATGAAGTTTGTTGAACGACTTCAGATATTAAACATTTCACATAGTTGTGAATTATACACTAGAGGTCTCTTGGATCATAATGAGTAGTGTTATTTTGCTTTAGACAATATTTGACAAATTCTATCTGTTGACATATGTAACTTGTCTAGGTAGTCCTGATTCAGCACATGTTGTAAAGATTTGAGAAACAATCGGTTATAGATTTTTAATTCAAATTACTTGTTGGATAGAAGTACTTATATTTTGTTCGAGGTAATTATTAGCTCCTAAGAGAAGTGTAGAGATTCAATGTTAATTCATACGTTTTAACCCTAGAATTTCATTTCTTCATTTTTCAAACTAGATTCTCTGTAGTTAGTTTAACGATCATTAAGGTTATTATTTTGCCTCCTTAACTATCCATTTTGTAAATTTTCTTTTCACTTTGTTAACAAATTGTGTATCCAATTGAATCAGTTCATATTTTTACAAAGGACTACGTTATTCATTTATCAACTGTCTTCATTTATTGTTCTTAAATAGTTTAATGTTTAAAATATATCTCTTAGTTTACATATGAAATAAGATCCCCTTCAACTGAAAGAAATAGTCACGGAAACAAACAAAAAAATAATTTTTCTTTTGTTTCATCTTTGAATAGCGATTAGATTTGAATCAAGATGGTGTGATAAGTTATGAAGAATTTTTACAAGCATGTACTTATGTAAGTTTGTATTCATTTTTTTTATTAACTTACATTTAATGGAATAGAATATTAGAAAAATGATTGATAATTTTAATTTTAAAAAAAATAAATGAATTATGTTTTTTTATCATTTTAATATTAGAAATTGATGAATATTATTTATTATCAGAATAGGGGGTTTTGTGAAGATTTTAATAGTTTTATATAGTTGAAATCATGAGACAATTGAAGCTAGACCACCATGGATGCGCACTGCTGAGGAGTCCTACAATAAGACGAAACGGCCGTCAAGCAGTGCTTCCAGGTTTTCCATGGTGGTCTAGCTTCAATTTACTCGTGACCTCAACTATATAGAATATTATTTATACTAGAAAGATAAATTAAACAAAATTGGTTACAAGTTGTCACAGCAACAATGAATTATATTCTGTTAAAAATTTCTTGTCAATATTCATAATTGTGTCTAGTTCTTTACAATAAACTAGAAAGTTTGTTTCGTTTTTTTAAATTAGATACAAGATAATAATTTTAACAGTAATAATTAGACTTAGAATATGCTTATGAAAATAATTCTATATCACTACAATATCATCATTATATAAGAACTTTCGTCAAAATTAGAGCGAACACTTTCAAAGTATTTGGGCGCCGAATTGATGTAAGACATTAAATAGGAAAAAGCTTGGACCAGATTTCCAGGCGAAACGTTGGATTTACTTCAAATTCATTCGCTGAGATTTTACAAATATGTTCTTTCTATTTAATATCATCATTAATTTATTCTAATTAATGATATATACACATTTAAATATGAAAGTTGAACGATTTTACTTGGTTTACCATTTAGCTAAAATAGCTATTTCATCTAAGATGAAATGGTCATCTTGAATTACACTGCTAGACACTCCCTATACAACTTGAATAAAAAAAGTTAATGGATAAATGGTAATATCTGCTAAGGATACTCATATCGCAATAGTGACTAAGTGATTAAAGTTCTGATCATAAACAACATGAAGTTTCAAACCCTCACAAATATTACTAAGATCTGTTATATAAACATTTTACAGCAGTAGGACTAAAAGAAAGACTTTCGTCTGTTACTGACAAATTTAATACTTAATTATAATATAAATGATATAGTGTAAGTATTTTTTAATCATTGTCATCTTTGTAATATTTCCGAACAATTTTCTGCCTATTTTATCGCTGAACTTTAAAATAATGCTTTACTTACTTATACTTCTAAGTTGTGCAATGTTACAGTTTATCTAAAATAACACTTCTAGGGCTACTACCTTTCCCAAACCTGAAAAAAAATAATTCAGCAGGAGGTTAGCAACCTCATCCCGTAGAACACACTTACTTACTTACTTACGCCTGTTACCCCTAATGGAGCATAGGCCGCCGACCACCATTCTCCAATCCACTCTGTCCTAAGCCTTCCTTTCTAGTTCTATCCAGTTGTTGTTCATTCTTCTCATGTCTGTCTCCATTTCTCGGTGTAATGTGTTCTTCGGTCTTCCTCTTCCCTTTTGGCCTTCAGGATTCCAAGTAAGGGCTTGTCTTGTGACGCAGTTGGGTGCTTTCTTCAATGCGTGTCCTATTCACTTCCAGCTCTTCATTCTGATTTCCTCCTCCGCTGAAATCTGGTTTGTTCTCTCCCACAGTAGGATGTTGCTGATAGTGTCTAGCCAACGGATCGGAAGTATTTTGCGTAGACAACTGTTAATAAACACTTGTTTCTTCTGGATGATGGCTTTCGTAGTTCCCCAAGTTTTCTCTTCATACAGTAGAACTATTTTGACATTTGTATTGAAAATTCTGATCTTCGTGTTGGTTGACAATTGTTTTGAGTTCCAGATGTTCTTCAATCGTAGATATGCAACTTTTGCTTTACCGATTCGCGTCTTCACATCTGCATCACATCCACCGTGTTCATCAATGATGCTGTCCAGATATGTAAAGGTTTTCACATCCTACGAAGCTTCTCCATCAAGTGTGATTAGATTGGTGCATGTTGTGTTGTATCGGAGAGTTTTGCTTTTCCCTTTCTTTATATTGACATCTAATGCTGCTGAGGCTGCTGCCACACTGTCCATCTTCTCCTGCATTTCTTGTTATGTGTGTGAGAGAAGAACCAGATCATCTGCGAAGTCTAAATCGTCCAGCTACATCCTACCTGTTCATTTTATCCCGTGCTTCCCTCCAGATTCTGACATCTTCATAATCCAGTCGATCACCAGGAGAAAGAGAAAGGGTGAGAGTTGGAAACCTTGCCTGACACCGGTCTTTACCTCAAACGAGTCTGTTAACTGTCCTCCATGCACGATTTTGCAGTTTAATCCATCATAGGAATTCCGTATGTTATTCACTATCTTCTCAGGCACGCCGTAGTGTTGAAGAAGCCTCCATAGTGTTGTCCTGTCCACGCTATCACTTGCTTTCTCGTAGTCAATGAAGTTGATGTAGAGTGATGAATTCCATCCAATGGATTGTTCCGCAATGATCCATGGAGTTGCGATTTGGTCTGTACACGATCGATCCTTACGGAATCCAGCCTGTTGATCTCGAATTTGGGCGTCTACGGAGTCCTTCATTCTGTTTAACAATACCCTGTTGAGGATTTTTTCTGGTATTGAGAGAAGAGTGATTCCTCTGTAGTTATCACACTTGCTAAGATTGCCCTTCTTTGGTATTTTGATCAGAAGTCCTTCTTTCCAGTCTGTTGGTACTTGTTCTTCATCCCAAATTCTACTGAAAAGAATGTGGAGTATCTTGGCAGTTGCTGCTACATCTGCTTTCAGTGCCTCTGATGGAATGTTGTCTTGTCCTGCTGCTTTGCCGCTCTTGATTTTTCTGATGGACATAGTGATCTCTTTAATTGTTGGTGGGCCAACAATAATCGGTAGGTCCGTGTTTGCTGCTTCGATGTTGGGTGTGTTCAGTGGAGCTGGTCGATTCAAGTGTACTTAAAGTGCTCTACCGACCTGCTCCGTTGTTCTTCAATGTTAGCTATTATTTCGACTTTCATAGTTTTCACTGGTCTTTCTGACTTACGGTAATTTCCAGCGAGCTTCTTTGTTGTATCATACAATTGTCTTATGTTTCCTTCTCTTACAGCTTTTTCCGCTGTCATTGCTTGATCTCCCACATATTTACGTTTGTCGGTTCTGATGCTCCTCTTCACTTACTTGTTTACTTCTGAGTATTCAGCTTGTGCCTTGACTTTCTTTGCTCTTGTTCGGCTGATATTGATTGCTGCTTTCTTGTATCTTATCCAATGTGCCGACAGTGATCCATTCCTCTGATGATCCTGGGTCCATGAGATTCCCATCCTACAAGTGCATTTTGCGCTTGTTTGGACAGCTTCATGGCAACTCCTTATGTATGTGGAGCATTTTCTTCTTCATGGCCAGAGTATAACAGTAGCTCTCCTGAAGCTAGTCTTTGTTGTCTAACCTGCGTCCAATGTGTTTCACTGATTCCAAGTACCTTCCGGTTGTATCTTTTCATTACTGCAGTAATTTGGATGGCTCTCCAGATCTCTCACATTGTACGAACATTCCATGTGCCTAAATAATGGTTTCTCTGGTTGTCAAAAGGGGCATCAACCTCGGCTTTCATCATGAGGCGTCAAAACTCTTTTAAATGAAGACCTTCTATCTCCCAGGGAAGAGTTTAAAAAGTTTGAATTATTTTTTCTGGTTAGCCTAACTTTTTAGAGAGTTAGTTTTCTACGAGATGAGGTCGCCCACAGATCACAAACTTGCTAAAAATCCCTCACCACAGAAAACAATGTAAACCATTTGAACTCTCTCCTGGAAGTTGGATGGTCTTTATTTAGGAGAGTTATGGCACCTCATGGCTAAGGGCAAGATTGTTAGGATGTCTTGAGGCCGAAGTCTCTTCAACAACCAAAACAATAGTTAACATAGATACATGGAATATCCGGAAAATGTAGGAAACTGTGAGGGTCAATAAAATAGCTACGGAAATGATGAGACGCAAGTCTACGGTTCTAAAAATAAGTGCAACCCTTTAAACCGAAGCTGGACAGAAAAGAAATAGATTCGGGATAGATACTGCTCTATTCTGGTCACGAAGAAGAAAGTTCTTCTCACACACAAGGAGTTGCACTATTGCTACCCAAAGAAGCACGGAATGCACTTATAAGATGGGAATCTCATGAAGAAGGAAAGGATCACGATGAAGGTTTTCCAGTGTTACGCGCCTACCGATGATATCAACGACGACGATGCAGATCAATTGTATGAGAGGCTGCAGTTGATCGTAGACAAGTGTTCAGAAAAGGACCTGACCATCCTAATGGGAGACCTAAACACCGAAATCGGAATGGACAACACCGGATATGAAAATATCATGTGACGACATGGACTGACAGAGAGAAAGGAACGAGAACGGAGAAAGATTCTCACATTCATATGTCTCCAACAAAATGGTTATAGGTGAAACTATGTTCCTCCACAAACGCGTAAGTGAATCGACCAGTCATCCAAGAAGCACACACAGATCTTTCTGTAGATGCTGCCCCAACAATGATCGAACAAATCACGATGATCATCTAACAAATCGAGAGTGGGGAAGCAGTAGTTGGACCAGACAATATACCAGCCGAAGCACTGAAGTCATACATAGAAGTGACTGCAAACATGTTCCACACTCTATTCAGAACGTATTGCAGAGAAGAACAAGTGCAAACAGACCGGAAAGAAGGATACTACATCAAGATGAAAAAGACAAGTGATCTCAGCAAGCTTGAGAACTACAGGGGCATCACACAACTATCGGTAGCAGGAAATATTTTCGACATAGTATTGTTGAAGACTTTGTAGACGCCCAGCTTCCAGATCAACAGGTTGAATTCCGTAAAGATTGGTTGCGCACAGACCAAATCGAGGGAATTTATTTAGTGGAGCCCATCACCGTACGTAAACTTCCCTGGCTATGAGTAAGCAACTGATAATATAAATAGAGGGACCTCATGAAATCTCATTCGACACTTCGGTATATCGGAGAGGACTATCGTTATCATACGGGATTCTTGCGGCGGACTACACTACGAAGTCGTTCATGAAGGTCGGCTGACAGTTGCATTGCAAGTGAAGACCGATGCCAGACATTGTTGCTTACTGTTCCCCTTTATCTTACTTTTGGTGGTTGACTAGTTTATGAAGATCGTAGCATCTCAAGGTAAACACGGAATACAATGGACAGCTTGGATGAAGATGATATTGCCCTTCTACCCCTACTATGGCAGTGAACAAACCAGCTTCCAGCTGAAGAGGAAATTGGGAAAAAATGCTGGGGACGAGTAGGATATACATTCCGTAAATCACCAGCCCTAACCTGGAATTCGAATGGCGAAAGGAAATGAGGATGACCAAGGAACACATTGCGTCGTGAATTGGAGACAGATATATATATATATATATATATATATATATATATTGGATAGGAGAGCCCAAGGCAGAGCTGGTTTCAGGATCCTGGTGTACGGTCAATACTTCTCCATGAGAGCCAAAGGCGTAATTAAGTAATTAGATGCTTATGGAATTAAAATACTCCTTTTTTGAGATTGAATGGTTCGCTTTTGTTAGGAGACTGCAACTTGAGAAGGTCCCGTGGCTCATTACTTCTGTACTTGACCCCAGAAATTTAAAATGAACTCAGACCGCTTAATTTTTTAAACTGCGTCAGTATTTCTATGCTTCATAACTTAAGTATAGTTTAGAACCTGATACATACACTTGTAAATAGCTTCTAAGTGACCGGGCAATGTTTCTTTGATGAAAGATAAAGATTTTCTGGAAGTTCTTTGACTGATCAGTGTAATCATGTTTTAGGGATCAACTGATTGTTTTCTTATAATCTAAATGTTTAGTTCGGCAAGATGAACATCCGAAGACTCGTAATGAGTCAGAAATTAATGTATAATCTTTTAGATCTGTGAAGATCCCCTTCCATGGTTTTCATATGGACATCATTTTAGGTTTATTCATACATTTTGACTGGTTAGTCACAAGTCGAGTAACTTAAAGAACCAAAATTTCACATTCATGGCTTTAAAATTTGCCATTTTTGTAAAAATCGATCTGTTAGTAATACAGTATCAAATTTAAAAAATCTAAATGTTTACTACCACGAGTAATAAAAATCCATCAAGAAGGATTTACTATGAAGCATTTAGGCTGTGTTAAACTCAGTAAATTTATTTCTGTTATTCTCTAATCTTTATGGGTGTATGAGCTGATAAGCTCCACATAAAGACATAAACCAACAACTGATGTCCAGTGAACAGATGAGTGAAGATAGTAGCTGCTACTTATGGTTAATAGTTAGCTTTTACTAGATTTTCATCACTACACTAAGTAGTGCTGTAGTGTGGTCTACTTATATCCACATAAGTAGTATATGGTGATGGTCAGACATAGAATGTATTTTGGCAAAAGACCGATAAGGAAAGAACTGAAATGAAGCGCAATTGGTGGGAAAATGCATGAACAATGGAATTAGGGAAGATGAACTGATATTTACAGAAGGAACAGTGAAGATTGAGACAATTGATTGGTAATTTGCAAATTAACTGTTCATTGTATGATTATCAAAATTCAGTGAGATAGTCTGTAATTTCTGCTTATTTACATTCGATTGTCACCCACCCGTGTTCTGTTCACTACAGTACTACGTACTACCGTCGGTCCTGAACTGAATCTCGAATAATCCCTCTTGTGAGTTGTAAATAAGAGTAAAATCTAATTTTCTGTATCAACAATAGAATTAATGAATGGTCTATTCTATGGTCCCATTAAAACATTTGAAAGATAGCATAATCTAAACGTGAAGTTTTACGTGTTCATTGTTGTTTTAAAATTATACCATGAATAATTTATTCTTTTGGCTGCTTAAAGAGTTATTGTGATGGTAAGGGTAAAACTACATAATTATGAAACTTTTAATTATTTTTAATAATTTAATTATAGTTTTTTGAGTTGTGATAGTTTTCATAGAAAACTTTTTAGCCCATTATTGTTTTCATAAGGATTTTAATTACTAACTGTACTATTCAAAACACCATGTCGTACTTTATTTTTAACTATGGATTCATGATGAGGAAATATCTCTAATGCCTTTTACTGTTCTTTATATTTTAGGATCAGACTGTTTGTGATGCCCTTGATAAACTTACAACTATTTTATAATTATTGTGCGTTTTTAATTACTTTCAAATCATAAAGATTTATATGAACATATATATCGGTCACTTGATTAATTAACTTGTCTATAACTATTTACCCTCCTTTTTATTGAGGGTGTTGGAAGGTTATTTACTAATTGTATTTTCCAAAAGCACTTCATATTGATCATCTTTACTTATTGGTGAAAAAATAAAGATGTGAGATTAATAGATTTTCTTTAAGTTCTGTTTTATATACTTTGGTATGGACAATAGGAGGAGGATTCTGAGTACTTGATTGGTGGTACTTGTTATCAACTTAAATCGTTTATGAATGAGTTTTGCTTCTAAATGTTATTTAGCTCAGTACTAACGTAAATAGTTGAACAGAATTAACATAGTAATGTAAGCTTAGTTGTCATTATTATTTCCATTCACAAAACAGAGGATATTTATAACTGCAAATCACTTGAAACCTCAGCAACAAAAAAAATATGCTTGAGCTACCATTTAATTTGAGTGAAAAGCAACGATGAACAATTAATTTTCCAACAGTAAACGATCTTTATGACGCTTCAGGGCGATCTCCAATTTTTAAAGTTATTCTTGAAAGTTCACAATATATACCTCAAATTCCCTGTTAATCAAAAGATTTGTTGACATTCATTTATTACTGCGATGATTCTGATACTTGGTGTATTTTATCTATTGTGAATCAGGTCAAGTCATATTTTAGTATCATAAAGTTGTGCTTACTAATCGTATAATCCAGAAACGATTGATAGTAATTAACCACGTTGAAAAATAACAACTTGGTTAAGGTCCATACAAATAGTATTCTAATTACTTTACGATATATATATATATATATATATATTCTTAATGGAACTGAACTCCACCTGTAGCTCCTCCAGGGGCTACTGCTAGTCCAAAGCCCACAAAAAGGAGGAGGGTTGGGCATGGAGTTAGCGACACGGTCCCGTAGAAAACCAACTCGGTAAAAAAACGCTAACAAGAAAAAATTATTCAAACCATTTAAACTCTGCCCTGGGAGTTGAAGGAATAATTATGACGTCTCATGTTGAAAGCCGAGTTCCTTCAGAAGTCATGAGGCCGATGCACCTTCTAACAGCCAGAGCAACAATTTTTATAGGTACATGAAAAGTCCTGACAATGTGAGAGATCGAAAGAGTCTTTCAAATTGCTGCAGAAATGAGAAAATACAACCGGAAGGTGCTTGGAATCAGTGAAACACATTGGACGCAGGTTGGACAACAAGACTAGCTTCAGGGGAACTTCTGTTATACTCTGGCCATGAAGAAGAAAATGCTCCACATACATAAGGAGTTGCCATGAAGCTGTCCAAACAAGCGCAAAATGCACTTGTAGGATGGGAATCTCATGGATCAAGGATCATCAAAGCCTCCTTCAAAACAAAGAACGTCATCTAATGTTATGCGCCTACCGACGACTACGATGAAGATGCTAAAGACCAATTCTACGATAGACTGCAGTCGATCTTCGAGAAGTGCCCAACAAAGGACCTGACCATTCTGATGGGAGATTTCAAGGCCAAGGTTGGAATGGACAACACTGGATACGAAGACGTCATGGGACGACATGGACTGGGAGAAAGGAACGAAAATGATGGGAGATTTGCAAACCTATGTGCCTTCAATAAACTGGTCATAGGTGGCACTATATTCCCACACATAAACATACACAAATCCGCTTGGATCTCACCGGATCACACTACACAGAATCAGATCGACCATATCTGCATCAACAAAAGGTTCAGGAGGACGATGGAGGATGTGAGAACCAGGAGAGGAGCTGATATGGCATCCGATCATCATTTGCTGGTCGCCAAGATGAAACTAAAACTCAAGAAGCACTGGACAATGGCGCGGACAACATCACAAAAGTTTAACACGGCCTTTCTTCGAGATGCTGACAAACTCAGCAAATTCGAGATAGTTCTCAACAATAAGTTCCAGGCCTTTCGTGATCTAATCAATGGAGAGGAAACTACCATGGAGAACAACTGGAAAGGGATCAAGGAGATAATCACTTCAACATCTCAGGAGGCTCAGACTCACAAGAAGCACCATCACAAGGAATGGATCTCTGTCGATACACTGGATAAGATTGAAGAAAGGAGGAACAAGAAGGCAGCAATCAATATCAGCCGGATAAGTACAGAGAAAGTCAAGGCACAATCCCAATACACAGATGTAAACAGGCAGATGAAGAGGAGCATCATAACCGACAAACGTAAATATGTGGAAGATCTAGCAATGATGGCGGAAAAGGCTGCAAGAGAAGTAAACATAAGACAATTGTATGACACAACAAAGAAATTACCGTAAGCCAGAAAGACCAGTGAAAATTATGGAAGTCGAAATGATAGCTAACATTGAAGAACAAAGGAACAGGTGAGTAGAACACTTTAAGGAACGCTTGAATCGACCAGCTCCACTGAACACACCCAACATCGAAGCAGCACCCACGGACCACTCAATCATTGTTGGTCCATCAACAATTGAAGAGATCAGTATGGCCATCAGACAAATTACAACCTTGTACCCCGGAAGCCGATATTAGTCATCTAGTAATACGTAAACCTAGTATTTTTTTACAAACATAATTTTTCACAGCTGTTCAAGTGAAAGCCATGAGATAAGCCTTTTGTATTTCTTTCAACAAAAGACTTCAAAAATAGTTTTTATAGGATGGGAAATCCTCTTCATGATTTTCAGTGGAAAGAATCACAGGCCTTATAGTAATTTACTCCTTTTATTAGTCGTACACTATTGTTATTCAGTACTAGATTCTATCTAGTAATATGAAGCAATATGATTTTTCACAACGTTTCCGGTTCGTTTTGAGATTAGGTTATACACTAATTAGATTTAATCTTCGATACATAATGTCTGAAAATTTATTTTTCACAAGAATAATAGCCTCAACCAAAACGGGTATCCCAATAAGAATTTAAAGTCAGCACAAAGTTAGGACTCAGACGTATTTATTTGTTCGTCAATTATGATTAAATAATAAGTAAACAAGTGTGTGGCAATCAATTAGGAAATCCAGTTTTATATGAAGGCAAAAATGATGTAACGTTTCCTGAAAGCTAAGAATTCAATTCGTTTGGGTCAACCCTCCGAAGGCGATGACATTTTACGTAAGAAAATGACTGGTGTAAATCTTGAAAAAATCAAGAGAAATTTAGATGAATTAGATGAATTTAAATGATGAGGGATGGAAAATCAAACAAAGTCTGGTGTCCGTGAATCTGAGTATATTGCATAGTATTCTCATGGTTCAGGGACAAGCGATAAACGCCCTTTTCTCGAGATATCCAGCTAAGATAAAATCGCTTATATGTCATACTTTAAAAAACAAAAGTGTGTGTACCTGAAATTGTGGTTCTTGACATCATTTCTATCATGAATATCATAGCAGATCTCCCTAATTTTTTAATACCAGAAACTAAGTAGCAAGCTCTCCCAATCTACTCACTTATTAGGATTTAAGGTTCCGTTTCGAAATTACAACCTCTAGTTAAGAAGCTACGAATTTTTTAATCCACGAAACTTTTTTCTGTGTTTACATGAAATAATACTCTTCTAATAATAAGGGGATCACAGAAATATGTGGTGTGGTGTGTGCTACTGATGTCGACATAAGTAGTATATGACGCTAGTCAGGAATGGAATTTCTAGCAGCAGAAGATTGAGAAGGTCGATGAGGGAAGAACGTGATCGGAAAGCTGTTGGTATGGAAATGAAGGAACAATGAAGTCTGAGGGAATTAATGAACATTTTGCAAATGAAGTATTGGAGTATGCTTTTTCTATTTTAACAAGTAACTCTGTAATTTTGTGCTGGATATAATCGGTTGTTCTCATCTGTGTTATCCTTCACTACATTTGGTGTCGCTGCTTCCACTAAGGATGAAAATTCCATAGCCAAAGGAATTTGGGGACGGAGATGTACTGAGCTTCATGAAGGAGTTTGAGGCCGTGGCGGAGCTGGTGGGAGTGAAGAAGCCTAAGAAGAAGATGGTGGTGCTGGGTACGATGCTAGGAGGCAGAATGAAGGCTGTATATGACAGCTTGGACAGTGCTGGAAGGAAGACGACTTGGGAGACAGTCACAGAGCGGTTGATTGCGGAGTTCGACAGCCCAGTGAACAGGGAGAAAGCACTGTAAAAGTTCCAGCTGGCGAAGTTGTCGATCAATCGTGACCCACGGGTTCTGGCTGTGGAGCTTACCAGGTTATTGCGCCGCGCAGTATATCTCGTCGCAGTATATCGAGAGCGTGAATGCCACCGTTTCCTATCAGCTGAAAATAGTAAACGCCGCGCAACCTATGGATATCAGTGAACTGATGAGGGTGACCCGACAGTTGATGACCCGAACAGTAGCTTCAGTCGAGTGCAGAAGTCAGGAGATAAATAGCGTCGAGTGAAACATAAAAGGGACGATAAGCGTTACGCTTGTGGAGGTACAGGACGTTGGAAGATAAACTGTCCGACAAGACGAAGATGCAGATATTTTAGACGCTATGACTCATGTTCTTTCTGGCGTGAGTATATGGAGATTGTTGCACTAGTAGAGGGGCAGCAGCATCGTTAATAGGCAAAGAGCAATGTAAGACTCAAGCCATGTACATTAGCAATTCACAATGGGACGGCACATGTTAGAGGTGTTGGGTGTGTCTAACAGTATTGTAAAAGTGGGTGACGCCGAGATAACTTCCCTCTTTGTAGTAACCACATGCCTATCGAGACCGATATTAGGAACGGATTTCCTGAGAGAAGTAAAAGCAATAGTTGACTTAAGAAGCGGTTAAGAGGTCACAAACCACAGTTCATTTCCAATACATGAAATTAGCGAAGTGGCTGTGATAAGAGAGGCAACAGTTGTTTCGATGATGAAACCAAACATTAACGAGTTGTGCACGAAGTATACGAAACTGTTCACTGGAGACGGAGAGACGTACGGATTTTGTGACGAAATAAAGCACGAAGTCTCTGTAATGAACAATTGAGTAAATGTTTGCAACAAGTCGTGTGCTTGTGCATTTAGACGCTAAGGTAAATCGACAGGCACAGATGTTGGGGGCGGGTATTATTGAGGAGGCGGATAGCCCGTACAGCTCGCCGGTAATCTCGGTAAAGAAACTGAACGGAAAGTATGGATTTTGTGTCAATTTTAGTGTTCTGAATAATATAAGAGAACAGTACCAACAGTTAGCTAAACATTAGATCGGCCGCAGAATGCTACGGTGTTTACAGTGCTAGATTTGCAGTCAGATTATTGGTAGCTGTCTATAGAAGTGAGCGATCGAAAGAAGACATCATCAACTGTACGTGATAAATAGTATCAACTTAGACGAACGCCGTTTGGGAGGGCGGGTGTACCGTTTACATCCAGGAGATTAATGACGCCAATGCTCAAGGATCTAGATAATGTCAAAATGTATGGCGACGATGTAGTTATGTACAGCCAGATAGATCACGTCAAGCATGTTGAAGCGGTCTTAAAGCGAATTGAAGGATTGAGACTTCGAATTAATGAAGACGATTCGCAGGTAGCAAAACATAGCGTCATTTTGTTGGGGTATGAAGTGGGAAATGGAGAAACAAACCAATGCCGGAGAAAATTCTAACCATAAAAAAGGTTGCAATACCTAATTTGAGAAGGAAATTGAGACAGTTCCTGGGAAGGGTGGTGTTCTACAATCTGTTCGCCAGGAACTTCAATGTAATACCTTTTTAGATCGTGTTTAGAACGCTGGATTGGTTTCACTTCCTACCGAGTAATCCTATTACAAGCAAACTAGACAATTCAGTAAGTCAGTCAGTCACAACGTAGAACTTCGTACGTACGTACATCAGTTCGAGTTGCCATACCTCATTAGCACAGAGATACAGTTGTCGATTCAAATCCCATAGCGGTAGAAGCAGTAAAAGTATAAGCAGTATTCGGAAAGATTAGGGTTTGAAGATGTTATTCAAGGAGTATAATACGGTGAAATAAATTTGGAAAGAGAAAAAGGATACGGACATGAAGAATTCAGAAGATTAGAATTCGGGAGAACACAAAGAGTGGATGCACTTGCGCCATTAAAAACGATTTTGAGTCATGTCATTCAAGGTCTCTAACCATCGGTTGCTATCATCTCGCGGATCCCAACCAGGTAGTCTATACCTACCAACATGGCTCAGTCCAATTGTCAGTGACTTCATGGATTTGTGCCACGTTTTGGTCTGGCTACCCCTAGCTTTCTTCCAACCTACTCCTACACCATAAAGCATTGCACGCCGGGGCAGTCGGTGGTTGGAAATACGTAACACGTGTCCCAGCCATCTCAACTGATGAAGTTTCACTACTTCATCAATCTATTTGCTATCCTTACCTAGTACCCGTTTCCTAACGACTGCATTAGTTACTCGGTGGTCCCAGGATATACGTGCAATGCTTCGAAGACACCTATGGTCGAATATCAGCAGCCTACGAATATCCTCTACTCTTACCGCCCATGTTTCGCTGTCACAAAGTAGGACGGAAAGAACTGCTGCGCAAGTTGACGAAAGCTAGACCATCCTTCTGTATCTGTGCTGAGATTTCGTCACTCACCAGACCACAAGGGCTGATGAGACTCCCAAGTGAAGCGGTCAACACATGCAACTACTTCACTCCCTGTCGTTAGTTCAGGTGACGATACAACCCAACCCTGAAGTAACATTCTGCATTTTGAGGGGGAGAATTGAATCCCAAACATGCCTACATTGCTGCTTATAGTGGACAATTAGGCGAAACTATAATTGATGGACGAGCCAATCAGAAGCGGTTGAGGGATTTTCAGGTCACAGCGCCAATTTCATTAGCTGATGCTCATGTACAATCGGTTCACAGAGGATTTTAGAGACGTTACAATTAAGCGGCTACAGTAAATGGGACTGCTGAGGAATTCCTTTGTTTGTGATTGCGGTAATAAATGACTTGTAGACCTTATGCAGACTACCATGATGTTGTCCTTCTATGTAACATATTTTGGAGGAAGACGTTTGCTGGAATAGGAACCTTTTCTCGCGATCCAGATTGAGACTAGGGCATATTACGACAATTGCCGCGAACTGTATGATAAAGTCACCACTAACATTGGCTGCAATAATTGCAGATGTATATGAAGCTTCGGCTGTTCAGTGGTTTGAGTATTGTAGGGATACATTCATGATAAAAATGACAAACTTACACAACCGGATTACACATAAAATATATTGAAGCTATGTGATCGAGGCTGAGATGGTTTTGCGACCTTATCATGCCTCCAGAGACCGATTATGGGGCCATATGGATGAGTCCCCCTACCTTATGCACTACGGCTTTAGGACCTTTGAAACTCTTTCTAACCTTGACAAGTTTTTGGACCATCCACTTCAATTCTTTGGTTTTGCATAATATATTTTTCATTCTATGCTGACTGTTTACTGATTAATATTTCTCAAGGTCATTTGAGATTCGTCCAAATATCGTCCATAATACTGTTTACAGCACTATATTTTATAACTACACATGATCCCATACTTTCAGATTCTGTCTGAACCACCTTAATTTATGCAATCCCTTATCCAGTCATACCTTGTTTACACTTATTTCCTTTAACATATTAGAATGCTCTTGCTTAATAAATACCTTAACAACAGAGATATAGAACAAGCAGTTATACCTTAACTATTCCTCCATGAACATTGCTCTTCCTCTCGTCCTTTCTTTTTCTCACACTCTTTATCAACCCCCTTGATATACACCACCGAAAACAGATATGGGACGGTTGACTTCGTCCTGCACCATTATTAAAGCCTCAGATATTCCAGAGAGATGTAGGGTTGCGGTTTCTAGAAGCCCCCAACTTCACATGGATCTATTCTCGAACATCAGTTGTATGTCACAACGCAACCTTCGTAAAGCGCGCCAAATGATCCAAATGGTTGAGGACAGAATAAAAGAGGCTTTCGCTTAACGGGCTTCCGTGTCTAGTGAAAGTGGATCACCAATACCTCCAGGCAGGAACCTAGGTATATTAAAAATAATAGGAAAAAAATTGGTAAATCATAATAATATGTTATCCTTAGTCCCTAGGAATAGGTCAAGTTTCCTGTTGAAGGATCCCTGGAAAGTCGCTTGGACTAGTTCAGTCGGCAGCAAATTCCAGCATTTGACAACTCTTACGGAGTAGAGGTTATGTCTACAGTCCGTTCCGCTATGCCGGTTCTCCAATTTCAGAGACAGTACTTTTTAGGTAGACGATTCCACGTCGAGACTGCACATAAGCACCTGCAGTGGCTGAAAACAGCAAGAGACCCCCTTGGGAAGTAGGTGCAATGAATGAAGTATGACTTCAGTATCTTCCATGTTCCAGGGAAGAGACCAGACATGGAAGCCGAGCTTCCATCAACAGCACACGCCGTGAATAGCATAGAGTGAGACCCACTAAAACTGGTCCGGCAGCAGAAAGCTGACCTCAAACTTCGAGGGTTAATCAGTGATAAAAGAGGGAGAAGACGTTGACAAACGAGTGATGGACAAGGAGGTAATACTGTGGCTTCGGCAAGAGGAAAGACTGAGAGTGAACGCATATGGAGCTCTGGTTCGGCAGGACGATGACCAAAATTCAGTGGCTGTGGCTCATAAAGACTGGCGGCGTAAGATGATCCATAAATATCACCAGGTAGCACATACAGGTATCGCAAGAACAACGGATTTATTACGACAAAGTGCACACTGGCTAGGCATGAGAGCCGATGTGCTACAATACGTGTTAAATTACCATCATTGCCAACCAATGAAAAGCGATCGATACACACAACCGCCATCACAGTCAGTCCCAGTAACCACAGTCTGTGAACTATGGTCGGTGAATGTTATGGGACCATTCCCGCAGACGACAAGTCGTAACCAGTACCTGCTTGTGATGGCGGAACATGCTGCACGGTGGGTAGACGCCGTACCTACTGCAGACCAGCGGGCAAAGACAGTGACCGAAGTAGTAATCCAGCATATTGTAGAGTGTCACGAAATACCGAAGATGATGTTAACCGATCGGGGTCCCTGTTTTGAAGGTGATGGACTTAAAGCCCGTCTAAAGCAGTTCGGTATCAAGAGGAAACGAACTACATGGTATCACCCTCAGGTGAACGGGCTTACAGAAAGAAACAATAGGACGTTAAAGGAATGGTTAGCACCTAAAGGTGGAGATTAAGAGCAATAGTTACCACTGATTTCGCTGGTGCGTTGTGCCTCCATACAAAATACAACCAAGAAAACAGCTTCCCTGCTTATGTATGGGGAACAGCCACAACTTCCAGTGTATGGTAAGAACTGACCACAACAACAGAAGTGGACGGCAAAAGGGCTAAGAAAAGAGAGGAGGGAAGCAATAAGGAACGTGGAAAAGAAACAAATATCAGACACAAAGGAGATGAGACAGCAGAAGAGAACATGGAAGCCTTTTGCAGTGGGGCACCTGGTAAAGTGTGGAGAACAGAAAGACAACATAGCAAGAGTACCAGGGTCAGGAAAGCTGTCATGAAGTGGGAAGGACCGTAGATTGTCACGGAGAGACGTGGCTCGGTTTACACAATCCGGAGAGATAACAAGCAGAAGCGCGTAAATGCCAGCCAACCGCAGAGATGGGTTCAAGAGCATCATGAGTACACCAAAGAGAACAGCGGTAAGGCAATTGGAAAGACTGCAAGAACAGCTTATTAAAAGAGGGATGAGTGTAGCGTGTGCTACTTATGTCGACATAAGTAGTATATGACGCTAGTCAGGAATGGAATTTCTAGCAGCAGAAGATTGAGAAGGTCGATGAGGGAAGAATGTGATCGGAAAGCTGTTGGTATGGAAATGAAGGAACAATGAAGTCTGAGGGAATTAATGAACATTTTGCAAATGAAGTATTGGAGTATGCTTTTTCTATTTTAACAAGTAACTCTGTAATTTTGTGCTGGATATAATCGGTTGTTCTCATCTGTGTTATCCTTCACTACAGTGGTAACGAAATGTCGGTAAACATCTGAATGTTAGATCATATGCCCACATCTTTCTAAGTTTGGACATTAAAGTAACTGTTTCATTAATAATAGCATAAAAAGGCGTATTATTGCTAACAAAAGCTTTTTTCATAATTAGGCATTATGAAGAAATCATTTCCCATCTAATCATAGATAAAATCACAGGTAAAATTATCGGTGATATTTATGTGAAATTTAGTTACGATTTGTTGAACAGGTTCTAAAGTGAACGTGAATATTCACAACGAAAAATATTTACTTACATATATATATCATGATGACAAGAATTCAAAAATCAAATATCAATCGGTATTGATGAATGTCAGACGTCATGTGTCACTTGGGGATTCCCAATTAACATAGAATAACCAACCACTGGAACAACTCACATGACAAATTTTATTTAAAGTTCAGGCACACGTTTTGATGAATGAACATGAACTTTGGAAGATTACAAACCGCAAGGACTGCCATTAGATAACTGGCTTACCTTACTTAATAGTGAAGCGTCTTCTAGCGAACATGCTATATTGTGACGCAGTCAAGTATTCCTAAATAACGACTAAAAGATAATGGTTCAAATGGTTGTGGACGGAATGGAAGAAGCTTTCGCTTAACGGGCTTCCGTGTCAAACAGCAGTGGATCATCAATACCTCCAGGCAGAAACCTAGGTATATTAACGATATTAGGAAAAAAAGTGTACTACATTACGAAAAGCTGAAAACACCCAATCATCTCTCCAGATTAATAATAAATTTTGAATTTGTCAAACTAAATATTGAATTAAATTCACTTGGCTTTGTTTACTTGTACCTTACCGTTGTTATTTAGAACTGCAATTAACCAGTATCTTGTCGGCATATGTGCATCCTATCAGGTTTGCCTCTATATTGCTTCAAGTCCTGTATCTTGGATGCAGGTGAATCCAACTGATGGGTCCCGAATAGGACGAAACGCGCATCCTGGACCTCACTACCAGCTACTAACCGTCTTTGCTTATGAATATTGAGTTTGCTCAAAAGCCGGAACATTCAAGGGCGACGTTACTTTCAAATAAAGTATGGTTTGTGTAGTGGGTTAAACTGTCCGTCAGTGTTTCGATTCCAAGATCCTCTTAGTCTGAAGCTTGTATCATAGCTGAATTTCGTGTTTTTTTCGTACTAGATGTAGGTTTTTGTTGTATGCGCTTGCTGGGTGGTCCACTTACGTTTTCTCTTTTCCACTCCTCCCCGCTCACACTATTCTGCATACTCCGCCGGTAGACAAAATACCTCCTGACTAGACGTGAACTGTCACGCATTCCGTAGGCATCCTTGTGCGTAGTATACTGAATAAGGCCTTGTTGATGAAGCTGGTGGCGAAAAGTAATATAAGCATCTAATAAACACTGACGTGTTTATCAGAAATACTGCGCAACTGGTATTCTCCAAGTTACATGTTTGTTTAGAAAAGTCTTGAGCTAATCTGGACTATTAGGACAACCCAGTGGTAAACGCACAAATCTCAAATTCATGGCATGTCTGTCAGAAACAAATGTAATGTAGCGATGACCCTAAAACCTAAACAATGCGTTCTGATCCCAATCTTGAGTCATTAACTGTACATCTCAAACCGAAGTACCAAGCCTAAATCTTAATAATATGATGAACCCCTCATTCGTATCTGTCGCTTCCTGACCGGCTGAGTGATTCAGGATCATTCACGGGTTCTCTCAAGTTCATTCTCATAATCTATGTTTATTGAGGTTTAACATTCCAAAGCACTCCAACTTTTTCACCCCACCTCAGTGTTCAGAAGTCTCTTATCTCGCATTGTAAATTTTTAGTAAACCATCAAATATTGACAAATAATCCTCATAGCTCACTTTTATTTATTTTTATTTATTTAATCACATATATATTGGCACAAAGGGCACCGAATACATATGCGCCACACAAAATAATGAAAATGGGAGGAGAAGGAAGATGTGTATATATAAAAGAAGGAAAAAAAGAAAGAGAGAAGAATAATTATGGGGGGAACTGAAATGTACAACCAGAAGAGCTCTCTCAGTTAGGAAAGTTATAGCCACTCTTTATGAAGAAAGTAAAAGAAGGTTACAGCAGGTTCGCCACTGGCTTCTATTCTGAGCTATATCTGATAACGTCTCTAGCCACTGTGTTGCACCATCTCTCGGACCCCAGCCAGGGAGTCGTGAAGGACCAACAGAAGCTAGCCCTTTGCAGCTTTCTTTCATACCACGACACCATGTCATACACTGACCTCCTCCCCGCTTTTTCCAACCATTCCCACAGTCGGCAAATAATGCACGACGTGGAAGTCTCTGAGACGACATTCGTAAAACATGTCCAATCCACCGAAGTCGGTGTTTCAAGATGGTGACACCAATTGAATTATCGTCTCTGCGCCTGAACACACGATGCCGAACCTCTGCATTACTAACATGGTGTTGCCACTGAATGTCAGCAATCCTTCGGAGACAACGATGATCGAACACAGAGAGACGTCTAACATCCTCAACTCGGAGAGGCCAGGTTTCACAAGCATAGAGCAAAACTGCTCTCACCGACGCGTTTTAGATCCGACCTTTTACAGCCAGACTAACATCACGAAGGCGCCAAAGATGGCCCAGATTGGCATGAGCCGCTCTGGCTTTCATTATACGTGCATCGATCTCATCACGCCACCACCAGCACTTATGTAGCTACCTAGATACATGAACTTCTCAACTACTTCAATCTGCTCACCAACTAGGGTGAGTACAGGATGAGAATCCTGCCAGTCTTGTAGGAGTACTTTGCACTTGGAGGGTGCGAAGCACATGCCGTACCTGCGGACACTGATTGCCAACTGATTAAGTGCGGATTGCATGCCTTGGGTATTATCGTACAGTAAGACAATATCATCCGCATACTCAAGGTCAAGAAGTCGTTCTCCAGGCAGCAGATCCACACCGCCATTACTTACATCCATCAGAGCTGTTTCCAGGATGTCGTCGATGGCAAAGTTGAAGAGGAATGGTGAGATTGGGCAACCCTGCCTAAGCCCACTGCTCGAATGGAACAAGGGAGAAAGGTGGTTGTATGCCCTCACTCTGCCTGAGGTGTTCGTATACAGGGCCTTTAAGATGTTAATGAACTTCTCAGACGCACCCTTCTTCAATAGACAATCCCAGAGAACAGTCCTGTCCAACGAATCGAAGGCAACCCTGATATCAAGAAACACTACGATTGTTGGCCTGCGATAAGTATGACGGTGTTCTAACATTTGGCGGAGGGTGAAGATGTGATCAATGCATCCTCGACCAGAACGAAAACCAGCCTGCTCCTCGCGAGTCAATCGTTCTCGGGTTTTAAACAACCTACGAAGAATGATAGAAGCCAATAGTTTGGACGCAATCAGAAGTAGACTTATCCCCCGATAGTTATTACAGGAACAACGTGAACCCTTTTTAAAGATAGGGACGACTATCGACTCATTCCATGATGTTGGAACACTTTCTTGCTCCCAAACCTTTGCAAACAACACAGTCAATTCCTTAGTCAGAAAGTCACCACCATCTTTAAAAAGAGCCGGAGGTAAGTCATCTGGGCCGGGTGATTTGTAACGTTTCAGGAGTTGGAGTTCCTTGCGGACTTCCGCCTCGTTTGGTGGATCAGTCGTCACCGGCCATGGGGGGCAGGAAAAACTGTTTGACGTTGCCGGAGCAGCAGGCCAGTTGAACTGCCCTTCGAAAAATTCCGCCCATCGTCCAAGACGTCGAGAGATGTTAGTGATTGGCATCCCGTCATCCTCATAGATTGTTTCACTCACACCAGACTTCTTGCTGCCAGTGGCTCGGATGAATTGGAATCGTAGCTCACTTAGGCGAGACGAACCAATCAGGCAAAAGTAACAGGTTTTACATTTGGCGTGAAATTCATTCATCCATTTGGCAAAATTCCGTTTTGGCATTTTATCTGGTGTCAGTTCGTGATGCAAACTCTAAGTGTAATTCATAACTCTAACTCAACTGTAAATCATAACTCTAATTCCTCACACAGGTTTATGATCTTTATTTAGTCCTAGTTATTAGATGGACACTCAAGGCCAGTTTAGGGTCACCTAAAGGTCGTCCGTAAATTATAGTCTCACCCCTCCTGTGCGGGTCGCCTCAATACTATGATTAAGTCAAGTATTTTAAGTAGAGTTGGATGTTAATACACCAAGAACCTTATTTTGTTGTCATTGGTGGAGCCATATAGTGCGTAAATTTTGAGATCAGCTGTATGAAAACTTCGAGGCTATACTACGTTCTCATTTGTATTTAGCTGCACTGTATGACCATCGTTTGAGGGACAATTCGTTGTCTGAATACAGTACAACTACGGTATTGTCGACTACCGTCCCTTCTTCCTATCTAAAATTGGTCACCTAGGACACCTTTTGAAGTCCGGAAAAATGATTAAGCACTTGTGTCTGGAAGTTTGTTTTGAAAAATCCGTAAACTGGTAAAATTTATCCAGGACAACGTCAGCATCGGTCGGTTGCTATGTTAAATACCAATACGGATTAATATGAGTTGTGTGGCTTCCGTTTCTTACTGCATGTAGCTCATTATTTATTTATTTAAACACATAAATATTGGTACAAGGAAGCACCAGATACATATGCGCCTCACAAATCTCATGCGATTTGTGTGAGGGCTGTGATACTGCCCAGGTGCCCAAACTGAAGCAGGTGGTTTCCTTAGGGGCCCACACCCGAGCCTTTGACCTAAAGATCTGATCCACAAGGCAGTGGAGCATCGTAAGGAAATGCAGTCCCATAGTAGCCGGTGATCAACGATTGATTCATACACCATTTGTTCCTTCAGGATACTGGAGCCCATGTGCACCATTGGTTTGGAATCAGGGTTTTCCAACTTCCCCCTAGGTGGACTCGCTCTGTCCACCAACCCGGTTAAAGCGCTGAACATTCGCTTTTCGTCCTCTCACTTTTGTGAACAACACCCCCGCCACGAGAAGACAGTGAGTAGGACTTCCCTGGCAGAGGCTATATATTCGCTGACCATGTGAGAGCATTTCGAAAGGGAGAGCGGACTCTCCCCACTCTCAGCCGTACCAGGGCATTTGGGGGCTAAGATTCGACGTGTCCATCTAAGGTACCATTCGCTGTGTACACAAATGTGTTTTGACTCAAAAGTTTTAAATACAGAAGGAGCATAGATCAATAGTTTTCATTATAAAAATCGAAGGTCGTACTTCATCTACAATACACATTTTAAAGAGAGCAAGAAAGAAGTTAAATCAAATAAAAATAGAAGATCTGTCGCTTGGCTTTAAATTTCATATCCCCAAAATACATGCCGACTCCTCACCAATCTTCGTTCTTGCGCTCTTTAAGATAAAGGGAAATATGTGTATGAAATTTCTCAAAATACACACTTTATTTGTTTAAAAACAAACATTGGTACAAGGAAGCACCGAACATAAGGTGTTAGAAAGGTCACAGACTTGTGTTTTAGAAAATAAAGTGCAGTGTTGCTTTATCAGAACGATAACAGAATAGTCCTTCATCGATAATCAGAAATTACGGGAATGTGTTTCTCAAACAAACTCCGCCTATGGCTCTTCTAGGGCTACTGCCGAAGATGACGGTACTCCAGCTGGATTTAAATCGACAAGGACTTTAAGGCTTCTCTGAGTGTTTTATATCATTGCTCTCAATCACTTTATTGTTGCATAAACTGAAACATGCTTCTTTGATGTACTGATTTTTATTTTTGATTGATTTTGACTTCACTTCCTGTGAGTACTGCGCGATATCTGTCCGATTGATAGTGTATTGATAAATTTTAACCGTGATTAGATGAACAAATATTTCAATTAATTATCAAACATAATCGATATTTTAACAATCTATCCCATCTCTATCACCACTGTTATAAACTACCCGTCTATAATTTGATCAACAAATGTTTAGGGTTTGTTCAGTTAGTGAATACAATTCTTCGATCGATTGATAATATGTATTGATACCATATAACCGAATAGTGACTGTTCTCAAGAAATTAGTATTAAAAAACAAAATAGCTGCCCAATAGAGTAGGCTTTATTTATTCAAACAAATGGAGTACTTATATATACAATATTAACATAAGAGTAAACATGATTATGTTGTAAAGCAATGACCAATATCAGTCTTATAATTCTCTCGCTCTCCAGAGAATTAAGACCTGACTGTTAGGCTTAGTTCCTGCCCCGATTATTGACTTTTACCTCCTAAAACGTGATTAAAAATAGATATCATGTGTGTGCTAATCGTTAAGTTACCTTATATCTAAACTCTTTTTGGTGTTTTGCAATGAGGTTGGATTGCTAGCTTTGTTTGAGAACCGATTTTCTGTTACTTAATCCCACTGACTGTGAGATACTCTCAGCTGTTCGACTTCTGGGTATTTTCTTGTCTTGATTGCATATGGTAATAAAATTGTTTTTATTCGATATTCCAAATTTGTGACAGCAACATCTTCCTCAAAAATATCCTCTATTTGATCTGAAGTTAGCTTTCAAATTGAACAGTTTCCACGAATCTGTCATTTTCTTTCATTCAGTTCCCAGTACTTTGTGGGATATGCGAATAGTTGTTTTACAGTAACAATTAAAAAACTATTGATGACTGAGAGCTGTATAGCCCGGGTACGTGAATTCAATCGTGTTATTTGGGGGGGATCTGATGTGAAAACAGATTTGTTCAAACGTTGGTGTCAAGGTGAATAGCTTTCGTTACTGTAACTTTGCCTAGGATTTTCATTTAGCCCTGTTGAGTTTAGTGCTTTGGTACAATCAACAGGTGGTCCATGTGCTATTATAGCTACTACTCAAGCCACAATTATGTACGAGGTTTTGTTCATTCGCAAGCAGAATCTAGCTGATATTACAGGTACATTTTTGTTATGAAATGGGCACTAAAAATTAGATGTCGACAATATGGAAATTCTACTTAGCGCACTGTTAAGAATAATTCTATTGGTTTCGAGTGATCGCCAAAGTCAGTTTTGCTGGGTTTACTGGTGCGAAGATGAAGAACCAGCGAGTTCTGAGTCCTCCATTCAAAGTTTGTAATAAGAGTGATTTCGGGAATTTTATTTTAGATGAAAAATGTGCTACCAGTGATTTCAGTGCTGCCAATAAGTCATTGGGTTCTAATATAAACCAGCTTGGAGAATGCGGTTTCCAGAAGTTTATTAATGGTTTAAGGTAAGATGCACTTGTTTTCTAAAATGTGGATTTCTCCATTTTACTTTCTACTCAAAGTTATTGTTATCGAATTGGAATAAGAAAGCAGCTCTAGGAAGCTAAGATGGTGAAAAACCTTATTAGAACAACATATTTAAGAGAATAATATTGTTTTTAAATAGATCATCATGCTTTACTCTGATGCACAGTAATATATGGATTTATAGAAATTGTTAAACTATTCAATCCAAGTTATGGACCAATTACAACAATAAAAATGGATTACATAGCTAATCATAATGAACAAAAGTACGAAGTAATCGTAAGGTGATAGGTAAAGTAGTTGAAAATGTGCGTATTGATCAAGAATCGTCAATAAGCCTCGTAGCACTGTTCAGTGAACTTTGTTCTCATTCTAGTTTTCGTTGCATTGTAAAGTCTGGTGTATGATAAAAGGTCTGAAAGTGATTTCCTATTTGTCGAACTACTGACTATTATGCTCCATCTTTTTTAATACTTTATCCGTAGTAAGAAGCATTTGTCAATGCAAACTTATAGGTTAGTATGATTTCCGAGCGTACTTCCATGAAAATGTATTAATACATTTTGTGCGTCTGCACATAGCCAATTCTTCAGAGCGACTGCTATCTGTTATTCGGACCCTCTAAATTTGTCATTTTCTCTTATGCAGTAGTCACTGTTATCATAGTGTTCTTAATCTTCACTTAAACGTTGATGTAGTCACCAGGCAGTTTGTGTCGGCATATTTCGGCAGTCTTCGGTGGGTTTCATTATTTAATTTTATTGGCGCGATCCTAAAGTTTATCCAAACTCATGTCTTACTGGATTGTTATGTTCTTTTTCAACAGTTTATGATAAAAAGATGGTACTATCATATCGTACTATCATATCGTTTGTCCTTTTAGTGAACCATCAGTTTGATATTTTAGGGGTTATTGTAAACAAAAGAAAACAACATGAAATAAGAAAAAACACAAAGTATGGATGTAGAATACTTTTCACTCAGTTGTCGTCATCTTTTACAATTATAAATCCAAATTGACTTGGATATTTTTGTAAGAAAAACACTGAAAGTGAATTTGTGTTATTTGTTGTGGTTAGTATTGATTTGCGCTACAGTAGTCGACTCAAAAGCTTATCTGCTTAAGGTGCGTTTGTAACTCCGTTTTATATTGGCTTTAGTCGAATAGCTATCACATCGATATTCTTATAACCTCAAGTCCAGGTATATCTTATTAAGCAACTTTTTTTGGCTGATGTATTTTAATCTATGCTTGTAATTACAAGTAAAGTGTTTTTTCAACCAGATGTTTCGAAGCCGAAACTGTCGAAGAACTCCGTGCAGTTGCTTTCTCGTTACTTCCTCAAATAAAATCAAAGTATGGAGTATTATGCTTCCTTTATTCTGTTTTGTTCACACATGGACTTCAGTCACTTATAAATGAAATGAATGGTGAGATGGATGCATTGATTGATCCGATCCATGGACATGCTAGTCAGTGTCTGATTAATTTATTAATTACCGGGGAGAGTACGCCATATTTATTTGATGGTGAAAGAGATCTCGGAGGATTTAGTAAGTGTATTTATGTTTGACTGTTAAACTGGTATTAAAAGACATCAATTAATATTTTATCTAATTAAGTGCAATTATTAATTGGAGCATATTCAGGTAGACAGATATCATCAACTCGACACAAATGCACGTTGGCCCACTTTCCCATACTAGATTAGAGTGACGAGATATAAACATCAGAAAGATCGAAATAATGTAGTAGGAATGATAAAAAGAAAGACTAAACCTTGGCAATATGATTGGAAAAGATGAAGTTGAAAGTTATGTATGATGGAATAGTGAAATTCAAGGTCAAGTGGAAGATGAATGTTGGATTCATGTGCACCGTTGTGAGTGATTCTGAGGTATGTCACCCAAAGTCTCCAGCCGCTAATCTTAATTATCACACACCCCAACCAAGTCACCTGCGTCTATCAATATGGGCGCCTATAGCTTTCTTCCAAACTACTGCTGTACTAACGAACATCACTTGTCGAGATAGGTAGATAGTTAGAGATGCATAACACATACCCTGGTCATATCAGTCGATTAATTTTTTTATTTTTATTTAAACAAATACATATTGGTACAAAAGGGCACCAGATACATATGCGCCACACTATTTATTTGTGTGTGGGCTGTGATACTGCCCGGGTGCCCAGACCGAAGCAGGTGGTTTTCTTAGGGGGCCACACCCGGAGCCTTTGACCTAAAGGTCTGGTCCACAAGGCAGTGGAGCATCGTGAGGAGATGCAGTCCCATGGTAGCCGGTGATCAACGATTGATTCATACACCATTTGTTCCTTCAGGATACTGAAGCCCATGTGCACCATTGGTTTAGAATCAGGGTTTCTCAACTCCACTGGGTGGACCCTCCGTGTCCACCATCAGTCGATGGAGATTTACAACCTCATCAACCGATTTGGCACCTATGTATACCTCAAAGTTGCTCATCTGGTCGTTCCACGAAACGCGAGGAATGCCTTGTAGACACCTATGATCAATAATCTTCAGTCTACGTATGTCTTCTACTTTCATATACCATGTTTTTCGGTCATAAAGTAGAACGGAGCCTACTTCTGTGCCCTAATTTACTTAGGATCTATATTAAATGGAATATACATAGTTACCTTTCATACTACAGGAGTGTGTCGTAAACCAACCACCTTCAATAAAATGAAATACTGTTTCTCAAACCTTTTCAAACGATCTAATCAGTTCCCTTGAAGTGAGCAGAGTGTAGGTCACCTGAGGATATTAACTCGTGATGCTTCAGAAGTTGTGATTGCTTGTCGACCTCCCTTTGTTAAGTGGATTGGGAGCCACAGGCCAGGGGAGCCTGGCTTACGTTGTTGGTGGGTAACACTAATTATACTGTCCCTCAAAGTACCTTGCCCAAGGTTTAAGACACCTTTGAGGATTACTGATTCTTATGGGATCGACTTCACAAATTTTATTAATACAGTAATTCTTGGTACCATGAGTTGTAGCAAATCCCAGTAGGTACCAAATATAGCTACTGCTACAAACTCGTTAACAAGCCTTGATCACCAGGTTTCTGTTATATCCCGATGAGAATACTAAATGATAACTGTTGGAATGTTATTCTGGACATATATTTTTATTGTATAGTTGCTAAGTAGCTAAACTATGCATATTCATGTTCCTCTTATTACAAGCTTTACTATTATTATACGATTTACCATTTTTGAGCTGTGCCTAGTCTATTAATTACTATCTCCCACATTCACAGCCACATTTGACTAAATCTTGTACAAATGTTATTTCCTATTTTATGGTACGATGTGGCCTGTTTGGTTTGTATGTAAACCAGGTGTGTTTGAAATACATGATTCATATCGCAGAGGCTGAGATTGGTGTTCTGGACTTAACGGGCAGAGCTAGGCAGGTAACAGAACCGTTAAAGACTCTAGACTGCTCGTACGGGTTTCATGCGTCATTGATCCGGTCGATAATTAACTGGCGGTTTCATTACATCATATATTGTTAGGGGCACAAGGCCACAAGCTTTGTGAAGACCTGAGTTGAGAATCTGCGTATAATATCACACTTGCGATTAACGAGAGTAGACCAGCCTATCTCGACACATTTTTTAAGGGAGTTGGAGAGGTCCGATGTTTAAAAGTGTGACATTTCGCGGGATGGCAGTCAACTTCCTTACCATTGTTAATCTACACTTCAATGGACTCCTCATGCTGGTATGAGTTGTTCCTTTAATTCACCTGTTTAAAACCTCTTCCCAAAATTTCTACTGCAATTGATTAGTCAGATATAGAAAGGGAATATAGTAGTTTCTACTGTGGTGTAAAACCACTCAGTAGCTGAGTCATGTTGCTAAATGTACTTGAGTACCATGTTTTAAAAATTTCTATCCATGTAAATCTGGTGATCTCTTAAGTTTAACATCAAATATATCATGTACTTCATATAAAGACTAGATGATTCATAGGTAAACCAGGGCTATTCATTTTTAGAAGACGTATATTTTCATACCTTAATATACTATAGTATATCAAGGAAACCTGTTTTAGCACGTTCGAATCAACTTCAGAGAGGTCTGTCATTAATTTTCATCGTTTTTAATATTCACTAGTTTATATTCAAGCTTTATACACCACCTGTACTTCCTATAACGTTACTGGACGCTTGATGCAAGCGAGTTTTGTTTTACTCATTACAGTCAAGAGCATCTTGACCAACTCAATTATATGCATCATAGATTTTCGCCTAAAGTAATAATATCGGTGAGTGTATTTCCCCTTGAATTAAGTGATGCAATGAGCATTTACTTAGGTGAGAATTTGCGAAAGATAATTCATTTTAAGCACCTGGATTGTTCAAACCACCCAAATTTATCACTTACCAAAATTGATTAATATGAACATACCTAAAATGAAGACATTTTCCACTTAACAATTGAGCTGGGTTTCGAACATATCCTAGTTACTTGGATTGAGAAGCTTAGTACACAGAATTATATGTGGCTACTGGACTAAAAGTCTACAAATTACCTGGCATAATTTTTTACAGTCGTACAATGTGAGTGAATAAGTCTGGTTGACACTATGTGTAATGCAAATTTACATCAATCTACCTTATTCAAAGTGTATTTTTATATAGTTGAATCCATGAGTCAATTGAAATGAAATGAAAGTGTGGCGCATATATATCTGGTGCCCTCTTGTACCAATATTTATGTGTTTAAATAAATAAAATTCAAAGTGTATGAATGGTTCATAGGCTTTATGAAAGCCCACACTCAGAAGGTGCAGCATAACAAATGTACCCAGATTTCTTACAAAATATTCGATTATTCTTGATAACGTTATGACTTGCTAGTATGATTCTGTTGTGCTAATCCATCAAATGTCCATATAATCAGCTATTAGATTGTCTCACGTGCTTAGTGGCTTATCTCTGAAATTTATGTAGTCAATGTGAGTATATAGGTATCATTACCAAAGTTAAACCTAATAATTTCAAATAAATTGTGCACTGGGTAGACTGCTAATAATAAAAATAGTGACATATATTCGTAATGTCTCAAGGAGTAGAGAATCAAATTTCCTAATCTTTCGTAACTCAATGTAGTTCGCTTCTTCAGAGGATAAATAGACAAATTAAACTGACCCAAGTTTAAATAGTACAAAAGGATGGGGAGAAAATACTTACCAAAAAAGTTTGTTCTCACCTCAAACCTACCCTGGTAATATCAGCTTACTATTCAGAGTGATGGGGTTTCAAGTTGTTTTCACATTATTTTCTGTATTATCCTTGTCTCCTCTTACCCTCCATTTCTAGTCTAGTTGACATTTTATTTTTATATATAAATGTTCTTAACAAGTATATGCGTGATCAGATTGTTCGAAATGTATTGCGCTAATATATCACATAGTTCTGATAATCTTCGTCTTCTTATTACATTATCGAAATTTATCAGAGACTAATTGCTTCAAATTACCAATCAATCAAAAAACAGATTTGATCAAGTCAATGTCTTATCACTCTGTTCATGGTAATTTTTTGTGAGACGTGCTCGTATCTTTGTATGTTAATGGTTGTGAACAAAGTGATATTCGTAATGTCCGAAATTCAAGCTGGATTTGTTTGAAAAAATAATGTACGTTGTATATAGGTTCAGATGTGTTGGCTTGAATAAATGGTCTAAATTAAATAAATTGTGTGTCAATTATCAGTTTAATGTAGAAATGTTGTGTTGCGTGTAAAATATCTACGCACACTTCCCATTTCTTAAATTTCTTGATCAACGAACATCAGTTGTACTTTTACATAATCAACATCAATAACTTTCAGGCATCAAATTTGTGTACATACAATATAGTCTCTAAAGCATATTCATGAAATATTTCATTATTTGTTTCGTTTGCTTCTCCGTAAAGCATTGAAAGGTATATCCAGGCAACCGAAAACCGGTTTCTTGACTTTTGTTGAAGCAATGAGATATTGTGAAGTGGGATGGTTCTTGAAAAATCCATATTACCCAGTTTGGATTTTGGGATCTGAGACACACTTGACCGTTTTAGCGTCGCCAGATATGTCGTTGGTGTCAAAAAATGTAAAATCAGAAACTAACTCCATATCAGGTATACGTCAAGCTGAAATTGAGTTTAATTATCTGAGCCCAGATCAAGATACTGGTGGTTTCATCAGTTCGTCAGATTTCGAAAAATTACTGACTAAATTACGTCTGTCTACAGGATCCCAACAGTAAGTAAATTCTCTAAAGCCATTGTCGAATTGTTTTTCCACCAACCTTTACCAATCATAGTTATTTCGCTATTATAAATTTTCTATTTTCCAGTCTTTGAAAAAACAAAAAAAATTGTCTTTACTGACGTTTCGCTGTTGTAACCAAATGTTTATTTATTTATTTATTTGAACACATAAATATTGGCACAAGGAAGCACCAGACATATATGCGCTGCACAAATCTCACTTGATTTGTGTAAGGGTGGTGATACTGCCCGGGTACCCAGACCGAAGCAGGTGGTTTTCTTAGGGGGCCACACTCGGAGCCTTTGACCTAAAGATCTGATCCACAAGGCAGTGGAGCATCATAAGGAGATGCAGTCCTATGGTAGCCGGTGATCAACGATTGATTCATACACCATTTGTTCCTTCAGGATACTGGAGCCCATGTGCACCATTGGTTTAGAATCAGGGTTTCTCAACTCCCCTAGGTAGACTCACTGTGTCCACCGACCTAGTTAAAGTGCTGGACATTCGCTTTTCGTCCTCTCAATTTCGTAAACAACACCCCTCCACGAGAAGGACTTAACTGACATAGGCTGTGTACATGTGGCCATGTGAGAACATTTCGAGAGAGAGGGCGGGCCCTCCCCATTTTCGGCCGTACCAGGGCATTCGGGGAAATTGTAACTGAATAGCATAACGTCAGTAACGATTTTTTTCACTGATTGTAAAGCACAAATTCCTGATAGTAATGAATATCAATGACACGATGCATAATTATTTCACCCATAAATGTAAGTACAACTCGGATAGCAATAGACGAACCACACATATCTGTATGCAAAATGACAATAACTGAAAGGCCATCAAAAGTAGATAAACACAAACATATGTGATTAAGAGGACTTCCATTATCTTTTTATGTGGAAGTTCCCAGGTGGTACTTCAGGAAAGAAACCAATATCTACTTCAGATGAATGTAAGCTCATCTTTCAACACATTTTTAGTACAATACTTTGTCAGCTTTCAATGCATTTTCACTATAATTAGTGTTTAATGACAATTACCTCAGTTCATAAATCATATTTATTGTGATCGACATATAATTGACTAACTGAAATGAATTTTTAAATTCTACTGAGGTCATTATCAAAGTAGGTTTCATCATGAATTTTGACTTCTTACTCTAGTTAGTGAACTAGGAAAGAAGAGGATAGCAGTAGTCTCACTCTCCGTATTGAAGTTACAAAGTAGCAGCTTAGCACACCAACATACCATATTCTCAACTCATAACTACGAAATTTAATTGGTGTGGGTAGCATAAATGGCAAAGCTCTACCTTACCTTTGATGACTGCATCGCCAAGCGGCAATATATTGTAGTGTATTATATTCAAGCTTTTCATACAAAAGCTAATATCCATATCACCGAATGGCATTCAAATCTACACAAATATTCAACCTCATGAGAATTATGTTAGTCTTAATTCTCATGAATGTACTAACTTGTGTTGAGAGTTCGTAACAACCTCGATAAGATTCATAGATTACGGTTAAAAAGTTACTTCTCTCGAATCCAGAGTAAATAAATAGCCTAATATCGGATATCATATCAAGCCCCTGCTGGGCTTTATTATATATTAGTAAATAACTAATTTTATAAAGCTTGGAAATGTTTAGTAGAAAATCTTCACATACTTAAGGTGAACACGTGTGTTATTATGATTAACTTTCAGGCTTTTTCCTGATGGTTTCCAATCACACGAAGGTAAGATATGGTAGAAATAAGTATCGGTTAAAATTACTGTACTCTCACTCAAACTTCATGACAGGATTATTATTCGTATCATGTTCAACGGGTCCTTATCATTTTTTCTTACAGAGTAAATGATTTAGTTACAAAGCTAGATCCTGAAGGTTTAGGAATAATTTTGAAGAAAGACTTCCTACAGTTCTTTTTTCCCGAAGAAATGGCAAAGCATACCGCTGAAGTTATTAGCTTTCAGTTAATCCATTATAATGGTCTGGAACACTCTAATACTGATGGTCGGGTGAGTTATTTCAATTATTCCTTACGAAATCTTTTGAGCAATCGATATAAGGCTTACAAACATTTGAAAAATAAACAAGCAATCAAACTCGCTAACCAAGTACAGTTATGTGTTGCATTTTTTATACGAGTGTTGTTAATTTCACTCACATATCCAGGTCCTAAACGATGAAGTTGGTTTGGACCTGAAACTTAATGTGTCCCAGTAACTCAGTAAAAAATATGATTTCTGATTGTGTTCAGTTGAAAAATAAGTCCCAGAAATTTCTATAGCGTGAAATGCTTATGTCGATTCCTTACATTCCTACTGTTCAAATTTTTATGAACCCATCGCTCATCGTAAAAGTTACTACATAACATTTAGTTACAACGATCGTTTATTTCATATTATTGGAAGCAACTATCGCTGAAGTGCTTATTACGCTTTTTGTGTAAACAGGTTCGATACAGTATTGGTGAGGCCTGCTTAATAGATCCTACAGAAGAGCTTGTCGAGACCCAGCCTATTGATCAAAGTCCTATACAGCAGTGCTTGGCAACAAAATGGCCTACAATACGAATCAAATGGAACGTAAACAGAAGTCCGTCACTTAACTAATGTATTTGTAATGTATTACAGTAGCAACTCATCATTATTACCCAAACGCTTTCAAATCTAAATTTGTACAGTTTATCACTTTTTAATCAAAATGGGGTGTTTTTATGTACGTTACCATGTTTTCGTATGTTTAATCGCCTTGTTATATTATTTAAAAGCTCCATGCATAAGCTTGAAGTTTCTGTTTCTGGGCTAGGAACAATTACTGCTTCACTGTCGCTAGCACGAACTGAATGTATATCGATAAGTGTACGAGTTAGAATGGGGAAATTTGCTATTCCAGTCAGCCTTCTACCTCAGAACTTCCCACTTATCGCTCTTCTGAATAATGATTTATGGTACCCAAATGATGGATATACTTTCTGACTCATATATTCTATGATGTCGCATATACTTGCTTACTCCTGTTACCCCTCATGGAGGAGCATAGGCCGCTCACCAGCATTCTCCATCGAACTCTTCCTGGGCAAATCTTTCCAGTTGCTAGTTATCCTTTTCATGTCTGATTTCAATTATCGGTGCAGGGTGTTCCGGGGTTTTACTCTTTTCCGTTTCCCTTCAGGGTTATAAATTAGCACTTCGTGATGACTTCCTTAATGCATGTTCTATCCACTTCCAACATCTATTCCTAATCTCCTCTTCAGCTAGAAGCTAGTTTGTTCTCTCTCACAGTAGGTTGTTGCTGATCGTACCTGCCTGACCGATGTTGAGAATATTACGTAGACAGTTGTTGATAAATACCTGTACCTTCTTGATGATGGTTATAGTTCTCTAAGTTTCAGCTCCGTACACGTTGAAGACACTGGTTCTCGTCCGATCCCACATACAAAAAAGAATTCCACCTTAAACGTACGCCAAGTAGGTATTTATTCACTCACATATGCACAATTTAAAGCTATTCCGTCGTGAAAATTCACTTGTTGTTTGCTTGTATCTTCTCATTGTTATTTAGGACTGCAATTGACGAGTATCTTGTCGGCATATGTGCATCCTACGCGGATTGCCTCGATATTGCCCAAAGTCACAAGCTTTATAAGCAAAGATGGATGGTGGCTAGCAATGGAATCCATGACGCGCTTTTCGTCCTATTCGGGACTCATCATCTGGATGTACCTGCATCTCAGAGTTGATGTTTACTCAGGGACTGTCGTATGTCCCAAAAAGTATCAGTTAATTTAAATTTTATTTTAACTATAACCCAGGAAAGCTCCGTCCTATACAGAATAGTGAAACAACTGCAAGTAGACAAGACTATACGTTCACGGTTTCTCTACATGATTCTAACGGCTTTATGAGTTGCCGATTAAAGTTTCAGAAATATTACTGGTTGCGTAAATGGACACTTACTTATGCTTACCGTGTTTTCGTTGATAACTCTAACGAAGTTATACCTTATTGATCAATGTAATCAACCATGGCATTTAAATGAGGCTTAAAAGAAACTTTATATGGTCTTGGGCTCCCAAATGCCCTGGTACGACCGAGAGTTAGGAGGGCCCGCCCTCTCTCTCGAAATGTTCTCACATGGCCACATGTACACAGCCTATGTCAGTTAAGTCCTTCTCGTGGAGGGGTGTTGTTTACGAAATTGAGAGGACGAAAAGCGAATGTCCAGCACTTTAACTAGGTCGGTGGACACAGTGAGTCTACCTAGGGGAGTTGAGAAACCCTGATTCTAAACCAATGGTGCACATGGGCTCCAGTATCCTGAAGGAACAAATGGTGTATGAATCAATCGTTGATCACCGGCTACCATAGGACTGCATCTCCTTACGATGCTCCACTGCCTTGTGGATCAGATCTTTAGGTCAAAGGCTCCGAGTGTGGCCCCCTAAGAAAACCACCTGCTTCGGTCTGGGTACCCGGGCAGTATCACCACCCCTACACAAATCAAGTGAGATTTGTGCAGCGCATATATGTCTGGTGCTTCCTTGTGCCAATATTTATGTGTTCAAATAAATAAATAAAATATAGTTATGGTGTTTTTCTTCATGAAAAATATGCATTTAAAAGACAGGAAACTGCCTACAAATGCTCCGATCCACTTATACAACACGTTTTTTCTAACGAATACAGCCTGTGGACCATAATCAACGCAATCTCGGCATAGAGTCTACTTGGCAAAGCGTTTGTTGTGTGGCTATTATTACTAGTAGACCACGCCAGGATACTGCTGAGTCGCCACCTATCACGATCCACAGGGTCACTCATCTAATATTGTAGTTGGTTCGGATTATGATGCGTTTTATCTTATCGAGTTTGGGAGGTAATCCATCAAGTTTGAAGAATTACGTGTGGGAGGTCCATTTACGTTAGTATTTTCCAATCCGACACAGTCACTGTCTAAGCGTTGTTTCCAAGCTGCAGACCACTAATGCAGATGATCTAAACGGAAGGTCAGTCAACTCGGGTTGAACTGAAATCGTATTACCTCTTAGCCTACCTTCAAGTTACACTAGGGGATTTGTACTTAGTCTGGGCTATCCTATCATGACAACCAGGCAAATCGGCTTCTTTGTAGACTGACTGATTAGAATACATGATCTTATTGTCAAGTCACATGTATTTATCAGAACAGATTAAGGGAGTACAAAGTAGAACCACCATTCCATGGTGTGCGAATGACTAGTCAGCGTCGTTATTCTCGATGTTGAGTATGTCTAGCAAACCGTTCAACCTGGAACCTACCGACATACTGGGAAGGAATCCTTCAAATTATCCGCTCATCAGTGTGGATTTCAGTCGTAAATATCTTGAAAAGAACAAGGGAGAAACGATTGAAAGTTTTCTCAAAATAGAACGCTTATTAAATAATATACGGAACTGTCTAATCAATCGTTTTTAGTGTGAGAAATGGCTCTATATAATTTTTATGAAATCAGATTTCTTGCTAGGCGAATCAGCTGATAGAATCAATCCTGGGGCACTAGCCTGCATAGGCTAAAGAGTTTATCATTGTTCTCAGACGAAGGATAATATCTAATGGCTAAGTCTCTTTTTAGAAATATGTAATTAGTGGGGTACTGCAGCATTCATTAGCAGGTCCATCATTGTTTAAAGCAATTAGTCCTTTTGATAAATTTCGATAATGTAATAAGAAGACAAAGATTATCAGAACTATGTGATATATTAGCGCAATACATTTCGAACAATCTGATCACGCATATACTTGTTAAGAACATTTATATATAAAAATAAAATGTCAACTAGACTGGAAATAAGGGTAAGAATAGACAAGGATAATAATGATAAAATAATGTGAAAACAATTTGACACCTAATCTTTCATGCGAAGAGGAGAAGAATGACCAACTCCCCTTTCCTAGATGTACTTCTAAGCAGACAAGAAGATGGCTCAATAAAACGATCCATTTTTCGAAAACCGACGTCGACGGGTCAATATCTTAGTTACTATAGTTATTGCCCTGTGCAATACAAACGTGGTTTGGTAAAGTGCCTTTTTAACAGGCTTCGTCGTATTTGCACAAACGACGCTGTTGATGACGATGTTTAGTTGTTAACCAAGACATTAATCGGGAATGGTTATTCACCTAAATTTATCAATAGATGGAAAGTTCAGGGCACAGCGAGACCTACTGTAGCCTTGGTAGAGAAAAAACCTGTTTACATCGCCTTACCATTTAGAGGTGATTCAAATAGCCTTTCATTGAAACAAAGGCTTAAATCTGTCATCAACAAAACGTATTGTGCAGCAAAGGTCATAATCAAAGAAAGAACGAGGTCCATGCTTCATCCAAAACCTAGACGACACGAAAACGATTATGTCACATCCCACTGCGTTTACCATCATTGTTTGTTTTGTAAGTTGAAGACATATGCGTCGTTGCAGGATCAGACATTACTGGTTCCTAGCGATAGCCTCATAGAGAAACGAGAAGGTGGTCGTGGATTGGTGAAATAGTACGCTTTTCATTGTATAATGAGGTGAGATTCATATGTTATGACGTTCTTTAACAAAGTTATTTAAAAATACGGTCACTATACTTTGCATATCCCTAGTGTCATTCAGATCAGGCGGTTGTGTAGAAACTCTAAAATTGAACTTAAGGGATAACCCAGAACTTTTAGGACAACACGAGAGATAATTATCCCTGGGTCGTTTAATGACATGATGCTTGAAATATCAGACTTTTTATACCACCAGGACACTTCTGTAGACAAAGTTGGTGAATTAGACGCAAATAGAATTATCTTAGTGAATAGTTTTGTCCTTCAAATAACCAACTTACTGCTGATGTACTGCATGTGCCTCAAGTCATTTTATTGAGACTAGACAAACATAAAGCTTGCTAAAAAAGATTGAGACAGCTTTCTTACCTCAACGCACAAAGTCGAGTATATTTTGACCGATTGCTGTATTTGTGTGTTTTAAACGTTCTAATGTGCAAACGATCACGTTTTCCTCAAAATCTCGAATTCTAAATTAATCACTTCGAATCCGCTTAATTCGCACTGTTTCTTTGATAAATTTTTTACCTAGCCGTTTATTTCTACAATTATATTCATTATTTTCCGTTTTCTTCATACGTTTTGCCAAATTACTCATTGTGTCTCACACTTTCATTATTATTAGTGCCAACTACAATCATGACTTTCTCTGAGTTCTGTATGCTTCGCATGTAACCCTTTATTTTTATTGTGTTTGAAAATAATAGTGGACTTTTGCTCTTGAAAACCGATATAACCTCCTGAATTATACAGAACCTTATTTATATGATGAAGCCCAAAGTAGTTATTTTACAGTGCTTTTATATATGTCGCTTTTGTTAGTAATATTAAAATCCACCAAATATCACCTATATATCTGGTTAAAGTTTACCGAGTTACTGTTGTAATTGTCTCAGTAGCTTAGTTGGGGTAAAAGTATTTCTAGGAACTCATGTTTTTAGATTATTCATTGCCCCTACAAAACAGAGTTAACTTTCTCCGTCAGAAAAAGTATACATATTGAAGGTGAGTACGGTATAATAAACTGCTTCATGAATACTTCTTTACGGAAGGTTTGTAGAATATTGATAACTAATTTTGTAACCGCGAAAACTAATGACACTCGTCTCTGAAGAAAACAACGAGCACTGTGAATCGACCTATGTGAATATTTGATACAGTATGCAGTGGTGTGAATGTTTGCGTAAATTTGGCATAAGATGCATGAGAATGGTTAAAGTGTGTTTTGCAAATCAAAAGCATACAGGAGAAATTGTACACAGAGTGCTGCTTGTTACGAGATTGCAATTTAGGTTTGAAAATACTAGATTATTTGCATTTAGATGCACCAACTGGTGAAAGACAGCACGCGCACATTTGAAAAGAGAGCAACGATTTGTCGTAAATTAGCTTTGCTTTGGTGTATTTGTTGTAACGAAAGTATGATTGATCGACTTCAACTTGAATCATTTCGGTTAGTACTTAGAATTTTGTGATATTTAGGAGTATTTGAATTATAGTATGAACTAGAAATCTCAGAAACAGCGCAATTTATTCAAGAAGTATTAGATAAGCACGAACGAATGTATGATATTTAGAATTCAAAATCAAATTAGTTATCAATACAAATAAGTCACTGGTTCATATAAACACCACAAATTTCCTCCGAATCCATTTTGTGTTCCCCTTTTTAGTTGTTTATCTTACGTATTTTGTCTAATTTTCTCCTTTAAATTCCTTTTAAAATGGTCAGCTCTACTCACAAGTGTAGACAGCCAGTTTCTTTACTTTCCTGCGGAGGGAGGAACGCAGTGCGATGAATACAAAAATTGGTCCTACAAGATGTGTACTTTTCTTAAATCCCACCACAGACAAAAGATCCTCGTAGGTTAGCTTCTCTTGACTTTGTATGTTTTGCTAATGGAATAGGAAATTACCAATCAGAAAGACAATCAACCTTCTGGCCTACTCCAGCAAGGACGTTGCTGAGGGTTGGACTGGCAACATAAGTATTGACAGAGAGTTGTATGTCAGTGTAGAAAGTGCTTTTAAGAAACGAGCGAAACACACAAAAGGGGAATCTCTTTTGAAATAAATAAACAGTAAAATACTATTGAATATTAAGAATCACGATTGGACAATAATACCTTAAAACCCAGATAAAACAGTCACTATCCTGAGTAACCCTGATGTGGCTGTCCCAAATGACGGGAAATGGAGGTTGGCGGAGAAACAAAGAATAGAAAGAAAAGTAGTCACAAACAGAGCCCGTTTAAGTGACAAGACCTTAGTGGGCTCACAATGAGTCACAAAATACTCCACCGAAGTTCCAAAGTAAGACTAAACTTCACCCCAGAATGCTTTGGTTCCAGCGAATGTCGTTCTGAGTCATTTGTTTGATTCGAACAACGCTGATCCAAAAACAACCAGGGTAAAGCTCTTAGTTATTAACAGGTGGGTAGTGACAACGTGATCGAAAGCCGTGAAGTGGATTTACAAAGAAGTCAAATTCGTTCCAAGTTTAATTATTTGAAATCTAGAAGGACCAAAAGAAAATGACCCTGCTAAAATGCATGCACACGATTTAGAGTCATTGGGATCTGCCATCAGAAAGGTATCTACAGAAGAGATTTCAGGAGTGCATATTACTAAATTAATAAGACTCGGCCAATGGGTCGGAGGGAAAACCCAGCCGAAAAGGATTTTGAAGTTAGTATTTGGGAGTTACGAGGAAAAGGAGGTTCTACTAAATAACGCATGCACTACTCGTAATTTGGACATTCTCATTCGATCGAGTACGGAGATTGAGGCCAAATGGAACATTAAGTGAACGGAAATCAGTCAAAAATAGTGTGTTTTGAGGCGCCACCTTAGGTCTCCTGGTTTTTCTCTTCAACGTCAAAGAATTACCGAGATCACTTAGGTCGTCGACATGATTTTCTAGTGATGATGTCGAAATCTAGAGAACAATAGGTTGGGAGGTTGGTCATTTCGATCTCCACGCTGACCTGGACGAATGCATTATATGGTATGGAAGTTAGGGCTTAGAATTTAATCCTAGAAAGTGTGCTGATGCACACCGGACAAGGTACATAACTTCCATAAATGCAGGAACACAAAGACTTGGGGGTTACAGTAAATCACGACTTGAAAACAACTGCTCACTGGAATGTAGCAGTTGCAGGATGTTTTCGAGCGTTATGGTCATTTTACAGAGTATTAAAATGCTTCGACGAAATGTTCTGAGTTTCAAATCACACTTAGAGTACATCCAAGCATCCAGTCTGTCTTGCTAACGATACTAACAGACTCGAGCTTGTTCGGTATATGTGGAAACAAATTAGTCATGAGTCTTTCCAAACTGCCTTACTATGAGTGCTTAGGACGTCTCAACATTTCCTCTTATCCTGACGTAGCACTCGAGGTGACCTTACATTAACATTCCGTATCCCTAATAAAGATTTGGATGTTAATATGTCAAATCGTTTTGCTCCCTCTGGAACTAATCATCTCTGTGACCATTGCTCCCAAACGGCCTGATACAGCCAAGGGTGAGGAGAATCCATTCTCCCTTCCCAAATGTTCTTACATGACTTCGTGTATACAACAACTGTCGGGGAAGTTCTTCTCACTGTGTTCCAGTGGCCGGAGTGTTGTTTGCAAAAGTGAGAGGACGAAAAGCGAATAGTCAGTACTTTACCCTGGTTGGTGGACATGAAGGGTTCACCCAAAGGAGTTGGAAAGCCCTGGGGCACATAGGCTCCAGGACCCTGGAGGAAGAAATGCAGTATGGACCTATTGTTGGTCACTGGCTACCATGGGACTGCATCTCTTAACGTTGCTCCATTGCTCTGTGGATTAGACCTCTAGGTCGAACGCTCCGGGTGTGGCCTCCTAAGAAAACGAACTGCTTCGGTTTGTCCACGCGGCTAGTAACACATAAATCAATGATAGTTGTTGCTGGAATACTTACTATTGCTTCAACTCGCATCCAAACAAGTCATATCCACATTCATTTGACCACATTCGTTCTTGTTTCTTTTATACCACGTCGCTCATGTATTTTACTTTATTCTCATTTTGCGTATTTTATTTTTAAACTTTGTATATCCTTACTTTTCAAATTATACAGTAGCTTCCCTATGGTGGAAACTCGGTTTTATCTAAACGATCACAAGTCACTGACTGGTTAAAAGTTGAATGCTACCACCGACTATGAATACAGAAACAGTCTTTCTGAAACCATAAATGCCATTCAAACCGGCTTCATTCAACGTTCTCACGCCAATACAGATCGGGCAACAGATAGGTTGGTTATGTCCTTAGAAAGTCCCAACATCGCCGTTTGTTGTTTATTGGAGACCCATATTCAAGACTCTAGTGAAGTACTACAAATTCGCTCTCCATCTGTCGCCCCTAAAAGCTTGTTTTACATGCGTCTATTCGGGGATCCTGTGGCATCTTCGTCCAGTTCTGATGGCGTTGGTGTCGTACTAAGCGCTCGAGCTGATGCAGCACCGACCGACTAGATCCCCATTATCAGTCGATTATGTGCTATTAGACTAGAAAGTTTTGTCTAATTGAGAAGAAATCTTTGTGAGAAACAATGTCTTCCCGTCATCCCCACATAAACTCCAAGAGATTGCAACCCAGGTGAAGTCAATGATGAGTTTTACTATCAATTAACTCTTCTTCTGCAGAAGTCGCGTCTGACAGATATTTTGGTACTATCTGGAGACTTGATTGATCGAAAGGGAGTCGTTTAGGTGGTTGATGGGGACTTTTTGATCGCAGGTCAGATAACGGCGACCGTCTACTGCAACTGTGTGCAGACCACAACCTGGTTCTGGACAGCACTAACTCCGGCACAGATATCGCTGGTGTACCACGTATCATCCTACTTCTGCATCTCAAGCTTGAACTCAGATTAATCACAACAGCAACCAACAGACTCATTGTCCTGAACGGATTGATTCGCAGGGATAAGGCGGGCTTTTTTCTGGTCAAGCATGTATTGAACACATTTTCACCCTCCGCCAAACGTTAGAACACCATCATAATTACTACTGGCTAACAATCGTTGTGTTTCTTGACAGTCGCTTCACTGAGTGAGATAGTTCTATAAGATTTTCTGCTGAAAAAGAGTGTGCCTAAGAATTTTACTAACACAGAGAAAGTCCGATGTACAAATATTTAAACGATGTGAGTACATAAAATTTCCTCTCCCACTGCTCCGTTCGATAAGTGTGGTTACGCAAGACTGTCCAACTTCACCATTCCTCTTCAACTTTTCTATGGATGATGTTCTGGAAAAATTGCCATGCTTTGCATCTATTATAGTTTACTTCACCAATATCAGGTACCAATTTTTTATTCAGATTGATAGTGAACAGTAAAATAATAGAAAGTAACAATGGAGGGTTGCTGGGAATGTCATTCAGTTTTTAAACAATACATCAGTGTCTACGCAAATGCAGCTAAATTTACCTAATTAGGAAGCCACAACGCATTTCAATTAAAAGAAGAGATAAGGCTTTGCAAACTTATTTTATTTGAATACATAAATGTTGCTACAAACAGGGACTAAAACAAATATGCGCCGCACATATAAGTGAGTGAAATCGTGAAAGATGAGGGAGAGTAAATATAATAAAAAATTAATTGTTAAATAGGTAAAAAATGAGTGGGCAAGAGCAGCAAATAATGCAAGAAACAATTATGATACTTAAATAATTTCATCTCACCCGGTACATTATAAACTAACCATCTTACCGTTACGTTATAAAATCGACGAGGAACTGTGAGCATGCATATCCAGGCTAAAATTAAAAAATAATTCCAACTAATTGATTGTCCGAAGTGACAATGAGAAATAAGAGGCAGAAATGATACTAGTTCATCAACCACGTGTAAGATATTGTACTGTTTCATGATGACCGACGTGTAGTTGGAACTAGTATTAGTTATATATGCATTAAAAAAATATTTCCTCCGCTAAAATTTGTTGATAATTCAGTGATCTCTTAGATAGCATTCTCAACAACCACAGTATTTCCTTGAACACATCACTTATCACGATTGTGCCGATAAGCTAAAATTAAGTTAGTATTCTCATACTAAACACACTATATGCAGTCGTAAGCAAGCAAAAGTGATGATTGTGAACATACATAGAGACACATTCCAAACTTCCTATTTCCCCAGAACCAATCAAATATCTCGAGTATTCAATGGACCATCTCAAGGTCATTAATATCCATTCAGCAACATCTTAAGCTGATTCCTAATTAGTTGGTTGTCTTGGTGATTTAAACGCTACACTTTAAACCAGTGGCTAACGCATGAGAGTCCTGTTACATCAACTGGATTTCGGTTGATCGGTAGTTTTCGTATAACCTAGAGCACGAAAAATGTTTGTTTAGCTACATACTTCTTTGTCGTAATCATTCCCACTAAATATAAGAAAATGAATGTGCATTACTTACAGACTTACATACAATCCACTGATAATGTAAATATACCTTAAATAGATGAGTAGAAACTCAGTAAAACCGAACAGTGGATCTATTACAGCTAAAAGAAGTACATACCATGGTGGACTCAATTGAGGTAATTTTATTTTACTAAGTCAAAATACACATTATGGGAAAAAATCCTTCGCAGTCATAAGTACACTTGGTAATCCACCAGAGAAAATAACACACTTAGGCCCACTACGTGTGGATATGGTCGGTTGATCAAGTATGTGACCTAGCCACCAGGATGACGATGATTCTTGTGCGCGTAGAAGCAGTAAATCTGTACACAAATCTCGCACTCATATACAAACTTTTCTGATTCTAAGTTACTCATACACGGGAAAAGTTTGAAAAATACTTTTGGTCAGAACAGGCGAAGAATTCCCGAACCCGGTTAGCTTCTGTGGTTTGTTTCAGCTATTTGCCATTTTTGTGCTGAATCAAATATAAGAGTTAATACAACTGCAGTGACCTACTGATTCCTAACAAACTATTTTAGGTTGTTTTACACGAACATATAATCAAGCCTGGATGCCCTGGAGATTGGAGTGTGGTCTGTGGTATCCTCTAATCCTTTATTCTACATGTTATTGTGTCGATTAGCTTGAATGGCTTTTTCACTTAACAATAATGCCTACTGTCACTATAGGACGATTTAGTATATATGACCATGTAACTAAGACGTATTTTATTCATATTATTAGTACTATTACCAAACAGCTTATTGATGCATAAGTGTTGTTAAAAAAACCATTTTGCTTACTTCAGAAATGCAGCAATACACAGATCTCTATAATGTTAACGTGATATTTGACATATTTAAACAGGTTGTGTGGAATCGAGAATAATATTGTAGTGACTTTAAAGAAGGGAAATGAAAAATGAAAGAAAATCTGAGTGATTTAAATGTGAAAAAAGGAACTTATTTAATAGACCTGTTCGTGAAAACAGACTAAGAAAAGACTGTGATGTACGTATTGGCAAATGAACAAAAAGGGAAAGAAAATGGAAAGGAAAGGAAAACATAAATGATGGAAAACACCATTATTGCTGTAACATTTGGTAGTAGATCATGAATTTCAGCAGTAATAGTTCAAAATGATGTTTTAAAAGTCCCAGTTATTTGGAAGGGATAATCAGATATCAGTTTGTAAGTTCATTTATACACATTGAAGATAAAATGAATTCAAGAAGTTAACTTATTTAAGTGTAACACGATATGATGTGTTTTCAGTTATAAATTTAGGATGTTTGGGCATAAAATATATTTAGAAGTAAAAGAGAGTCCGAAGAAAAAAAGGGACGAAAAGATTATCTAATGTGTGAGCAGATCAATCATAATAGTAATAATAATAAATATGAACATTAGCAGACTCCGGATGTTCAGATGAAAAGGAAGGAAAAGAAAGAAAATGAATCAGCAATGTTTGAAAAGTCCTAATTTGCCTTACTATCGGTTGGATAGATTCGGGATCTCGTTTGTATAAATCACTGGCAATCACACTGATGTTTATTAGGTGACACGAAGCACTTTCGGAAAGGAAGCCATCAATGAGACTTCTGAACCAGAATATGGTTTCACAGAAACGGATTTTTACTGGGAGTCGGTTTCACATGTTTGAACAGCGAATAACGAAAAAAATTAGGCATCGATTTTTGCAGATTCTCGTGGTCGCTAGAATATTTTCCTTATTGAGTAAGTTGTGTGGTGATATCATACAGCACGAAGGAGTAAATATCGAGGAGTAGGAAATACGATTTACAGGCCGGCAGACAAAGATGAGGATAGAATTATTGCATCAGATCCAGAGAGAATCTAACCTCAGTTGTTGACATTTTGGTGATAATGCTTGTTGTCGAAATAACACAAAATTTCTTTTATGAATCTCTTTTGAAGAGCTTGAGTTGTTGATATCACTGGTGAACATTATTTGAATACCTCCTGTTCCCACAGATTCAAAGTGCCTGTAATTACTGTAGATTGAAATACCACGTTTAAAGATAAGTACGATAGACAATTTGTGTAATAAAAATCTAGATTAGATGTTGTTAAAACTTATCATTATTAGTGTAGTTTCAAAGCTGGGTTTGGAGTGAAGAGTAACTGTCCAGATTAGCTCAGACACGCACTGTTGCCCTTTGAAACCGAAACAAGGTAATTGGGCAAATGATGATTCCGAACAAATATCATCATCCATTTATTCAGCCAACAGTTGTTCAATCAACAGTCAAACCAAGTGCAATAAATAAATGCTCTTCTTACTGGATAGTTCGCGTACAGATTGCTTCCAATTCCGTAAGGGTGCTTCAATTCACAATCGAAAATTCACACTCCTAGTTAATGCAAGTAACACAGTCAAAAGTGGAAGAGAATCAATACGGCTGCCGCCATGAGTAAGTATCAACCAAAACAGCATAAATGTAGTTAAACAAACATAGAAATTCAGTGAAGGGGTACGAAGAACGAAAACTAAAATAAAATACAAATGGTTCAATCTCAAACAGAATCAAAAGAGCAATAGAATGTACATATAAGGCAGGGATAAAAAATGTAGTAAACTTTCAGCGAATATGGCAGTGCAACAATGCATTTGAAGGATAACTTTACCGAAAATCTATTTCTTCACAGTAAAGTTGACTTTTAAAATTTTCAGCGTCACAGGATTGTTTAGGTTTCAAATCAATTAGATCATATAACCTAATGATAACAGTTTGATGATCTATTCATTAAGTTCGCTAAAAGGAATATTAAATTCAGGTGAAAGGGCCTTTAATTCACATATTTATTGCGAAAAATGTGTGATGGCGAACAGCTCTATATAACAACATTGGGAAGAGCGGTTGAAGCGCTACCCTTCCCCCCCCCCAAAAAAAAACGAGAAAGATAAAAAATAAATAGACAGAAGAATCCAATCAATCTCGAGATAAATATTGAATGTTTCTGAATACACATGAACTCTACATTCACGTTTGTATATATAAAAAAGTAGCCCTAAGAATTACGTACCAAAAATAAAACTTGCCCCAGATCTCCAATAACTTTTACATCTCTGATCATATGAGGGTCACATCTGTATGGAAGAATAATCTGTGTTCCAGTTTTGGCTAGTTGTGCCATTAAATTCCGACCTAAGTATCCAGTACCACCAAACACGGTCACGGTTATGCCATTAAATGAAGCTCTCCCACCAGTTCCTCGTTTCAACTTGCTTAGAACAATGGGCTCCTCCACTAAGCATCCAGAAGTGGTCGTAAAGAAACGAATACCTAAACCATCTAAAAGGGAAGATTATATATCCATAAATTACCTTACAATGGCATAAGACAAGGATACAAACTAATGATTAGTGGGCTGACTAAGTCACACTAAACAGCAACAAGAAAACAGACACTCGAAGGGCTTAGTTTTTCCGGTGCTACTACGTACAACATTAAACGAAGTTGAAAACAACCACTACCCTTACTTAAGACTGGCATTTTAAATCTCACACGGAGTCCGAGGATGCACAAGTTCACTTCATATAAGAGTGGATATACTTCACTACATGGTTTTACGCTAGCGAAACAATTATCCATATGCTTTTTACATAAGAAAATATTCTAATATTTCTGTGAAGAGCTAAGTACACATTTACCATGGACTAATGATTTATACGATGTGAGAAAGTTCTTTCACAAAAGTAAGACGACAATAGTAGATGTCGGGGGCTTATGAAAAACAGGTACGTTAGTCCGTCCACAATGAGAATACAAATGATTACACAGGTTTTTAAGGGTTGAAGCAATTCGAATGAGACTCAATGAGGGAAAAATATACTGTATCCACCGACTACTATTAAGTATGCAGGGTCTAAAACGGCCCCACTTATTTCCAGACTAGTTTTAAATTGAAAGCTTGGCAACCTAAGAAAATCATATAGTTTTATCTCACCACTCGATTAGAAGCATAGATGTTATGAGGCATACGACAAAGACAAGGGAGCGAAATATAGAAAATACTTACTCTAAAGTGGTTGGCACTATTACAACGTGCGCTAATTATTGCATTACGTTGACCTCGTTAATTCTAAGCTGTGGTCAGACAGAGCATTCGATCTAGAAATTATGAGACGATGAACTCGTAAAACCGTCAACATTCGAAGCTACAAGTAGATTTAGCAAGTACATTTCTTTACTACTATGGACAGTCTATAGACCTTGGCAAGGGAAGATGACATGACCTTGTTTGATAGAGATGACAACAAAATTCAAAGATTTTCCGAACACTGGCAGAAAAACCGATGTGAGGGATGCTTTACTCAACTACAAGTGCATAGTGATGGTTTAGAACGAGGCGACCTAAGTTAGTATGACAACCAGGAATATTAAAGTTTGACGCACTGATCCTACTAATTTTGTAGATGAAATCACACAGCGGATAGAAGTTTAATTTTGGTGTCCCACATTAGAGGACCCGTGGAACAGACAGTATTTCTTTTCTCGCTATCGAACGCAGAATGTACTACAAAGCAAGCTATTCAGCTCCCAGGACACAGTCATTGAGGTAGACCCTCAACTCCTATTTAACGAATTTGTAACATTCTGCGTCTTCTGAATTGTACTAAATAATGCATACTATTGACACGTACACCGTGGAAACACGCCACTGAAGCTATTCTTTAATAATTATGAACCAAGTGAACTTGCATGAGTTAAAACCCGTCTTCTTAAAGAACCCAGAGACTTTGCTCATAACTGTAGCGCAAGAGTCGATTCAGAATCAGAGGTCAAATGGTTCAAATAATATGTTATCCTTAGTCCTTAAGAATAAATCAAGTTTCCTCCTAAAGGACTCCAGGGAAGTCGCTTGGACTAGCTCAGTCCTCAGTGAATTCCAGAATTTGACAACTCTTACGGAGTAGATGTGTCTGCAGTCTGTTCTGCTATTTTGGGTCTCCAGTTTCTAGGTGTTACCTCTTAGGTTAGTGTTGTGACTAGACTTAAGAAGATGTTTAAGGGGATGACCAGAAGTATTAAGGATACTGTAAGTCATAAGAAGGTCACCTCTAAGACACCTGTACTCTAACGGGTAAAGGCTAAGTGATTGGAGGCCCTCTTCGTAAGGTTTGAATTTGAGTCCCCGAACTGATTTCGTGGCTCGACGTTCGATACGTTCCAGAGTGTCCTTATCCTTTTGGGGGGAGGGAGGGAATACTATGTTTCCGTACTCTAAACGGGGACGAATAAAACTGTTGAAGATTATGTGGAAAGTTCTACCGTTAAACTGGCTGAAAATGCGCTTCAATGTTACCAGTGCAAGGTTTGCTTGAAATACGTTTTTGTCGTAGTTAGCTCACGACTTCAAGTCTTACGGTACCAACATTCCTAAATCTTTTTCGACTTGTGATACTTCTAGAGAGGAGTTTCCTAAGTTTTGACTATAGTCTGTAACATGTCTCAGATGGACTACTTTGCACTTTGAAGTGTTGAAGGTTAGTCCGTTGTCGTCTGCCCAACTTTGAAGTCGAGTTCGGTCCTCCTAAAGTGTCACTATATCCTCTTGGTTGCGCATGTCTCTCCAAAGTTTCATATCATCAGCAAAAAGCAATAAGTTAGACGATACTTGTTGTGGAAAATTGTTTATATAAATCAAGACGAGTAGAGGTCCTAGTAATGAGCCTAGGGGACCCCACTGAGATATTCCATAGCCTGAGAGAAAGTGAAGTTAGCCCTGACCTTAAAATGTCGATTTTTTAGACATGAAGTCAATTAGAGGTGGTTTCATACCCAATCGTTTAAGCTTTGTGATAAGACATATGGTTGAGTCTATCAAAAGCTTTTGAGAAATCAAGGTAAATGATGTCGACCTTCCCCTTGTGATCAAGGGGAATCACTACAATTCATATAGTCTTGTGTCCGTTTGTCACCATACTGTTCGATTTTTCTCTCTCATTCACACAAATTTACTTGCTTAAACGTCTACTTAACAAGAGGGAACAATTTTAGTTAATCTTGCCTTAATGTCCCGATTGCAGGTGATTTAACTCCGGTAGTCATAAAGTTTGTGCGCTCCACGGCTTGTCCTTCGCCATCTCTTTTTTCTCAGTCCCACCAAATGCAGATACACGGAAAATATGACCCACTCCTACGCTTGACTTGATACCATTCATATATCAAAAAGATCCACAGTTCTTCCTACTAGACACCTGCTATATTTGTTAACTGACGAATCCTAACAAGGAACATTGAGAAATTCGGTAAAATTTATGCTCCGAACTGAATGATCATTCATTCACTGCAATATTTTTTGTTGTAGACAACTGTAGATCTGATCTGCGTTACTTCTCGATAATGAGTTGTTTGTCGCATAGCGCCAACTTTTATATTGCTTACAGAAATGGCGCTTATCTAGATATTGACTCAAATACATTGATGGTTGTAAAAGTATAGGGCTATATTTTAAAAATTACGTTCATTAACGTAAGTCCATGTTTACTCTGTCTTGTTTAGATCTGTTAACAACTTTATCTTGCTTACCACAGATTTAATGTGTTAATAATATAGTCAGTATTTTTGTAAAGATGTATAAGAAACAACAGTAATATATATATATAACAAAAATGAACGAAAAAATCATTAACGCTGTAAAATTTGATGGTGGAATAAGCGTTTATACAGAATAGTTTACAATGGTGCTATTAAAGTCCGGATTGATTTCAGAGAACAATCGTCAAATATTAATTTGCACGGGTCACATTTACGTTCTGGAAATATAATGAAAATGAAGAGTCAATTTATTTTAGTGTGATACAAGACATTGTGTTTTTAAGTGCAACCTTTGAATGGTTAGGAATAAATCTCATGTATAAGTAAGGGGGGAAAAGACAAGGAGAAGAACATCTTATTTGTCAGGGAGACCCACCAGGAAAACATAAATAATGAATAGAAACAAAAGCGGACTTGGAATATTTACATGTAAAAAATAAACACGGTTTCAGAAGTTCTGTTTTGACTCACAGTCAATTAAGCAGATGCCAGACCTTGTTTAAGTAAATAGTTCGTAATCGCATCGGTATTTATTGGGTGACACAAACCGATTTTTAAGACGAATTCAACGATCAGCTTTGTGTTGTGGGTTATAGTTCAACGTAAAAGTTTCTACACATAGCTGAGCAATCAATAACGAAGACATTCTGATGTAGGTTTGTGCAGGTTTCCGGAATCGATGAAACTTTTCATTTATTGAGCCGGTTAAATGATAGAGAAATAAGGGGATGATGCCGAACAGTAAAAAGCAACATTTATAAGCCGGTAGATGAAGACTAGATTCGACCTAATGAGCCCGATCGAGAGAGGTTCTAACTTGATTTGTTTGTATAATGAGTGAACATTATTTGTATAGCTCCTCTTCCCACAGATTCAAAGTGCCTGAAATTACTGTAGATTGAAATACCACATTTAAATATAAGTATGATAGACATTTTGTGTAATAAAAATCTAGATTAGATTTTGTTAAAACTTATCATTATTAGTCTCCGTGATTCCTGTACAGGTCAAACGGTTTTAGACAAAATAATGGAGATCCACTACCCAACTTACGTTAAGAATGATGTAGGAACGTAATCACATCCACCGTTATAGAAAGTTTTCCAAGCAGTCACAACCTGGCTGTTGTTGGTGGAAATGTACTCGGGGGGATGACTCACGGTGAAATCAATGATGCTCTTACAAGCTCCGAAAGAGCCGAAGACATTCCATCCAGTTGTCTTTTAGAAGAGCATTCCAGAATGTAGACATGAAGCTTTCCAATTGAGTAATTGTTAAAATCAGTGCATGCGGATTGGATTATTGTAATGACGACTTCGTTTTTGCTAAAAACTATAAATACTTGAGTGTTCTGTAATATATCTGACACTGGTTGTAATAAGATTCCTTTCTACTTGTCTTCCGTCTTCTGACTTGTGAAGTTGAGGGTTCAAGCGTTCCAGTGCTCAGATTGTACGCTACACAGCAAAATTTCAAGCCCTAGATACACCAGTACTGATAGAGGTTTCGGTTTTTGTACTGTGGCAGCACGAGAAATGTTGGTTGAATTGTTCACGAAGGGTATCAGTGGAGTCTACAGTGTTTCCGTTAATTCTAAATAATTTGGTTGTATTCGGAGAATTATACCTCATGCGTGGTTTGGAAAGCAGAAGTATCGACTGGTCTTGGATTTTCCACCTAAAGGCTTGTTTTCCACAGTCAGAAGATACCTGAGTCGAGGTAAATCATTTCTGTTAACCAAGTCAAGTATGCCCTAGGGTGAGTACAAAGTATAGTGCTTGTGATAGCAGTGTTTCAATTTTCTCAGCTTTCTCTTTAAATTTTCAGAATTATTTTAGCTCCTTTTAGCGTTATAAATGACGTGGTCGACAATTGGCGCAATGCAATCAAGGCAACACACCGAATTGTGGCATAAGTCAGAAAATGCAGTGTCAATATTATTTGTGGTGAAATAAGATTCCCATGGTAAGCATCGAATAAGAGTTTCAGTGCGCTTCCAGGTTTGCTGATCAAACCGACTACTCTAGCGTTTTGTTGCAGCTTTAGACGTTGATAGTATAGTGCTTAGAGAATGAAGAAAACTTAATAGGACCCTATGGTATCTCATAAAAATTTCATGACTGACGTGCACTGAGATAGAGTCGATGTAGATTATAAGTAATAAATCAAGGTTAATATTCATCCTAGTTGGCTTGTTTAAGACTAGTACTCTGATATTCTGTTGGAGGTTTAAGTTTTGATAGGACGCTTTTTCGAGGATGAAACAAAATTTATACTCATGATATATGTTTATATATAATGCATATTTTTAACATATATCACTGTCAAAGCAAACACATTCCTGTAGACATATATTTTCCATATAACTATATATAAGATTGTACAGCTTAAGTAAATGATTTCGTCAAAAAGAAAATTTCCTTTGCTGAGTTCTCTTTTTTTTATTCAAACACATCCCATTTTTACTAGAATGATCAGTAATTATGAACTCTGATCTACAGATGAGGTACTTTTCTTGTAGGGTTGATAGAGAACTAAAATCGGTGAAATCAAATTAGGACATATTCGCACAGACAGACCAGAAAGCTAATGATCATGTTTATGCAAGTGTACAATGCCATGCTCAAAAATAACATTACGTAGTCTGTGACCTTGAATAACGAACTTTGGGTCCGTACTTATCATTAGGGTGTTAGAATTATGGTGTTGATATGTAGCTATGCGATGCAACTGTTCAATAAGTTTGTTTTTCCCATAAAGCAAATGACATCACACTCTTGTCATGCGTTGTGACCTCGGAAAGAACTCACGTTAGATTTATTTCAGGTATGTATCAGGCGTATGTGGAAGCCACATAGCCGCCCCTTTGCGAACGCGGTGCTGAAAGAAGAGAGAAACAAAGGAGCATTCAGATATACATTTTCAGAACTACTCAATGAGTTGCAATTAAAGGGACAAAGATGTGTTAAATAAGTAGATAAAACTATGTAAGCTGTCATCACTAAAATGAACTATGGTTAGTAAATCTTCCGATAAGAGAATATAGTTATAAAGTGCAATGCGTTGGGATGTGTGGCAAGTTGTAATGAGTTTTTCGTGCCACAAGGTAACACACGTAATGATAGAAGAAACCAGACTATCAGTGAATAGGTCTTCATTTAGATCGTGAAACAGTCACAGTGGAGAGTCAGGTTACCTGTTCAAATAAACAAAGCGTTTCAGCATTCAATACAGGATAATAGGAAATATAATGCCCATACGAACTAAGGAAGTGAATGCATACTTGGGCTCAGTTGTTTTGACATATACTTAGTTGTTTGAGGCCAACCCAACTAATCAACCTAAGCTGATACAGTCTTTTCAGAATCAACCGTAATTCTATGATCTCCAGGACTCCGGCATATTAAGCATATTAAGCACATTGACGATATTGATCTATCATTTGCCTTTCTCGTCTATAGTCAAAGTGGTACTCTACCTGATAGAGTCTTTACATCCCCGAAAATACGTTTTCGTCTGATCGTCTTCAAGATATCCAGAAACTCACCTGCGTTGACAGATGTGTTGAATTTGAACAATATCGGTGGATGTATATAAGGGTGAATTTCCCATTATTTTGGACACATGTGATACATGTGTCAAACTGGCAACCTTCCGCAGCTTGGTCTCGTCATTTCCTCCGGTCTGTGTTTTCAGTTTGCGGACTACGATTGTGTTTCCGGATTGTTTTATTCTTTCAGGCACCTCTTAAGCAACCCCATACAGAAAACTACATGTGACATTCATATGATCTGGAATTGCAGAAAATTTAATGTTGATATGAAACGTAAGAAAACTAAGAACAAGCACATTGACTTGCAACTTTCTCATGTCATCTGTAGATACATAAAGATAAATCTTCTGTCTCCACTAAATTTTCACAAGACTTTATTGTTTCCACCATAATAGTTCACATAACGGTAACGTCTTACATAAAAAACACACGTTCAAGTAGGCCGTAAAGGAAATATATCATGTCGAAAGTGTTCAGCATCCTAAACGATAAACACTCCTTTCTTGTTTATCTTAAAACTAAATGATAGAAAAAGAAACAAGCGGAAGGGTGTAAAGTGCTCACCAGGCAATTAACATCCCTAAACCTGTGTTGTCTGTTAGAAGAACGCATGAAAAAATCCATAATATGTCTTTTATTCCACACAATATTATCGAAAACTTTATAATGACCAAAACTCATTTGTTACCTACCAAGCTAATGGTTATTCTACACTGAGAAAATACCTACTTCCTCAGATATCAATATTAACTCTATTTATCAGGATGATTTCAGCAGCACTAACTTTAACCTCAGCTAATGACAACGTCCCATCAGTCATCTGTGTGAATTCAGGATCGGAAGTGACAACACGATAACTCAAAGCATTCATTCTATTTGAAGAAGCAGGAACATATCCTGGAAAGTAGATATGATATTCCTTGAAAGAAAAAAGGTCGAAAAGCTGTATCAAGAATTACAAACTGATCGATGTCAATCCAGTTATCTCGCGCATTAAGGGGATGACGAAATGTAGAACATATGATTGAAGGTGTGATGACTGGATTCAAAGGATGATAGTAGTGCTGGTGATGCAAACTTTGACCATTGTTCATAGTTCTAGCGATTTAGCGCCTTCAGCCTCACTTACAATAATCTACATTTAGATGGACTTGCTACATCTTTACACTGTCATGTGCATGCCAAAGTAACATTGTCTGCCGTTTAGTAGCCTTGCGTGGATCATATTGAGCAGAGGAGTTTGAGTGATATACAGATTTCATAGAAGTTTAGTGACTGAAGATACTCTTTTAATAGTAGGTATGGTTTTTTCGGCGTTGATAGTTCATAAAATGGAGCCCATAGAAAATTAATTACGTTTCAATCGAATATACAGCAGTTCTTGCTGTTTATATGCAACAGTACTATGAAACGATGGTTTGGGTGATTTGGTTTATGGACCATAATTAAAAATGGTATGTTTCTTTGTTTCCTTACTGGGTTGTGTGCTCTTCCAAGCGTAATTACGCCTCTACTTAAAACACCAATAAAGTCAACATAGTGAATTAGAATTCAAATCGAGACAATCTTATGCCCCTTAATAGTGAGCCGAAAATTCTTCGTGATAACGTGTTAGTCGCTAGAGCGATAAATATTGGAGGATTCAGACACCCATAATCTGGTCTTGTGACTCACCATGGTAAAACTAAACGCTCTGGAAATAAGGAACATGGCGCTGACTACATTGACAGTAATTATCGACTTTATTCAGTTAAATTATCTAGGTGTATGGTTAGGACTTTTTACGGTTTTATACTATCAAAGTCCAAGTTGAAAAGTGTTATGATAGAGATCAACAACAATGTAAATGATTTTGGATTGAGATGGATTTCGTGTTTTACCTTTCTACAGGAATTACAGTGTAAGTGGCTCACACTGAAGACCGACCAACGCAGTACACCAGATATATTGAGTTGTTGCTTAATATCCAGCTAATGCCCAATCCAGTCCACAGATTTGAACTTATCTTAATTCTCTTTACACTTTATGTAAATGACTACGTGTTATAAATAGTTTGTCAGAATGTCAGTTATTCTACCGATAATTGCTCACCGAATTCCAGCAATCAGTTCTAAATCATATCAGTAGTATCACTGATATAATTGAAAATATTTAAAAATCCCGTCAATTATTTAGCTTCTAGTTGTCAATAAATAAAGTATTACTTTCTCGTAGATTATTTCAGCTTACCTATCTGTCTATTTCTCTATCTATCTATCTACCACATTGTTCTTTAAAAAACTTTCAACATTATTAGTCTAATTGAAAGTCCGGAAGCACAAAAGTCTATGCCAATCATACATCTAAACAGCTATGAATACAGCATTGTACTGTACGTGTGTTGAACTGTTTACTATCCTTTGGTGCTATGAATTCTAGCGTGTCTGTAAAAATATAGTTTACACGGTCAGTCATAGGTGTAACTGCAACATAGAATACTTTCTAGATAGCCTGTGTGTCACTTCATATTTTACACCCGATCACAGTGAATAAATGCTCTCCCAGACCAGTTATTACCTTACTTACCTACTTACTTACGCCTGCTACTCTCAATGGAGCATATGCCGCCGAACAGCATTCTCGAACCCACACCGTCCTGACTGTCCTTTCTGGTTCCACCCGTATCTGTTTCTGTTTCTCGGCGTAATGTGTTCTTTGATCTTCCTCTTCCCCTTTGGCATTGAGGATTCCAAGTGGGGGCTTGTCTTGTGATGCAGTTGGGTGCTTTCTTCGGTGTGTGTCCTATCCACTTCCAGCTCTTCACCCTGATTTCTTCCTCCACTGGAATCTAGTAGCGTTTTTCCCACAAAAGGTTGTTGCTGATTTTTCTGGCTAAAGGATCCGAAGTATCGTACATAGACAACTGTTAATAAACACCTGTACCTCCTAGATGATGTCTTTGGCAGTTCTCCAAGTTTCTGCTTCATACATTAGGACTGTGTTGACATTTGTATTGAAAATTTTAATCTTGGTGTTAGTTGACAAATGTTTTGAGTTCCAGATGTTCTTCAATTGTAGATATGCTGCTCTGGATTTGCCGATTCGCGTCTTCACATCTGCATCACATCCACCGTGTTCATCAGTGATGCTGCCCAGATATGTAAAGGTTTTCACATACTCCAGAGCTTCTCCGTCAAGTGCGATTCGATTGGTGCATGCTGTATTGTATAGGAGAGACTTGATTTTCCCTTTGTTTATACTGAAACGTACTGCTGCTGAGGCTGATGCCACACTGATCATCTTCTCCTTCATTTGTTGTTGCGTGTGTGATAGAAGAGCCAGATCATCTGCGAAGTCTAAATCGTCCAGCTGCATCCTAGCTGTCCACTGTACCCCGTGCTCATCCCTATCCCAGATAATGACGTCTTCATGATCCAGTCAATCACCAGGAGAGACAGAAAGGGTGAGAGTAAGCAACCTTGCCTGATACCGGTCTTTACCTCACACGAGTCTGTCAACTGTCCTCCATGCACGATTTCGCGGTTTAATCCATCATAAGAATTTCGTATGATATTGTATATCTTCTCAGGCACGCCTTAGTGTCGAAGAAGCCTCCATAGTGTTGTCCTGTCCATGTTATCAAATGCTTTCTCGTAGTCAATGAAGTTGATGTAGAGTGATGAATTCGATTCAGTTGATTTCTCCACAATGATTCGAAGAGTTGCGATTTGATCTGTGCACGATCTATCCTTACGAAACCTAGCTTGTTGATCTCAAAGTTGGGCGTCCACGGAATCCTTCATCCTGTTTAACAATACCCTGATGAAAACTTTTCCTGGTATTGAGAGAAGACTGATGCCTCTGTAATCCTGACATTTGCTGAGATCGCCTTTCTTTGGTATCTTGATCAGAAGTCTTTTTTTCCAGTCTATTGGTACTTGTTCTTCGTCCCAGATCTTACTGAAGAGGATGTGGAGTATCTTTGCAGTCGCTGCTACATCTGCTTTCAGTGCCTCCGCCGGAATGCAGTCTGGTCCCACTGCTTTGCCACTCTTGATTTGTCTAATGGCCATGCTGATCTCTTCAACTGTTGGTGGGCCAACAGCGATTGGGAGGTCCGTGGGTGCTGCTTCGATGTTGGGTGGGTTCAGTGGAGCTGGTCGATTCAAGAGTTCTTTGAAGTGTTCTACCCACCTGTTTCGTTGTTCTTCAATGTTGGTGATTACTTTACCGTCCTCGATTTTCACTGGTCTTTCTGGCTTACGGTAATTTCCAGCAAGTTTCTTGGTTGTATCATACAGTTGTCTCATGTTTCCCTCTCTTGCAGCCTTTTCCGCCGTCATTGCTAAATCTTCCACATATTTACGTTTGTCGATTGTGATGCTCCTCTTCACTTGCTTGTTTACCTTTGTATATGCGGCTTGTGCCTTGGCTTTTTCTGCTCTTGTTCGGCTGATATTGATTGCTGCCTTCTTGTTCCTCCTTTCTTCAATCTTATCCAGTGTACCAACAATGATCCATTCGTTGTGGTGGTGCTTCATGTGATCCAGAACCTTATGACACGTTGAAATGATTGCCTCCCTGATAATTTTCCAGTTGCTCTCCATAGTAGTTCCCTCTCCATTCAATGGATTATAAAAGGCCTTTCTCCCAGTCCATGTCGTCCCATGACGTCTTCGTATCCAGTGTTGTCCATTCCAACCATGGCCTTGAAATCTCCCATCAGAATGATCAGGTCTTTTGTTGGGCACTTCTCGAAGATTGACTGCAGTCTATAGTAGAATTGGTCTTTAGCGTCTTCATCATACTCGTCGATAGGCGCATAACATTGGATGACGTTCTTTATTTTGAAGGAGGTTTTGATGATCCATGGTCTATGAGATTCCCATCCTATAAGTGCATTTTGTGCTTGTTTCGATAACATGAGTGGAGCGCCTTGTGTATGTGGAGCATTTTCTTCTTCATGGTCGGAGTATAGCAGTAGCTCTCCTGAAGCTAGTCTTTGTTGTCCAACCTGCGTCCAATGTGTTTCACTGATTCCAAGCACCTTCAGGTTGTATCTATTCATCGCTGCAGCAATTTGGATGGCTCTCGCGATTTCCCACATCGTACGAAAATTCCATGTACCTAAATTACTAGTTGCTCTGGTTTTCATTTCTATTCCTTTATTTCTCCCTTTCCTTCTTCAAAATCGACTCGATATTGTTCTCAATTACAGAGAACCTGATCTATCATTACTGTATTATCACTATTTTTTACTTTTTCCTTTCATTTTATTTAAATATGGTAAACGATATGCTTACATTATTGAAACTTGTGTATTATTACATTTCCGAAGAAACCCGAAATAGTTCTTCACAACAATTACGTACCCATAAGGTTTTTGTGAATAAAAAAAGAAATAAATTAATGGTTGCTCTGGTTGTAAAAAGGGGGAATCGGCATCATGACTTGCGAAGGAACTCGGCTTTCACCATGGGACGTCATGACTCTTCTAAAAGAAGACCTGCTAAATCCCAGGGCAGACTTGAAAGACTTGAATTATTTCTTTCTGTTTGGCGTACTTTTTTAGCGAGTTAGTTTTCTACGGGACCGTGTCGCTAACCCCATGTCTAACCTTCCCCCTTTATCCAGGCTTGGAATCGGCAGCAACGCCAGAGGGGCTCCAGGCGGAGTTAGTCATTACCTACCAATCCTGTTTCGTTTTTCGGCTTTCGAGTTCCCGGAGGATCTTTAGTAATTTGGTGGTGAGCTCAGAAGTACGATGATACAATTTGATTCAGCTTCGATTCAAACTCAAAACTGGTTCCAGCAGGCGTGAGAGATAGTGACACTAGGACAAAAGTTGGCTTTAACAAAACAATCTATCAAGCTTAGATGTGCTATCAAATGGGTTTAGAAAAATAGCAAATTTCAAAAAAGATCAACCCAAGGGATCCAGAGAGGTTAAACGTTTGCACTTTGTTCGTTTTCACTATTCTATCGGCTAAATAGCACTTGTTCTCTCACGAGTAATATATCCTGGCCCCCACGAAAAGCCAAATCACAGTAGCGATCACACAACGGCAAACGTGTACAACTAGATTTTTGTAGAACTATATGAATAATTTATTTTATAGTAACTACCGGTATATCAGTTGTTTTGTGTCAGTTTTTTCTGCCACGATTCTTCAATTTTTCGTTCTTTCTTCTTCCGTGACTGAAAAGAAATAGGGGGAGTTATAAAGGACTGAGATTCTAGATGTACAGAAAAAGATCACAATCAGGAAGCATGAACCAAGGGCAATTTAATACATAAAAGCCAAAAGATAGATCTGATAATGTAGAGTTAGTATAGAAGTTGCAATTGTAATGTGAATACCCTTGAATAATATTCTAGGTTGAAATCACGGGTCCAGCCAATCTGAACTACCAGTAAAAACCTGGGAGCATAGGATGACCGATTAACCCCAGTATGAAACTCCTCATCAGCGCTCATTCAATATCCTACACACAGTAATCAACGCCAGCACTTTCAATCCTACAGAAGAACGCTTTTAATCAAGACGACTGAGCCGGGATCCAGCAGGGTTAATGTCTAACCTCAACCAATCTACGTATTATTCCACGTTTTACAAGTGCAAAACAAAAATTATTTGCGGTTTTGATTTATAGCAGCCAAAACGTACCGTGATTTTGTGAATACTTTTGATTTCCACTTTTTTGTTTACAATAATCATACATCAAATTCATCGAGGTTGTTGTAAAGTCACTTTTTAAAATATTTAGGTGATGTACATTTTGGAGATTTTGAATTGGGATGGAAAATACAGAAGCAAGCTGAAATATGCCAGTAGTTTTCTTGTGATTATTGAACTTTCAAGATGATCGTGTGAAAAGCCTTAATTCTCCTGTTTCTGATATGATGCGACAAGGAATCCCAGAGAAAAACCTTTGTTTGTTGTTTTGTGGCGGATCGAAATGCAAATATTGCAATCCTTCATCATTTTTTGATGAAACCGAAATGCACTTAAATGGCTTATACTCTACTTGGTATTCATATTTTTACGTATAAGGTTTAGGATTACACAAAATATACTAGCAACATCTAGACCAAGTGAAAAAATAATTGAAGAATTTGATATAATTAAGCAGTTTAAAAGGTATAGTGAGTGATAGCACAGATTTTTGAAAGGATGAATATTTGCTCCATTTTTAACATGCAAACAGCAGGGGAACACAGTAGTTGTGGCTATGGTGTACTCAGTTCTGGATTTTCATATGACCCATTAAGCTTTATGAAAAACAATAGTAAGTGTATGATTAGCTGTGAAGATAAGATATACAGTTTCGTTTTACAATTTCAGCTGGTATGTATTAATTATTTAGATGAACATAAGGTAAAGGTGTGACTACGATGTCGCATCACTTCAGTTTATCTTGGATACAGTGACGGTAATCCAGTTCGCAATATTTAAAGGAAAAATCGCAGTTCACTGTCATGCAGGACTTGGTTTGTTTATGTGCATCTCCACATAGCTTTTCAGGTAGAACTGGTGTAATAATTGCCTGTTATCTAGTATTTAATAACCGCATCTCCGCTGAAGAAGCGATACAATATGTTAGATTTCGAAGGTTAGATGTAATAAACTATTTTATTTCGATAGACCAGGATCTATACAAACCCAGAATCAAGTTGGATGCATATATAAATTTGAAAAGTATTTGTATCTTTACCGAATATATTTCGGATCACAGTAAGTTAGGGATTAAGTTCTTCATTTAATAAAACCAGCGGACAGTTTAGTTTAGAAGCATTTCTCAAACGCCAGAACGTTTTATTGCATGGACCGGAAAGAAGAAGGCTAAGAAACATTCCAAAAGTAAATTACTTCAACTAGTTTTCCATACCTTTATTCCCAAGACAATAGATTTTACTTTAGGCTGCCCAGTCTATCTCTTGCCTTTTTACGTTGTTACTTTTTAATATGACGATATTACAAGCATTTGGAGTTTTACAACACTTTAACCAGTAACACCTATAACTGAAACGTGTCCACCTAATGAAGTCAAAATTCAGAAGCGAAGAGGTTCAAAGATGTATCTGATAAGCTATCAATATATCGAGAAGTGAATGATCTAAGCTGGCTAGCGGTTGTAGTAGAAGTTCAGCACGGCGTTCCTACTTGTGATCTGGTGCGAATGCGTGACTGAGAGCCTTCAGCTAGGTGAGTCCATTAAAACTAATGTGGTCAGCATCAAATGTTGAAGACTTACAGAGTTATAGATTTTGGGGATTTATTCACTGCAACAAATATGACGAGCAGTAAGCAGTTAATGCCAAAAACACAATGATCGGTGATAGTCAGACCTATAGAATAGGAAAACAGTATATTGATTTGAGTTATTCAAACAGTATCTTTTGTATGAATCATATATTTTACGACGTTTATCGACCCTCAAAACAGGTTTTGTAGTTTTAGTTTCATCATTATTAATATTTGTTAAAACTTTAGATTTGCGAATCGTGTTTACAATCAAGATAGTAGTCATATCTTTCGAATGTTAAATAAATTACTGATACAGCGGCTACTTTAGGTTTCGGAACTTTAAGAGTTTGCTTTAGGTGTAATTTTCAGAATTTTCGTTGCTTCAATCCTATGTATTTTACACATTGTGCATCAATAGATTTTACTAATTTAACGAACAACAAGGGCTGTCAAAATAACTCTTGAAAGGTATGTCATTTGTATACCACAAGATGATTCATTTGGAAACAAGCTGTCATATTTCTTTTGAGATTTCATAATTTATGCACGTTAGTCCTAAAAAAACGCATTGACGTCAAAACTAGCTATATAGCATTTTGTTGACATAGTGTATAATGTTATGAGCAACTTGTTTAATAACCCTTTTCCCAAACATCACGTAATAAATTACCGTAGACAACTTTTAGCCTTTCCTGTGGTAAAATGATTTGTTCACACATTTATGCGTAATTTTTAAACATTTTAAGTGCACCATTTGAATTAGTGGATAGATAGGCTTTGAAAAGTACAGTTTAACGGTTGATTTAGTTAAGAATCAGGAATTTATCCAGTTATTTTCTGTCGTAACTCAGTGAGTTATCTTTCTGTGAACATAGTTCAATCTGATATACGCCCAATAGGTTATCTACAAATATGTAAAAGTCTTGGTTAGTTGGCTTTTAACTCTCATTCTTCTACCAAAAACAAATTTGTGTTTCATAAAAATAATTTAGTAAAAAGGTCTCTTAACAATGACTATAATTAAATTTCAGAAAGAGAATTATACGTTTACTTGAGAACCACGATTCTTGGTGTGACAGGTGCTCGAAAAGTATAATTCCCCCAAAATCAACTTTTGGGCTGTCAGTCATGTATATTTGTGTCGATAATTACAAATGGCAATACAAGTTTTAATAGTTTTGTATCAAACTATCAAACAGAAAATTGTTTCCAAATAAACATCTTGCCTAGAACACCTTGTTTGTACTTATTTTTCATGGACTGTTTATAAAATTTAACACTAAACAGCGAATATTATCTGCCAGGATGACCCTAAAAGTTTGCTAATTATAAATTTTGGTTATATTGTAAAGGCATCTTTTATCACTCAAGGAAATTCACCGGCCTAACTAGTTGTAAATTAGTGAGTTTTTGGTTCATAAACAGTATCTTGTAATAACAAAACACTCACATTGACCAATTTCTTATTACTAAAATAATTCTTGGTCAGGACATGTGTTTATTGACCACATTAGATTGTATTTGAACCGTGTTTTAAAGTTGCTTAAAGTGAATTATCGTATACCAATGACTCGTAACACAGTCACTTCGGAGTTATAAATCTGCCACTAAAGCTAAGAGTTCTCACCTAAAAAGTATATAATATAGAGATTATGGAAGACCGTCAAATACTCTTTAATCCTTGATAACTTAGAAATTGATTTCGTTTCGTAATACAAACCATCTTTTAAAGTTTTATGATGACTATTATGAGATATGTTATTTTTATCGTGTTTTTCACATAAACGGAGTGGACTGTTGTTTTCTAAGTTAAGTGATGACATTTAATTTAGCTTACGACCACTAACTCAATTTCTTTTTAAAAATAAATGTGCTCTCGTGTAAACCTATTTTAATTAATTAATTAAGTATTAACATTATTGTAAGCATCATTATTATTTACACTTACAAATGCATTCCACATCAAAGCATTTTACAAAGGTCAGACAGTTTTAACATTTTAGATAGAATTTAATCCTTTTTCTGCATTTACACGTAACTATGGCGACGGCAGTTTGGATGCTGATTACTTTTGTTTTGTTTATTGTTTAGTGTAAAATTTTATATCTCTTTCATAGTTCGATTATCCTGAAAAAAAATAAATTGTGACATTTGTAGTATACAAAACCAAAGTAAATTCATTTAGCTATATTTATCTACTCGTTTTAAAACAAAATTTGTTTCACCTTTGAAACAATCATGCAAAAATTTCACTCAATAGACATTAATTGGTTCACTGGTTTCTCTATAAAATCTAAAAGCATAATCACTTTTCATATGACCAAGAAAACTTGTAGCGTAAATGTATTTTTATTCCCAAGCACTCTTCTCTCACTTATTAGTAGTTACGACACAAATAGTCTCTTTGGTATAAAAGATTATAAACAACGTTTTCGTTTGCTGACTGATCTTAGTTGGACAATAATTGAAAAGTATGGAGCAGCGGACAGCTGTTTCATTCTAACATGAAATACCCTTGTAAAACCATATTTTGTAACTCCATCGGGAATCAGACCCAAAATTTATAGGCCTCGCAGTGAGTAACTAGCCTTCTGAAGACTAAATAGTCATTCAGAGGTTCTTAGTACAGCACGATCATCATCCACTGTCGTTAACGAGCTTCATGTAGAACCCGACATGACTGTATTCTACTGGTCGCAGCTTCTCATTAATACTTCAGGAATGGCACCTAGAAGTTAGCCACTAGTACACACTAAGGTCATTCTGTGATATAAAACTACAAAATAACTAATCGTTTAAAGAAAGTTTTCTGATATCATATTACAGAAGCGTTTTGGATTTCACTTTAAGGAAATACGGAATATGACTTAAAACATTGTTTTGGGGGTAGTGTTTGTTGACCATCAGATTTGAGTTCTAGATAGGTCAGTTTACTATTTTATTATGATTTATTTTGCACGGTTTAAGTTTTCCGGGTTAAGAGTCTTTTATCTCTCTGAACTTACGAACCGATCAAAGTGAATCACCGTCGGGAATCTGAAAGGACTGGACGGGTGTTTCGTTTCAATATGGGACTCAACAGTGGGCATCCGCAGCCGAACAGTCGGAAATCAAACCCAAGCTCTTCAGTCTCGCGCTCAAATGCTGAGCATCTGTTATTTCTATCCGACACTTCCAGATTCAATTCTGGTGTGCTGTGGTGGCCAGATTGTGCTTCATGATGGTGTGTAATTATCTAGGAGAATATTGCATATCAAAAGGTCTTTCACATTAATTTGTTTTATTCTAAAACACACTGAAAGTATATACTACGATGAAAGAAATCGTAAAACAACGGTATTGTTATTTAAATTCGATGTGCGAATCTAGAAATTGCTATTTAGTGACATAATAAAAATCCCTCTTTTTGGTTGGGGAGCACTTTACTCATTCTGAACTCACTGTGGTTTTCTACATACATTTATTCAGTAGTGTAATAAAGTTATATAATAAGATATCTAAAGGATAAATATTGCCATATCTCAGTCTTAAGTAGTGAGAAACGTTTATCGATCATTGAGTGCAACAAAACAAGTTACCTGAATGAAAAAAATTTCCAAAGTATTTGGGTTTTAATTTAAATGACAAGAAGCCTGAAGATCCAAAAGATTTCGAAAACTTTCAGTCAATAATTCTCCAAAATCATAAAATTGCTTGTTCTTGCCTATCAGTTTCAAAAGTATATGATCGTAAAGTAAGCCGTTTTATAAAAAATAATAGATCGCTCATTCAAATTCATTTAAAACTGATAAATCGTTCAATTATTCATTCACATTTAAATTACATCGATAGGTTTTTAACGTCTTGTGTTTTTTTCTAATCTTCCTATCTATATAGTACATTCCTAAAATAGCGTAACTGACCGTGAAATTTACCGTTAATAGATAAGGGGACTAATCAGAAGACTCTCCAGCCCCTTAACTTTAACTAGCTAAATATTAAAAGATAGAACAACAAGGTAAATAGGTAAATGAATATTAAAAGAACCTAGACTGTTATGTATATATGGAAAATATCCAATCAAGATATTATGATTGGGTTAGACATTACATATCAATTTATTACTCGTGAAGTTTGTCAGTCACAAATAATTTAAAACGTGGCACGTATGTTCATCGGTTCGAAACGCCAAATCATATCAGTTCAACGATAAGATAAATGCCTGAGTAGTAGAGTTAGTGAGAGCATTAGTTGTAGTAGAAAAAATCAGACACATACAGAATGATTCAAGTAGTAAAAATAGATTCGTGGAATATAAAGTTTAAGATATTTCCTAGTCTGGAGATCCAAGAGAAGATAAAGAACGAATGGATCTGCGTCATTACGATCAATTCTAAGTCATGTCACAACGTTTCCAAACCCTGGATGGATTCAAAAGATGGAAGAAACAAACAATCCTACTATTCTGACTACTTAATGTGAATTAACGAAATTATCGCGTGAAATTTATCGATCGTATCTGAAGAGAAACTAGATAGTGAATAGATAATAATATTAAGGTTCTTTTTTGTACAACTAGTGAACATATAATAATGACCATAAAAAAAAGTACTTGTAGTCTTTCTAGTAGATTTCTGGGATATAGAAAATAGTCTGACATTTCTGCTTGTTTACTAAGAGCTAAGTTGCCAATAGTAACTACCAATTATACCAATTATGCCACGCTTTGTGATTATGCTTTCCAGATATTATATATATATATATATATATATATACCCGAGTTTATTCATCTGATAAAATGAATGACTGTCATTGTTACGATTATGTAACTACACAGCGTTCAAGGGTTGATTTCAAAGAAATGTTGGATAAATGAACGTTTAAACAAAATGTTAATATAAGGTTTCGATAAATATATAAGCACACATAATGAAGTGTCAGGGAAGAATAATCCGTGTTTTTTCTTCGGCTGAGAATGAAATGAAAATATTTTCCAAAATAGGTAGACAATTCTTTTTATTGTTAAAAATGCAATTACTTAACTTTTTTCTGAAGCATTCATTTTGTAATTTACTATTTATTCAATGTTATACCTCTGTTTTCAGTTTTCACTTTTGTCTATGAAATACAATGAAAAAGATCGTAAACTATCGCAGTTATAATGAGATACTTTCTCCAGAATCCAACCTAGGTCCAATGTTTTGAAATGACTATTTCCAACCACCTGATATTAAAACATAATGTATGTAATGTCGAGACACTTCGACTAATGACCATAATGCAACTTAATCAATAGGATTCGATCGGGAATAAAGACTAAAAATACATGCTATTGGCTACTACCAAGTGGTCACTCAAATAAGCAATATTTGATGGACATAGATACTCTAAGAAATTGGTATATATAAGACCTGTATTTAGATTGACAGTTGCTACATCTTTTCTGTAGGAGGTATGTGGAACGCTTTATTAACTGGGATCCAAAATATTATTAACTGACAGGCGATGTTACTGTCTAAGGCTTTAATGTAATGGGGTCTTTTATAGTATGCTTAATTCCCAGACGAAAACCGAGTTTAAAGAAGTTGTAACAACGTAAGTGAAGTAGTCCACTAAAAATACTGAATCACGTTTAGATATGTAATTGGCTTTTGTTAGCTTATTCTACTAGTAGGTACTAATCATGACTGCGATATCGAGTCACTTAAGTTTCAGGTAGCAGTTAGACCAAAATGATAGAACTTGATAGGTATTGAATGAAAACCGATAAGACATTGGTCCCTAACCAGTGATCAAAGTAATATCTGGTCATCGAACTCTATTTGTGTCATTTATATCCTTTCTTACATTTATTTGATCACTGAAAATTGTCCATGAAAACAGTTAAATGTTATTTTCGCATTCCAAACCATTGGATGGAACTCTTACACTAAAATTCAAATTCTGCATTTCATCGCATTTTAGATTATATACATGTGTTGCAAACTGCTTGTCAGAATCATTGTGACAGGATGCACATCAGTACAAATAGATTCTTCAAACCATAGAAATCGAATAGTGAGTGATGAAAACAACTGTCAATCAACAAAAAAGTAACCAGTTTACTATTTGTCATTAATGTATACTTATAACGTTTATCTGTGAATTAAAATCATATGTTCACCCTAACAGTAAACAAGTCATCCAGTTGTAGTTGTGATAACTTTTTTCTGTGAGAGTGGAAATCATGGAACTAAATTGTCTGCCTCGTACGAGGGAAGACTGTTTTATAACTCCTCTACTATTTATATTAAAAGTGATGACAAGTAGGTTGTTAGATTGCGAACTCAAACGACTTGATTAAAACCATCAGTGGTTTTTCTCAGCTTTTAGATTTTGTATCAAATTCTGTGTATGATGGTGACATTTTTTCCTTCACGTAACATATAGCTAGGAATCCTAAAGATTGGTAGCTAACTGTATTTCTACGGAAATGTTTTAGTAAAATACACAAATTCTTATGCTCAGCTTCTACTTCTCTTGATAAAAAGTAGATTTGATTTTTTCTCGACGTTTTAGTGTAAAATTATATCCTGTAATTAAACCTTTTTCTAGACTACAAGTATTTTGAATGTTCCTCATCCTGAGCTTGTTGGTCTCATTATGGATGATCATTTTCAGACGAAGAAAGAAACTATCCTTTTATTGATATCTTTGTTTCGGAAAAAGTTCAATTCTAAGCATGGGATACCATTTGCTTGATAAAAAAAATACACGATAAGCAATTCAGTACTAAACGCTTGCTTGTATATAGCTGATGTATAGTACATTTTGCTAAGGCATCGAACTAGTTATACTGCGTAACTAAATGTCTGTTACTGTCGCAATTTAATTACTTCTTACTTGAGAATACTCTTCACATAAGTATTATAGATTAACTAGCCAAAGCAACTCAAGAAAATAGTTTTATGTGTACTGTGTGTGTTTCAAACAGTTGCCATTATCTTCCACCAACTAGGAAGCTAGAAAATCAGTCACTGACAAATTCCCTGGCAATTTGTAAAAACACAATGATAACAAATCTTAATCTCATTTTGTTTAATCTTTGTTGGTTAATAGTTTAGCTAAAAAATTTTATTTATTTATAGCCTTTTTGATTGATCATATTTAAAATTTTGAAAAATTCCCATACTGTGATATAGAACAACATATATATATATATATATATATATATATATATATATATATATAAGCGAACAAAATTGTTTTCGATTAGATCCTCATCAGGCTTTAATATACAGTAATATTTACATGCATATACGAAATTATTAAACCAATCAAGGCAGTTTATGAGTCAATGATAACAGAGGAACAGATTACATAATTAAAAATGATAATAAGTGAAAAGTACAAATTGGTAGTGTAATGGAAGGTGTGCTAGTTGTGATAAGAATAATAAAGGCTTGAATCAATGTTACATAATAGGAAATAGGTCAATGATTAGAAAAATATAGACACTGAAATAACATTCATAAAAATTATAAGATTACGTAATTAGAAGTGTTCAGATAATTGGACTGTGAAGCGAATATTTGAAAAAATAAGTAAATAATTGGTTGGGGGGTGGAGAAAAAAATAAACGAAGAAAGAGTCTGGAAAATAAAATTATTTATTAAGGCCAAGGGAGAGATAAGGGTGTTAAAAATTTCTTATTTACACAAAGGCTTGGATTGTTGGATCGAATTCCTATAGCTTCTGCGATGTGTAAGAGACGAGATCGAACCCCATTAGGAAAACTAGTAGGAATACGATAAGTAACTTTAAATGACTGATTTCTGCCAACTCTATGACCGCTATCGATCAAGTGTGAAAGAACCGAACTCCTTATCGACTTGACAATACCTTTTCCTAACCACGAAGGGAGGTGTTCACTAACTTTTTGGTTCAGTTGTCTGGTAGTGCGCCCAATATAGCTTTCTCCACAGGTGCAGCTGAATTCATAGATACACATAGAAGTGTCATAACCAGGTAACTTATCCTTCAGTTGGGGAATCACCATAGATGGGGTCAAGTACGATAGACAGAGGTCAGCCGCATTAAATGTTCTCTTCACTGCTCTGGTCAGTCTATCACGTAGTACATCACCAGCTAAATCGCCGTTGAATTGCAGTTTCAGGAAGAGAGGTTTCTTAGCAGCTGTTGATATTGTAGTGCCGTGCTTCAATAATAGTTCACTTCGATAACCGTTATTATATCAATCTTAACTGTGTATAAAATCAGAAGGCAAAAGGAAGCGGCAACTACATTTTTATTGATGAATGATGCAGACCAGAAAGCTGTGGGCACATGAACAAACGTTAGCGAGCGAAGCAAATATGATGCATAGTGGAGATGGCTGGGAAGCCAACTCGAGAGCGAAGCGAAAGATAATGCGTGTCGGAGATGGCTGGTAAGCCAACTCGTTTTAAGCAACCGTTAATCAACATTTATAGTCAGACAAAAATGAATGACAGACATATGATGAATAGGATGCAAAGGGTACACATATACGCTCATATAAAAAGTAGTCAAGGTTAATAAGCGAATAATTGACAAGATCAAAATCTGACTCATAATGTATAGGTGAATTGGCTTGGCCAGCAACTAGAATAAAGTATATGGGCTTGACATATAAACTGATACTACAATATCTTTATTTTCTCATTTGTTACACGCAAGTGTTTCTTCAGGAAACCTTGTGGATAACCCCTTTCAATCAACATATTATGTATGACCTTTAACTCGTTGTTAATTGAATCGACTGAGCATATCTTCCTAGCTCTATTTGCCAGACATTTGACTAAGTTTCTTTTATAGTGGAGAGGTACAAAGCTTGAGAAGTGTGTGTACTGGCTTGATGAGGAACTTTACCTAAACACACTTCTACTGATAGTTCTAGTAGTTCTTCTTTTCCAATGTCCTGATCAACAATAATGACAGTATCATCAATGTACCGAAAATAGAAGTCAAGCTTATTGATAACATCTTTGAGGGGTCCATTTCCTAGTTTCGCAAGAAAAAAAGTCAGCAAGGATAGGACCTATAGGTGAACCCCTCGCTATACTATCAATTTGTCTATAATATGTGTTATTAAAGACAAAATGGACATTCATTGTACATTTCAGAAGTAATTCTTTAAGACTAACCTCTGGAATTCCAACATTGATTTGTTTTTCAAGTAATTGTTGGCACACAAAGTCAATAGTCTCAGTTAGTGGCACATTGGTGAACAGGGAAGCAACATCTAGAGATATCATCCGTTTCCCACTTAAGTTTATATGTTCAACCTTCGACATGAAATCGAAAACGTCTTTCGCGCTTCTGTTGACGGCTAGTTTGTGTAAGGCTTCTAGGATTCGAACTAGCCACTTTGCAGTTTTATGGTAAGGTGAATTATACATATCTAAAACTGGACGAAGAGGATGACCTGCTTTGTGAACTTTGGGTAGACCATACAGTCGACTTTGTGGTTACCCTATCCCTTCTCTTATAATTTCAAAAATGATCTAACTTATTTTAAAATGAACGATTAGGTAAATTTTTCAACATATGATTGATGTTTCGTCAAACTATTCATGACCTTTCTTCGTGCATACGTATATTGAATACATCATTCAATTAATCTGTCATTAAAGTTGAAATGAAAAGTTTTTAGATATCTGAATATTTCAGCTGGATCAAAATCGTAGATTCATTTAGAAATTTGATGGTATATATAAAATACCTGTTTTAAATATTTAGCTTTGAATTAATTAACTGCAATGAATATAAAGTTGATTATTCACATTTAACCTTTAAAGTTTAATCTGCTTATTTTATTAGGCTGTCAACATTTATTTTTAACTTATTAATTGAAATCTCCCTTTCTGATCTATAATCATGTGCTCACTAGTAACTGACTTCAAGAGATATTTCCTTGAGTTCTAGTGGGAAGCAGTGACCAGTGGAGTTCTACCAAGTCTGTTGTAGAGATATCAACTCACTGAAGACAATTGGTGAACAGTTGCTCAAAATCGTGGATTAGTTGAAGTTAGACATTAACACCGTTGGATGCCGACTCGGTGGTTTATCGGTTAAGTGCTCTGGCGCGAGACTGGTAGGTCCTGGGTTCGAATCTCGCCAGTGCGGGACCATGGATGCGCACTGCTGAGGAGTCCCATAATATGACGAAACGGCCGTCCAGTGTTTCCAGGTTTTCCATGGTGGTCTAGCTTCAATTGACTCACGCTTTCAACTATGATAATTGAAATCTATCAACAGAATATAAAACATGGTCTTCTGTCATAATACATAATGTATCAGAATAATCTGTTAGAATCACTATCGAAAGTTATACAAATGATGTATTATTTAATCATGTTCTATAATGATTATTTTCTTATATTCATTATATTTTATATAAAGTGATCTTTCATTAATTTAATAGTACTTACTAATTCACTTTTGAAAGTACAGAATTTCATTAAGGAATTGAATAAATCATACATTAAAAAGGAAAAAAATAATTCAGATGATTTTAAAGTACTTAAACATAGCAACTAAACGTTCGAATGATTAGGTAACATTAAATCCTGATCAATATTCAATTTATTAAATTGATCACATTAATTCGTTACAAACTGAACAAAGGATGATAGAATCAATTGGATGAGAAGTGTTTTAATTATTAAGTAATATATAGATTATTGGGCTTGCACGCGAAAACACATGGTAACTCATTCCCAGTTGTAAATTTTTGTTCATAAATTCTGAAAAAGAAAAAAATCAATTATATGAACCAAAATTATTCAATACATTGACTGTTGCCTATATTTTGCCCCAGGTTTGCTATTTAGACCGTATACAATATGATTTACATTTTGGATACTTTAGCCATTCATCTAAATGGTTGGACGATGGAAAACCATCATAATCCTCCATCCCTTAACCTATAATTATTACCAGAGATTTTAGCCTATAAGTAATTGTTATCCAGTTTATTACTTATATTTCAATGAACTTTAATTATGTATTCACTTATTAACCGATCTTTACTTTGTTTCGACGGCCTGATTATTCTATGTCGGTACTTGTGCTATCAGAAATTATATATGAAAATTGTGTTTTTATACTCTTTATTTCCTTACATTTTATCGGAGTTACGTTCTGTGCTAACCAACTTGTAATATTGAGTAAAGTATTTAGTACCAGAATAATGACTGTATTAGGTTATATGAATAACAAGACAATAATTTCTACAGTCAATCGTTGGTGATATAAGTTGTGAATTATTCTTTCAATTTAATCAATCTATCGTATACATATTAACTTCCAAGCCTGACTTGAATCTACTAAAATTCAGTACATTTATACAATAAACTACGTACGTGTAACGAGAGTGGATCATATTTCATCATATTTTACTTCTGTGACAAGTCTAGGCAAATCGCAAAGATTCTTCATAGTTTATTACTTAACTAAAAAGTATATTTTAAAAATTCTCTTTCACATTGTCATTACAATAGGTACATTACGATCGAACCATAAATTATGCACATGAATAAGATTTAATTCATGAAGGTATTAAGTAAATAAACAATTAGTGAACAGTTAATAGTTATTTAACTTTTATTTTCGGAATGATAATGTGGTGTTTTTGACGCTAATTAAAATTCTTATGTAGTTTTGTGGCAGGACAAATTAGGTTGAACTAGTTTGAGCTCACTTTGGGTAACAAGGATAGTCCTTGTCTCTGAGCTTAATGACTTGCAGTACATTATCTATTCTGAATGTTTTTTACAAATTGACAAAGCTTCTATACAGGAATTTTCAATTGTATCGTCAAAAGTAATCTTTATCGCATATCAAAATTTTAAATGGTCTATAAATCAGGATTAGGTGTTTGAGATGAAAAAGAAAACTATAGAAATTACTTATGATTTTGAGTTCAACATATCTTTTACTTAATCATTGTCCTTAAATATGCTTTGTGTGGGTATTTTGCAAATTTATGAATTCTTGTAAATAATATTTGTATATTTTATTGAACATAATTTACAAATAATAATTCTATTGATTGTTTATAGACTTCCCACAACAAGTGTTACACAATCAGAAGTTTTTACTAGTTGTCAACCAGATGAAACAACTAAACTGACGAATGCAACTGTAGATTGTACATATGGTATGTTTTGTTTCAAAAACATGATGACAAGTAAATTTATTGTATAATTTATTTTTAATGAGAATTCTCTTTGAACCGGTGTATTAGTGAGTATATATATGCCCACAGAATCCTTTCTAAAAGCAGTGGCTACTTAGATTCAATAGCTAAGAGGATAACGTGTTAGGTTTCTGAAGTGAAATGTACTGTGTTGGAGTTCCAGCGTGAGCATCGGCACTGGGATTCATGTAAATCTGGGCCCCAAATAGAACATAACACGCATCCTGGATTCCATTACAATTGCTTAAAAGTTCTTGTAATATAACGGCACTATCGAGGCAATCCGCTGAGAATTATCATATGCCAAAAAATGAGACTAACTGATCTGAGTCCTTATCATCAACAACGCTAAGATTCAAAGCTTTTCAAATGACATTAATTGAATTCTTCTTGAGTCATTTTCCATTTGAAAATCATAATTTAGTAAATAGACAAATTTATGTGTTATATAGACTTTCTTTGTTGGATAAAACTAATGCAATATAAATGATAATGATAGTTAAGAAGAAATAATGTTTGCCCCACCATACGGAAAAATTCGACACCAGATAACATGCTAAATCTCCAGAGTTTATCCTGAAATGTGTTTATCAGTAATTTGTTTCCGATAGTAGTTTGGGCTGCTTGAAATTCTGTTTAAGTACTTATCGTTTCAGAATGCTAGTAAGGTTGGTTGACTTTTCTGAGATTTCTTAAATTTGATACTCTACAGAGACCTGAGTTCGGTGCATTGTGTGGCATAAATTATTAAGAATTTCCAGGTTAATACGCAACAATTCTCTATTGTTCTTTAATTTTCCATGATAATTCAGCATACTTTAGTTTATGATGGAATTCACCAGGAAATAATTTATACTATAAGTGTTGACTTAAATTCCAGTACTATTCTCAGTTTTTAATCTTACACAACTTTTAATTCAAAAATATGTGTATATTTAAGGTATTAACTGAATTAGTGCTGTGTTTATGAGTAAGAGAAAGATGATTAGAAAAACATACTCTTTAATTGGTTTTATTTTCCGAAAGTCATTTTCATTGCCTCAAGATGAATCGCTTTTATATTACTGATTTATAAGTTTGTGCTTGCATAATCTGTAGTCAGTCAACAGAAACTTTGTGTTTTCATTTTTATTGATTGCCACCATCTTCATAAAACTAATACTTATTTAAAAATCAATCTACTTCGCTCAAAGCCTTCGTACTGAAGACGCTATTACAGATGAACTCGTAGTGTTGCTTCCTCTATGTTTGATATGGTAATTTGCAATACTTAATTCACAAATATTCAACAATTTGATGCTTAAATTCACTTGTTATTGTTTGTTTGAATCTTCCCATTGATTTTTAGGACTGCAGGTGATCGGTCTCTTATTGGCATATGTGAATACTGTGCGTATTGCCTCGATATAGCCTTAATTCATAAGCATTATAAGCAAAGATGAATAGTGGATAGCGGCGAAATCCAAGACGCACATTTCGTCCTATTTAGGACTCGTCACCTGGATGTACCTGCGTCTCAGAGTTGATGTTCACCCCGGGACTCGAACCCAGTACCTTTCGCTTCAAACGCCATCGCGTTATCCACTCAGCTACTGAGTCCTGATAGCCACTTTCTTGTGCAATGGGGTGAAATTTGAATTCACTTGGTATTGTTTGGTTAAATCTTCCCATTGATTTTTAGGACTGCAATTGATCAGTCTCTTATTGGCAAAGGAATATACAACGATAAGCAAGGTATACTCTTACTTTGTGTCACTTACCTTATTGACTCCGCTGTATTCCTTGTTCGGCTGGCTTGGAATCAAATTATATTGTATATTTAAGAATAAATTTGTCGTATGATCACATTTTCACTATATTGTAAGTAGAATGCTAGGTTTATAAAAGCCGGTTCTACTTAGACTGATTAATCGTTCATAAAACATTGAACAACAAAATTTAGCAATATAATTGAGGATATCTACACTATTTTAGTTAGGATTTCAACCTCTTTACAAATACAATATATGAAATAATCAGCCGAGAGGTTTTCAAAGTTTTTGAATTTTTTCCAACTTGATTACAAATAAATAACTAAATAAAAATATATGATTCTCTTTAATAACTTCATCATTTATTGACATATAATTATGATATATTTTCTTGACGAAACATTTCTATACGAAGATACTTGAGATTATTTATCTCTGAAAATTCTAACTTTTTTTTTTACTTTCTAGGAGAGAATTCCCAAAATCAAAATGTAGATAATAATCAGTCTATTGGCGCAAGCTCTGTTCTTGAAGCTCTGCTTACTACAGAATATCCTGAATCTGTTGTGAATGAAACGGAATATTGGAAAGTATGTGCGCTTTTATTTAATTTAAACAAATATTTTTAAATATATATTGTCATCTTTTTAGTATTATTATTATTATGACGTTATCAGACACTCTGACATACTTCAATATTGTGTAAAATATACTTGGTAAATGTTTACTGAGTAGATATATACTTCTTAATTTCTGGTTAAATATTTCATGATCATCTATGAACAGATTAATAAATTATGCATATATATATATATATATTGGTGGAGTTTTGTTCTTTTAGTTTGTTAGTTTGGTCGGTGGAGATTTCATTGTCATTCTAAAAAACATCATCAGTACAAACTTCAGGTAGAAGTGAAGTGTTTGAGTTTCTCCACATATGACTCGCAACTTATCCTGTCGACCTTGATTGTATTTCCTTTGATCAGATTCTAGATCTTACATTTGTCCATGATTTTTCTGATTGATTGATTCTATCCTCAAGTAGTTTCTCAGCTATCCTGATATATTCTTGCTTGTCCATAATAACTGTAGTACGTCATTTTTCCGCTTGAACTATGATGATGTCTTCTCTAGTTCTACTGCTTGAGGATAACAGCGTACATAAATGAATGTACATAAATCTAATTAAAAGGTCAGACAACCGAATCCAAAGGACTTAAAACTAACTTGTCAAATCGGGACAATTATCAAAATATTATCAATAAAGAATGAAATCCAATGAACGAGTACTCCCTTGATTCTGAGGTAAACAGAAAATACACAAACCGAACATCTCACTTCCAATTGTATCATTCCACGGAACACCAACATCATATTTGTTGAAAGAAATTTCAAGAATATTATTTAGTAGTTTCATCCAATCTCTCCATGAAATCCCCATAGAGCTCTTGTATAAGCTTAAAGAGATTCAAATCAACAGCGACAAACTGATAGCATCCTTCGATGTAACAGCCTTATTCACCTCAATCGAAACAAGCATAGCTTAGGATGACATAATCAAAATTAGGAGGCGTAAAATAACAGGTGGAAGGTCAGCAATAAGCAATCAAGGTCAAGGTCGATAGGATAAGTTGCGGGTCAAATGTGGAGAAACTCGAACACTTCACTTCTACCTGAAGTTTGCACTGATGTTTTTCAGAGCAACAATGAAAGTTCCACGACCAAACCAACCAGCTAAGAGGACGAAACTTCACCTAAATCATCTCTCTCTCTATATATATATATATATATATATATATATTGCTTCACTCCAATCTGAGATTTTTAATCGATGAGAAAAAGGTTAGTTGACTGACAATATGATATATCATTTTCACAACCTCGTGTACACACATACAACCCAAAGTGCTGACCTTGAAGAAACACTAGGTATGACGTTCATTTACACATAATTGTTTACGTTTTTATAGACTGAAAGTTTTTTTGAAAGAAATAACGATTTGCAACTTTGAATAAATTAACTTGACTAATGATAGAGATCTGAGTAAATATGTTTAATAAATCAATATTACTATTTAAGCTTTCCTGAATCTATCTAATATTAAGCAGCTTTCGTACAAGAATAGAGTTGAGAACTTTTCAAGATAACTGAAATTATGCTCACCAGCTTAAAGCTGGAACAAATATTGTTCAGATGGAGTTGGTAGACATAATGTTGAACGAACTGATTCTAGTATTCCAACACAATATCACTTATGCAACTACCTAACATAATTACTGATCTAATGATCGCTAGAAAGTAATGTGCCCAAAATGAGCTTTGCTTATTCAAGGATTGAAGACAGACATTCGGCTACGTTATGTATGCTTTTTATTTTAAAACACCTCTGAATAACTCACACTTTTGTTTCAATCTATTCTTGTTATTATGGTTAAATGCTGCTCAGTAACAGTCAAACTTGTCTGACTGCGTGTCACCTGATATTGTAAAACCCACGTTTTTGCCCAAGAAAATTATCTTTACGTCAATCAAAAGTATCCGAGATACATCTGAATACAATTAACTTATTTTTTTAAATTATTTGTACATATTTTAAGTATGTGACTTGTTTCACGGTGTTTTAACGACAAATCACTTTCCTTTACATGATAGAAAAAATTCAACAACGATCCTGAAGCCTGGGATGATTTTGACAAAACTTCATTCAATCCATTGGTCCTGGTAAAATTGATAGATGATTGGTTGACACATTTAAAGGTATGACCTAACATTTTTAAAGAGAAACTATAGACAATTTATATAATCATGTTCATAGGAAATAACAATGCACTATAATACTGTTTAGAATTTAAAAAAATAGTTGATGGACAAATTTCATTCATCATTACAGACCTGAATGTGACACTGGCTGTTATTATTTAATGATGAATTGGCATATATTTAAACTTTTCAGGACGTTTGATCTTTTAAGCAGAGATGGATGGTGTCTAACAGTGGAATCTAGGACACGTATTTTGTCCCATTTTGAACTCCTCAATTGGATGTACTTAGATCTCAGAGTTGATGTTTACTCCGAGACTCGATCGCAGTGCCGATATTTTTGAAGCCATCACGTTATCAACTTAGCTGCTGGGTACAGACAGCCACTGATTTATACAATAGGGTGAATTTTAACTCATTTTTATCGTTTGTTTGAATCTTCCCATTAATGTTTGGGACTGCAATTGATCAATCTCTTTTGACATATGTGCATTGAGGTAACCCGCGCAAGATTCACATATGCTAAAAGAGACTTATCAATTACAGTCTTAAACATCAATGGAAAGATCCACACAGCCAAACTAATTGTGTAAATATGACTGTGTTTTAAAGTAAAACCAATTTTAACTCCAATCGAACAAGACTTATTTACACAATCTAAGTAGTTTACCCATCTTAGTCAAACAAGAGTTTTGAACATGATTCAGTGAACTTAATAGTCTTAACTTAGCATAGCTATTTTTCAGTAAATTTACTAACCCCATAACGTAGACGCATGAGATCACTTTGTTTGTATGATATTTAAATTTCGGTTTTCACAGTCAGTTTTGTGTTAAAACTGGAACTAATCACATCGTACTACTGTACTCTCATCAAATTACAATATAACCATCAAGTGATGAAGGTTTCAAGGTGATTAGTAGGTAGCTTTTAGGAAGTATTTTGGTGTTAGTTAGCACCCATCAGCATGGTTTATCAGAATTTTTAGTGGAGAACTTGTGTATTCTTTGCAAACTGATACCAGTGTTATTAAATGACCTGGATAAAAATCATATCGTTTTCTGACATATTTCTGTCAGTTAGGACATTTTTATTGTTTGCAATTGGTGATTAATGCCGAATTATTCATTGACTACTTTATTAACTTATTACAATCGACGTTTGTGAACTATCCCTCCTCCACGAGGGGTAACAGGCGTAAGTAAGTTGTCAACTACATCACATATTGTATCAATTAAAAAAGAAGTACTCGCCGATCTCTTAGTAATCGACTCAGTTCTTAGTACTGGCCACATTCCGTCGAACAGCTTTCAGTGTGAAGATTAATTTAAATGAATCAGTATTCAAGGGTGCTCTGTTTGAAGTTTATTAGCCATAAACATACCAGGAAAGTGCCTTAGACCCAATTTCCCTGCTGGTCGAAGCTCACCAACAAGGGACGTCTATATTCCTGGAGGGGTTGAAATCTTTCGCGGGATTTCAATACGTGTTACCCAGCTTTAAGTACACAAAACGTTATCGCTGGGTGATTTGGGCTGTAACTGATGTCTTGAATAATTTGGATTTATATACTAATCGATCATTGAGTAGAAACTAGTGTCATTTTCAGTCCTTAGTTGTGAGTTGATTCCATAGTTTCAGCAAAATCCTTTCAAGGTACCTTTTATTTGAAGAATTGTTCATTGGGAAACCAACTGTTGTTAGTTAATATCAATCAACCATCACAATACCTTATATCAAATGTAACTGACCTAACAGAGTACTTGATAAGAATATAATATAAATTAATAGTCGTTTTACATTAATTGTCAACAGAATAAAAATGTTTCTCTCAAACCAATTTTGAAACATAAAACAGTGTAAATGGTAGTTTGTTTGCAGTAATATGCTAAAGTTTATACTGGTTTCAATGACAAAAATATTGAACTTGCTAAAAACGCATCCAACATATACCTTTATCTGAATGTTTTGATAAGTGGGATTTAGATCAACATGATAATGACTAGTGATTCGTGATTCTTTTATTTTAATCAATAAACTAGTTATTTTGTACTTATTATTGTAACTCATTCAACCAAGCAAAAGTTTATATACTCAATTTCGAACTACACCATTTGTATAAGAACTATATGCTACGAATCGAATTACCAAAATTTTATCATAACCCTCAACCTGATGGTTGAAAGCTGAATGTTTTAATCACAAAACCTCAATTCCATAGCTATTTTATGCACATTGAGATTATTCCAATATTTCTGTTTCTATCAGTTTTTTGCATCTGTTATATCTCATCGTTAATTTGTCATAACTGGTCTCGCTGATAGTTATGTCGGAATCACTTAATACTTTACTTATAAAACGTGGAACCACTGCAATTCTTACAACACGAGATAGGAAGACAAAGACTAGTAGAAGTGGAGATCTACTGAACTCAAAACACGACGACGACCCTAGTCAAAAATACACTCATTATATATCGATTTTACACCTATTTTGAATATTAATTAGGATAAAATCAGATATATGAAAAATACCCAGAGTTATAACAAACCACACTCTAAGTGTCATGATGAGCATAGTTCATGTTAATTTGTATTGTATCTTGAATAAAACATAACACCCAAATCAATTAATGTGATAAAGAATAACATACCACAGTGGGAAACAAAACAAATACTATGCTGAGTAATTATCACATTGAATTGAATAAAAATCATAATGAATTAAAGAATCTAATTTCGACTTTTCATCCCGTCATATTAGTGTAATCGTTTTTGACACAACGTTACAACTTTGGTATTTATCGAGAATTTCTCAATTTTATACAATATAGTATGATTTTTCTACCTCAGTAACTAAAATATTGGATAAATGTTTATCATTGATTTAGAATGATCCGTTTTTTTTCTGAAAAAAGTACTTTTAATTATTGTCAGCAATATTTCCTTGGATAAGTTTTGTTATTAGCTGTCAAAAATTACACACCTATGGATGTATACGTCTTTTATAGTCTCCAGTGCTTCGAATGCAAGACTTGCTCAGCTTACAACAAAATCCTTTATTCGAAGAAGATATATTAACTTCTCTAGAAATTTTCGAGAAGGTAAGTTAGAGTGTATGATATATTTACACGGATAGTTTTCATATTAATTTGTGTTTTAACAGATATAAGCTCTTGTCCGAGTATTTGCCATAGTTTTGAAATATCGGTCAAAGATTATAGGCAAAGATGGATGGTGACTAACAGTGGGATCCAGAACGAGAGTTTTGTTTTATTTGGGACTTGTCAGCTAGATGTCCCTGCATTCCGGAGTGAATATCAACTCTGAGATACAGGTACATCTAGATGACGACTCTCAAATAGGACGAAACGCGCATCCTAGATTTCACTGCTATTCACCATCCATCTTTGCTTATCATGCTTATGACTGAAGGCAATATTGAGGCAATCCACATAGGATGCACATGTACTAATAAGAGACTGATCAATTGCATTCTTAAACATTAATGGGAACATTCAAACAAACAATACCAAATGAATTTATTGGTGAAAGATTTAAAAAGATATTTATTTACTGTTTATGACTTGGTGATATTAAAAATCTGTTTTATACAACTGTGGAAATTGTGACATCAACTCTGTGTGGAAAAATTATTAAGACTTATACTTCAGTTTTGAGAGATCATTAATTGTGTTCTGTGAATATTGCAATTGAATCTTCATTTCACTATCAAAGATTAACATATGATAATATCAATTCTTAAGTAATTGACAATTGTAATTGATTTTAAGTTGCATTAAAGTTTGACTAAGTGTTCATTTTAATTGTGTAATGTCTTTTCAAGAATCTGAAATTTGTTATTTTGTCAACATGTTGAAGTTAAGTAGTATATGTCGACTGAAATTAAATAAACTGTCATTTGGCAATACTATCTTATTGTTTTTTTAATAGTATGAACAAATCGTTACTAATTGCAGTATTCTATTTTTAGTTAAGTATGAGCAATCTTATCGAAATGTGATGTTTCCACTACTTGCACAATTTTGAATGTAGTCAGTTTGCAAATCTATTTATTTGAAATATCTGATATTATTTCGAACTAATTACAACTAAAGATAAAGTTTATTGTGAATTGCATCACCATGTTATCGGTTATTTGAATGGTTGAATATTCTATTAACTTTTAAAGATCAATTTTATATTGAACATTTGGGAACCAATAAACTGAAATTAGCCTTAGTTTTTTAGTCAAAATTTATTTGATATAGCAGATAAAATTCCACGATTTAGTCTGTAATCTTTCTCTGGAAAACAAGAATTAATTTTCATTCTTAGAAGCGCGTTTTGTGGAGATTTTCAGTAATTTTATACGGTCAAAATCATGAGTCAATTGAAGCTAGACCACCATCGAAAACCTGGAAGCACTGGACGGCCGTTTCGTCCTATTATGGGACTCCTCGGCAGTGCGCATCCACGATCCCGCCTCGCGAGATTCGAACCCAGGACCTATCGGTCTCGCGTGCGAGCGCTTAACCGACAGACCAGACAGTTGACTCATGATTTCAACTATATATTATTTTCATTCGTATAAATATGTTTTAATCTTTTCTATGCGAACATTATCAATTTGATAAATGTAAGTTCTAGTTTGAACATCCGATATGGTTAGTAGTTCAGTTTTACGGATTATTTATTTATTTATTGTAAGTTGGGCTACGAGATTATGATTAGTTTACTTTTCACATGAAAATAAGCCATGATTCACATAATTAACGAACAAATTAATAAACTTATATGATTTATGGATTTTACTTCTGTGGACATTCAGGAATTGCGTCACCTAATTGTCGGTATCTAAATCGACTGGAGCAAAATGTCTAGATGTATCATGTAGTATTAACATCATATGATTGATTTTATTTCTATCTGCTGTATGAAACCTGTAAGATAGAACTTCCCAAGTTTATATGACTTAACAACTTTGCATATTAAGTCAATATATGGGTAAGGGTAGGAGTAAAGTTTAGTGAACGAATGAACTATTTATTAAACCAAGAGTCCCTAATAAAGCGACTAATATATCGACTACTTTGTATACTAGAAATGAATGTGTGTTGTTAACATTAAAATTGAGTTAAACAGCTTATTATTTTGTCTATCTCCTGAACACACGTTGAAATATTTTTAATTATATTATGAGTATTGAAGTAGACGGTATATTTGCTCGCGTAAACAGCAGTTTCTATAGGCTAAATTAAACTAATTTTCCTCAGCATTATTGAGATTATTCAGTTTTTCTATAACCATTTCAATGAATTGCATAATAATGGGTAATGGGTAATCTAAATATGCAACACAGCAGCGAATTGATTGATCTGCTAAACAAGTGTCCCATTACTTTACGGCTGTGTAGCCTTATTACAGACTCTAATCTTTCAATGTGACTACATTCATGAAAGTCGGCTTTAACTTTAATCCATTTGAAGCTAAACGATCAGTCACAGTATCTCTAACTCAATAAGCTGTTTAACTTTAAACTAATTATCATAATATGGAAAGATTTGACAAACGGACACTTTTAAAAGTAACAATAAATGTGACATAAGTCAGAGCGAAAAACATGAAAACGACAAGTATACATAAGCTTCACGGTAGCAGTAACACAGGAAATTTTTTCATAAATTATTAAGGTAATAGTAGTGATAATTCGTAATGTATTAGAATGTATGCTATTTGTATAAGTGCTTTGTTTGTGGCGACGAAACACCATTAGTCAGTTTACATACGTTTCCCTAAGTAATGAATAGAGAAGCGGGAATAACTTAGATTGCATAATCAGCATGTTTCTACAGTAACTCGATGAATACCACCGAGGTTTCAGGCAGATTATTGCTTTCACAAATTTAAGTAAAGCAAGAACAAGGTTAATTACTGAGGTGCTTACAAAAAATCTACGTAACAACAAAACTATATAAGTGTGCGTATCTAGCTAATAGATTCCAATAGTAACACCGTAACTTCATGCCAGAATTATCCAACATATTTAGAGTAAGTGGTTGAACAACCAGGTTCTCAGAGTGATTACTTGTAAAGTTAGGCAAATTGTACTAAGGCTAGATAATTGATTGGTAGAACTGTGAACTTACGTCGACTGAGATGACTAGGATGAGTTTCACTTATGCTTAACCGCCCATCTACTAAATGGGTAAGCTAGAGGTAGTGGAACCAAAAAGTGGCATCAATCCACGAAGTCACTGACTGTGAATCTGAACCAAGCTGTTAGGTGCAAAATACCTGATGTAAAATGACTCACGATCGGTCATAACGACTCAGTTGTATCACCTTTCATCTTGAATCCTAGCATTCCTTTATATACACCTTTTTTGTATTTTTGAATCATATTCTCAATGTTTTGTCTTCTTCGTCGCCTTTTCTATTACATTATTTTGACTCTTTCGCTACCTAACTTATTATTTTATCTTATTTTGCTATTTTGGTATGGCAACTCGAGTTAGCATACGATTATGTCAAGCTCTGCGTTGATTATGACTGATTAACTAAAAGAACTTTGCTATTATGACCATTTTCTCAACTAGCTTTCGCTTGATTATAAAATATTAAGAAAGTTCTCATTGCGTAATGTATAATAAAATATACAAATGAATAATATTGTTGTTAATTAGATTCTTCTCAGGTTTTACTTCAATAGTATGTTGATAATGCTTACAAACCAATTTATTCGATTCAAACTGAGATCAGAAAACCTCGTTGGTTAATGAAAGTATGTCCTAATGTGTATATTTCAAGTTAACTCTATAAATGTTGTATCCCGTGGAGATTCAGGAATGGTAACTTTAAGAACTATTTATGGAGCAATATGATATGTATATTACCTATTGTATATTTGTTAAGTAACTAAAATATTCATATTCGTGTCCCTCTTATTATAAACTTTATTTCGACCTATATACATTATTATACGATTTACCATTCTTAAGTTATCCGTGATCCATTAATTACCGTTCCCCCTATTCACAGCCACATTTGGCCAAATCTTGTACAATGTTATTTTCTATTTTATGGTACGATGTGGTCAGTTTGTTTGATTATAAACCCAATATGTTTGAGAATAATGATTTATATGGCAGGGGCTGTTATTGGTGTTCTGGACTTAACTGGCTGGGCTAGGCAAATAGCAGGACTGGTAAGTACTCAAGACTGCTCATATGGCTTTTGTGTATCATTGGGCGATCAATAAATTCATTGTTCGTTAACAAACATGACACGATATAACAGTAAAATACTTAGACGATGATCAGACTTTTAACCGTCAGAAACAAAAAAAACCCCAACGACTAATGAGTTGTATGTTTCTATTTATTTCACCATTTAAAATGTTTTCTTTATTTTTTTTAAACATATAAACTAAAGTATTTTATTAAATATTGGATCACTTGCATCACTAATAAACTTATTTTCTTTAAAAATTTTTTTTTTCTAGCCAGTCGTTTGTTTAATGAGTTTATTTGCCAAATTAATAACTTATCTTCAACCTTTACCTGAACAAATGGAACATTTACTAATAGAACGTGTTTTAAATTGGTTATGTCAAAAACAGTCGAAACCTTTAAATGTTACAACAAATACAAAGAAATTCAATGAACAATTTATTATATGTTATCATACAAGATTTGATGATTTATTACAATTAGCTTTTAGAATAATGCACTTTTTAATTAAGTTTGTAAAATCAAAATGTACATTAATTGAAAGCGTTGATTTATGGTTTAAATCTATTCCTATTAGTCAATAGATATAATAATTGTAATGATGCAAACATATTTTCAAATTGTAAACTTTATTTACAACAAAACAGATGAAAGTAATAATTATTTTATCAGTGTTAATAATTGATTTAAGAAGAAATTTTTTTTGATAGAAAAAATTAGATTATAGATCAGAGGAGGTTTTGTGGAGAATTTAGTATTTTCACAGTTGAAATCATGAGTCAATTGAAGCTAGACCACCATCGAAAACCTGGAAGCACTGGACGGCCGTTTCGTCCTATTATGGGACTCCTCAGCAGTGTGCATCCACGAACCCACGAACGGTCGCTCAAAATCGTGGATCGGTTGAAGTTAGACATTAACACCGTTGGATGCCAGCTCAGTGGTCTATCGGTTAAGGGCTTCGGCTCGAGACTGGTAGGTCCTGGGTTCGAATCTCGCTCGCGAGAGCGGGTTCGTGGATGCGCACTGCCGAGGAGTCCCATAATAGGACGAAACGGCCGTCCAGTGCTTCCAGGTTTTCGATGGTGGTCTAGCTTCAATTGACTCATGATTTCAACTGTGAAAAATTAGATTACTTTATAAGATTTCTTTTTTGATTATGGTCATTAATGTAGACTATTGGATGTCAACACTAGTGTCTGAAAGTTAAACGTTTACCTGAAGTTTTGAATGTCTCGAATTTGCTCAACAATATGGTCGTGTATGTAAACTGCTGAGGAGTCCCATATGAGGACAAAATAGCCCTGCAATGCTTATTGGTTTTCAGTGGTTATCTAACCAAAACCAATTCGTTATGTGAAAATACGAAATTATGTATAAGTTGGATCATTTGATTTTTTTCTTCGAAGTAAACATATTTTGAGTAAAGTAAACTTCATAAATATTGGTAATGTGTCCACCGAATAATTGTGACTAATAGTTTCATTCGATGCTGTATTATCGAAAAAAACATATCCATCTCTGAGAGCCGTTATGAATATGCTGATTTTTAAAATTGTTATAAAGTAATTCGATTTCTGAACTCCAGTCTCTGCAGTTTTCGTAAGTTTTTTGAATTTAGAATCTTAAATTAGTAGGAGGTTGTTTTAGTTCAAGGTTTCTGGTCACAACTCCGCCTGTAGCTCTTCTAGAGTTATTACCGGTCTCAACCCCGTTTAAAGGAATAAGGTTGGGCATAGGGTCGGTAACCTCATTCCGTAGAAAACAACCTTGCTAAAAAGACGTTAGGAAGTAAACAGATAAAACAATAAACGAAAATTGTTATTCAAATGATGTTGTAATTCCTTAATCAGAAATAACTCAATTATGAAACTCTTATTGTCATATTTAAGATTAGAAGACCATCGCTTCATACGAAATATCCGGACAATGTGGGAGACCGGGAGGATCAGTCAAATAGCAACGGTAATGAGGAGATACAAATTGACGGTACTCGGAATCAGCGAAACCCATTGGACCCAAGCTGAACAGCAAAGGCTAGATACGGGAGATGCTGCTGTACTCCAGTCGCGAATAAGAAAATGCTCCACACACTCAGGGAGTTGCACTGATGCTGTCCAAATAGGCACGTAATGCACTTATAGGATGAGAATCTCACGGGTATAGGATCATCAAAGCATCCTTCAAAACAAAGAATAGAATCATAATGAATGTCATGCACCCATCAATGACAACAGGAACGACAATAATGGTCAGTTCTATGAGAGGCTGCAATCAATCGTAGCGAAGTGCCCAAGAAAGGATCTCACCATCCTGATGGGAGATCCAAACGCCCAAATCGGGATGAACAACACCGGGTATGAAGATATCATGGGATGACATGAACTACGAAAAAGTAGTGAAAATGGGGAGAGATTCGCAAACCTATTTTCATCCAAAAAATTTGTTATGGGCGACACAGTATTCTCACACAAACACATACACAAAGCTACATGGGTCTCACACCACGGAGAACCATATAGATCATATTTGCATCAGTAAAAAATCCAGAAGGACAATGGAAGATGTGAGAAAAAGGAGAGGGGCTGACATAGATTCAGATCACCACCTGGTTGTGACCAAGATGAGACTGAAGCTAAAGAAGTATTGGACAAACAGCATTACTAAGGTTCAATACAGCCTTCCTCTGGGATACTGACAAACTCAAATTTAAGATAACTCTCAGCAACAGGTCCAAGCCTTACAGGATCTACCGAGAGAAGAAGAAACTACTATGGAAGACAACTGGGTAGGGATCAAAAAACCATTGACTTCAACGTATCAGAAGGTGCTGGGACACAAGAAGCATCATCATAAGGAATGGATCTCTATCGAAACCCTGGACAAGATTCAAGAAAGGAAGAACAATAATACAGCAATTAACGACGACCGAATACGAGCAGAGAAGGTCAAGGCACAAGCTGAATACACAGAAGCACACAAGCAAGTGAAGAAGAGCATTAGAACTAACAAGCAGAAATATGTGGAAGGACTAGCAATGACAGCTGAAAGAGAAGGAAATATGAGACAACTCTATAATGGAACGAAAAAATCAGCAAGGAAACATAGTAAGCCAGAGAGACCGGCCAAGGATAAAGAAGAAAAGCCAATCACTGTGATCCAAGAACAGAGGAACAGGTAGGTGGAATACTTTGAAGAACTATTGAGTAGACCAGCCTCACTGAACCTACCGGATATCAAAGAAGCATCTACAGACCTTCCTATAGATGTCACTCCACCAACGATCGAAGGAATCAGGATTGCCATCACACAAATCAAGAGTAGGAAAGCAGCAGGACCTGACAATATACCAGACGAAGCTCTGTAGTCAGATATAGAAGTAACTGCAAATAAGCTCCACGTTTTATTCAGGAAGATTTGAAAGGAAGAACAAGTGCAGATAGACTGGAAAGAAGGACACTTAATCAAGATATCAAAGAAAGGAGATCTCAGCAAGTGTAAGAACTACAGAGGCATCACACTTCTATCAGTACCAGGAAAAGATTTCAACAATTTTGTTGAACCGAATCAAGACTCAGTGGACGATCAACTTCAAGATAAACAAGCTGTATTCTGTAAGGAACGGTCGCGACAATAATGATCATAGTTGAACAATTAATTAAATGGAACTCGTAATTATATATCAACTTCTTTGGCTATGAGAAAGCATTTGACAGTGTGGATAGAGGAAAATTATGGAACCTTCTTCGACACTATGGTGTACCTGAGAAGATCGTCAACATCATCTGGAATTCATACGACGGAGTGTAGTGCGAAGTTGAGCATGGAGGACAGATGCATTCCAAGTAGGGACCGGAGTCAGACAAGGCTGCTTACTCTCCCCTTTCCTCTTTCTTCTGGTGGTCGACCGCATTATTAAGACCTCGACATTTAAGCAAAAGCACGGAATATAATGAACAGCTCGGAATCAATTAGAAGATTTGAGCTTCGCAGATAACCTGGCCCTTCTATCCCATACACACCAACAAATGCAAGTAAAGAAAGCAGCGTCGCAGAAGCCTCTGTATCAGTAAGCCCCAACATACCCAAGGGAAAATGCAAGATCCTCAAATACAACACAGAGAACACCAACTCAATCACACTTGATGCAGAAGCCTTGGAAGAGGTAGAAACTTTCACGTACCTGGTCAGCATCATTGATGAACAAGGAGGATTCGATGTAGACGTAAAGGCGAGGTTTGGCAAGGCAAGGACAGCATTCCTACAATTGAAGAACGTATGGAACTCAAAACAACTATCAACAAGTACCAAAGTCAGAATCTTCAATACGAACGTCAAGACAGTCCTACTTTACGGAGCTGAAACGTGGAGAACTACTACAATCATCACCAAAAAAGTACAAGTATTTATAAAGTTTTCTACGTAAGATACTCATTGTCCGTTGGTCGGATACCATCAGTATCAGCTTACTATGGGAAGGAAAAAACCAACATCCATCTGAAGAGGAAATTAGGAAAAGACGCTGAAAGTGGGTTGGGCGTAAATTGCGAAAACCATCATACTATCACAAGGGAAGCCTTTACTCCAAATTCGGAAGAGAAAGTGAAAAGTGGAAGACCAAGGAATACATCGTAGGAGCTGGTACTATATCAAGCTCACATAGGTTACTCTAGCCTCGGAACAGACCGATCTATTCATTTTTCTCGAGCCATATTTTTACCCTGTCGTTTATTAGCCCTGACTGTTTTTATATGGTCTTATGCGTGTTAATTACTTATCCCATTCGTTAAGTGTCTGTAACTTATTTTTGGTTTGGCTATATAAATATTGAGTCACACTTGGGTAAATCAAATTAGCTCACACACCTTCTCCACCAAGAGTCATTTCGTCCCGCTCCGCTCTTTCCTCTTCGTTTCTTTGATTGTCTGTCTGTATCAATGATTATATGAAGTATACGTACTCGGAATCCATTCTCGTATTTGACCTATTTAGTTCCGTTATTCACTAACGCGATTTAAGTCGATAATTATATACGAGGGTATGTATATTTCGAAAACAATCAGAAACTATCTAACGGGAGTCAGATACAAGGGCCACTGAAGTGGTAATCCCGTCGATAATATCATCGCCTCCAAATGCCCTGGTATGGCCGAGAGTGGGGAGAGTCCGCTCTCCCTCTCGAAACGCTCTCACATGGCCACGCAAATATATAGCCTCTGCCAGGGAAGTCCTGCTTACTGCTTTCTCGTGGCGGGGGTGTTGTTCACAAAAGTGAGAGGACGAAAAGCAAATGTCCGGCGCTTTAACCGGGTTGGTGGACACGGATAGTCCACCTAGGGGAGTTGGAAAACCATGATTCCAAACCAATGGTGCACATGAGCTCCAGTATCCTGAAGGAACAAATGGTGTATGAACCAATGGTTGGTCACTGGCTACCATGGGAATGCATCGCCTCACGATGCTCCACTGCCTTGTGGATCAGACCCTTAGGTCGAAGGCTGCGGGTGTGGCCCCCTAAGAAAACCACCTGCTTCAGTTTGGGCACCTGAGCAGTATCACAGCCCTCACGCAAATCTCATTTAATTTTTTGTGGCGCATATGTATCTGGTACCTGTTTGTACCAATATTTATGTGTATAAATAAAATAAATAAAAATAAATCATCGTCCAATCTAATTGGAGTCAAAATGAATGGCCACTAAAACCTTGAGTCTGAAACTGGAAGACATCAAAAGAATGAATAGCAACTGGAAAGGAGAGCCTAGAACAGAGTTCGGTGGAGAATCCTGGTGGGCGGCCTGTATTCCTTCAAGAGGTTTACCAAACGTAAGTTATAGTTTTACTAAATTCCATCCTCATGTAGATGGATACAGTACCAGAGATTGAGAGGAAGGTACGAAGTGTGGAAAGATCGCTTTACTCCAAGGTTCTTTTATGTAGAGAAAATCGAGGGTATTTTTAGTATTCCAGATGACCCTGGGCTCCGGGAAGTTTCTGAAACAAACTAAATATAGTAGCAGCATTAGTTGGTATCCAATCAAAAATGACACGTGACTTTTCACTTCCTAGATGTTTCTGTGAAGATTCAACGTTGATTGTATAAACTGTCCCAGCGTTTCCTGGGACCCAAAGGACTTTTTCGAGGAACAGTTTGGATGCATCTGCATCCCAGAGTTGATGTACATTCTGAGACTCGAACCCAGCACCGTCCGCTTCAAACGCCATCGCGTTATCCATTTAGCTTCGGAGTCTACATAGAAACTAGCTTGAGCAGTAGGATAAAGTTTATTTCAATTTTGTATTGGTTGCTTGAATCTTCCCATTGATGTTTAGGACTGCGATCGATCAGTTTCTTATTGGCATATGTGCATCTTGTGCGGATCGCCCCGATATTCCTTCCAGTCTTGAAGTGAATATCAACTCTGGGATGCAGGTACACCCAACTGACGAGTCCAAAATAGTCCGAAACAAGCATCCTGGATTCCACTGCTAGCTACCATAATCTCACCTTATGATACTTATGACTGAAGGCAATATCGAGGCAATCCACACGGTAAGCATATATGCCAATGTGAGACTGATCAATTGCAGTCCTGAACATCAATGGAAAAATTCAAGCAACCAATACAAAATTGAAAAAATAAGTTAAGTTTACGCTGCAACAGTTTTGGGTTATACTATTACCAAGAGAAATTCAGAACTGTTTCAGTCGTTTTTCCTGATAATGAAGTAGATACAATATAGGAGTAATATGAACAATTATTATTAATCTACACCTCTATGTGAATGAAGAAATCCACATATGAAACAGTAAGTAATTCACCACGTATATATTTATGTACTTGCCTTCAAACCATACATTGTGTAACAGCCAGTGATGCCAATCAGTTGGGGAGATTGAAATGCCGACACTATGGTTGAAAGCTGAGTTTTAAACCAAAAATCACCACTTCATTGTGGGTTCAGAATGATAAGTAAATAAAAGCAGTGATGAGACAACATCTCTGAATGATAACTAATTAGAAAAACCGTTCAGGTAATCATATGAAAACGAGAATTTATCTCGATTTACTCCTTCGATTCCATTCCGAAACTGTAAAAACCAAATGACTAATTGATTTATATATAATGATATATAAAGTAGGAAAGATTATAAAAACTGTATTCAAGATCTGAAGTTAAGCAACAACAAAAAAGAACATTTTAGATGAAATAATCCATTATGCTGACAACAGAGATCTTAAAGATGTATGCGATATATTAAAAATCAATTAGAGAAGTAAGTGATGAATGTTAGTGGAGAAAAATAAAAATGACACATTGTAGAAAAAAGTAAATGTGTAAGCACCAGAAAACTACTATATTTGTGTATATAAAATATATCCATTCCTTGTTACTGATGAAAAGAAAAACATTCAGAAAGATGATGATAATGATGGATTAAAATAGAACACAAAGCTCATTTGAAATCTTAATATTGAAACAATAACATCAAATTAAAAGAAGATAAGGTATATATCACTCAAAAATAAAATATGGTCTATTACATTTAATTAGCATTTATTCTCTCCTTATAAAATATAAACAGAAGAATTCTTAGAAAAAATAAGAGCAATTGCATCCAGTAATTAAACAATTAACATAAATAAGTTTCCGGAAATCCGAATATATTTTATGGATGGTCAGGATCTAACATACAGACAAATAAAATAGAATAGATCTATTTTGAAACATGTAGAAATGCCTTAATTTGATCGTAACATGCATAAGAAACACTAACAGCCGGTAGAACTTTAAGAATATTTGGTCCTAAACCTCTAAATAAACCTGGCACCCCTTCATGTTCCACAATATTTTTGACAATCTTTAATAATCCAGTCTATAGAAAAAGAAACAATAATAAGTGCATAGTAGGTAAGAAACGAAGTCATATGCCATTCAAGATATTCTATTTGATTTTAATTAGAATTCTTCTGAAGACAAATTCGTACACAAAGCCTTAAGCTGCATTTAAAAATCTTGAAACAGTATCTTAGATGTCTAGGCAAAGATGGATAGTGACTAACAGCGGGATTCAAAACGAGAGTTTCGTTTTATTTGGGACTTGTCAGCTAGATGTACCTGCATCTCAGAGTTGATGTTCACTCCGGGACTCGAACCCAGTACCATTTACTGCAAACGCCATCGCGTTATCCACTTAGCTGCTACTGAGTCTTGATAGCCATTTACTTGTGCAATGAGGTGAAGTTTAGATTCACTTGATATTGTTTACTTGAATCTTCCCATTGATGTTTACGACTGCAATTGAAACGCGCTTCCTGGATTCCACTGCTAGCCACTATCCATCTTTGCTTAGAATGCTTGTGAATTAAGGCAATACGCACAGGATGCACATATACCAATAAGAGACTGGTTAATTGCAGTCATAAACATCAACGGGACGATTCATGTAAACAATATCAAGTGAATTCAGTACCTTAGGTGCTCAGTGATACTGAAAATTGTCGTCTGATATACTCCAAATATCTGTCGGATTATCTCGTTGTTTGGTTGCAATAACTACTTCAAAGGCATAAAAGAATCACATAATAATGTATCTAAATAGCAACGTATAATTCGTAACAGCTAGTATTACTGCATTTCTTAATAGAACTTTGTGAAAAATGTAAAGGTAAGATGATGAGAGTACCACTGAGCATCTATAGATAGTAAGTTGGGAGGGTATTGCATTCACACAAATTTTCCACTCAGTGCTTTAGTAAACAAATGCCAATGAATGAATTTAGGCGGTAAATACAATTAATTTAAAGGTAAACGTCTCAGCGCTTTCAAAAACTCATTGCCCAATGCATAAATCATGTTGCGTAATTTAGCTAGTACGGTGTTCCAGCCGTGTTAAACTTGGTTAAGCCTTTATGACATACACATTAGCATAAGCACTGGGTCGTTGATCTTATTAAACACAGAAAAGGTATTCTTGAGCTTACATTCCCTGTGCTAACGCACGCGTACCCTTTGTATATACCTATAAACATACACTACAGAGTCTCATGCAATTCATATACGTATGCATAGACATCTGGCGGCCCGCAAGACACTTTGAGAGCCCCGAAAAATGGAACCCACTGAAGCCGATTCACAGCAGAGTAGTGGATCAATTTCATCTCCACCGACCAACCTAGCTAGCTAGCAAAGTTGCCCCTGCTACCCTGCAGAGCCACAAGGAGGTCTTAGATTGGATTTTGCTTCCTGTGACTAGTAGGTATTTCTTTACTTACGAGACGCTAAGGTTTGTCAAAAAATATCTAAAAATTTGATTCCACAAAAAGAAGAACTACCAGATGGCATTTATTTTAGCGTTGAGCATACCAAGATTTAACTTGGCAGCTTAGCAATAAAAGAAACCTGAATTCTGCCTTATGGTTTGGATAATGATATGTATAATATGGGCGTTCAGCAGTGCATCTTAAGCATTTCTTTGAATGAAATCAATTTTACAGTGAAAACTTGATGAATAAGTGCAAACACTGACTCAACAATGTTCTTTAACCACAAGATTTGAAGAAATTAGAATAGTTTTGACGTTTTGCAAAGTATGATAAGTTTATTACACCATAAAACGAAGCTGAACATGGTGATTAAGGCACCAACAACCTTTCATCACATAAAAATATATCTCATTTGGATACAAAGACATGAGAAGTATGATTACATTTTATACTATTTCCCCAAGCAAAAGCTTGAGATTACGCTTTCACTAGAAAAGCACATTAATGGAAAAAAATACGACTCCTACGTTTGAACAGAGGTCTCATCTGAAACAAACGACCTGTATAAGACTTGTAACAAATATCTACTTTGTATTCATACCATTTGTTGACCTATCCGTTTAGAAAGTTAAAAGAGAAAAAGTCGTAGCGATATACATTTAAAGTGGTAGTTAGTTAAATTATTAAAATGATTCCATAGGGAACCATTAAGACACGTTATAAAGCATAGTTCAACTAGTTAGAAACTAAGTTGCTAAACATTGACCGAAATCAAGAAATAATCGTAAAACAAATTATGAACTAACTTTTTCTGAAGATGACTGTGCCTGAAGTTTTGTCCGGACCAATGCCAATGGATAGGTGCCTAACTGACCACATAATGATGAGAGAGCACCGGCTACAACAGAAACATAAACTGGTGGAGGTATATTTAGAGACTTCTCATCCTTTGATAAAAATGCTTTAGAATATGATTGTTTAAATGTTTCAAACATAGCCAATTCTATTCCAGCATACGGTAGAATACCCAGTATATTAGGCACATAGCCACGATAGAATATAGTAATACCATTACTGTGATATAACTTTCGAGCACAGTCAAATATTGACGAGTACTGTCCACTTTTGCGTAAACACATTCGTGTTTTCAATACCTAAGGACAGAAACAAACAATGGTAATTCTAGTAAGACATGAACTAGTTAAACGCTGACTCTTTTAATATTAACAAACACCCATTCATATGAGATAAGCCTGTCAGGTATATTCTTTCTAGTGTCTTGATGTATGAAGAGAGAGCCCCCTCCGTCAGACTACGTATAAACAATATTGTCAAGGCAAAGTAAGAACAGCAAGTTATACAGTGGAACACATCAGAACTGTAGAATCATAAAGGTTAAAATATAAAAAGGCAGGTAAGAGGGGAATAATATCACAGAAAGCTGCATCAACACTAATAAACATGCTTATTTTCTGTGTTAATTAGTTTGCGGTCTGACTATATCACGTATATTCACTTTTGACAATAAGAATTGACTCTCACATAGAAAATCAGTCTAATCATTGAGATTACTAATATTGAAGTGGCAAACAAATGTGACTCCGTAAAATATGTACAATAAACGTACCAATCCATTTAGGTGTAGATATTATTACCATCACCGCGAAACGTTGCATAATCAGATAATCTTACTGCTTTCTACGCTTCTAGCTTTATAGTGTAAATCACTTATAGCTTAATAGTGTAGTTTTTGATAAGCAATATTTTACGTACAACATGAAAAATGATTTAAGGTAATGTGACTGGTCAATGAAAGACAAAAAAGGTGAGCTATAAATAAAAAAGAAAAGCGTATATAAGAACTGGTACTCTTGTGTTATTTGAAAACAGTTTATAGCCATATTACTGAATATTCTCAGTCAACAATTTTTACACACATATCGCTTGTAATGAATACCAATAGGAGGGATCAATGAACTGGATCCGACAACTGTGTATAAACCACTAATTTGTCAGTATCAATTTAAAAATATTCAATAGATAAGACTAATAGACTTACGAACACATACATTATGATTATACTTGTTGTAATTCAGAAACAAGTAAAAAGACTAGGGAGCATTTGATTCAGGAGCCCAAATAATGAATGAAGTCAAATAAACTAAATGCCTTTTGTTAAAAATTGTGTGGTATGCATGAGAAAACTAACATTAAACGGAAACTTGCCGGTTGTTACCAAATATAAAACTGTACCTTCTAATGCAACCTTATCTTATACAAACGATTTTTGAATTAAAGCTTTGCTTAGTGATAAATAACCATTTGTCTTTGGTTTTTGTACTTTGGATTTATCATAAAAACTAACACAACTAATGAAAAGTGAAATGAAGGTCGAAAAATAAGTCGCAAAATACCATTAAACACTCGTATATATCATGCAATTTGTATGCAAATGATACTTCTGATAAATACGTACTTAGTTTGAATATCAGTTGGGCTGTATAAATTTGTATAATTTTAAAGACTAAATGTCAGTAACAGAGTTTGGTTATTCATAGAGATTCAGTGAAACCAAAATTTAAAATCAAGAAAAATGGGCGAAAATCCACCCTCTTCCATATAAGCTTAAAATAACAGAAATGGTGTAGGTAAATCTTCAAATGCAAAGTCATCTTTTACATAAATTTACCGAACACTTCCGGAAATATACTACTTTCGCAACATATGTTGATCATATGTGTAATACTCAAAGATGTCAACAAATAAACATTCACATGCTATTTAAAAATATGCTACCAAAGCAAAATAGTAAAGTTTATAGAATAATTTAACAACATGGCAGTGCATACAGTTATGATTTATGACTGGAGGCAGAAAATACATACCTCCATAGGATATATAATACTTTGGGAAGTTGCACCAGCCAATGAACCGGCTAAGAATTTAGTATGTAATTGAAGACTTCCATCTGGATTACTACCAAATGATTCATTTAGCCAGCACTTGTAAACTTCATAAGCCTGAAATTTAATTGCTGATTCTGGAGCAATCTTTAAACAGTTAACACCATTTCCACGCCATAATGCTGTTACCCCACCTTCTTTAACCATTTTATTGACTGTCCCCAATAAACCTACTTCGGAAGCTTTGCTTCCAAGTGCTTGCCATGTTAATTTAATGCGGTCCAAAGGCGCTGTTACAGTTCTAGAGATGCAACCAGCAATACCTAAGATGTTGGAATTCAACAATTGAGTAATTTTAGGATGGTCAAACAAGAAAAACGTAATGACCAATTGAATGAAATAAAACATTAATCAAAACAACAAACAGAAATTGTTACAACTGTTCGTTACTAATTGTTATGTTGAAATCGCTCACTACTTAAAACTGTAATACGAGGAACCACTGCTGAAGTCTATTAAGAGAAACTGCTTCAGCTTAGTTGCCTTCCACTAATTTTTGTTTGACAACCACCGAGACGAATAAAAACACATAACCGTAACACAGAATTAATTAGCGTCACTGTTTATTCACTGTGCACCAAACAAAAATGACTTATAGACTTCAAGAATAGAAACTGAAAACTAATATAGTATATAGTTTACATATACACAATAGGCGTATAAAAATCAAACACAAACTACTTTTGGTTATCTACGTGTTTTCTCTGAGTTTGATAACTAAGTAATGAAGTTCTTTTTGTTATTCTAAACACCTACATCAATACCTGATTCATATCTCAAATATTGAGAAAGATAATAAAGGCTTCGTGAGTAAACTATCCAGCTTAGGCCCTCATCCTCAGGTACAAATATTCCCCATCACCTTAATGCAATTCAATATTTCAAGGAAATGGAAAACAGAAGACCCCGTAAAATTTCGGTAATATCTACTGAAATATTAGATATAACTAATACCTCCAGCGATAGTTTGACTACTCCATAGTAATCCTACTAAGGCGACTGTATTTTACGCCAATCATCAATGATCTCAACTATAAATTGGGAAACAGATATCATAGCAGAATCAAACATACAAATAACAGTAAAAAAGTAATCTATCTTCACCTCAAACGGTACTCAATTAACGGTCATCTAGCTAATGTAGATGGTTGAAGGCAATTCGTCATTTCTGCAACAAGGAGAACTGCTACTAACTACAGAACGGTAACCAAGCCACTTTTATCTGTCAATTACATCAACTCAAGTAGAAGTGACTAAGAACTAAAAGACTGTAAATTATCTTTATAGTAGAAAAGATATAGAACAGCCAACTTGTAGCTGTTATGACAAACTCATGGTACTAATAACAACTCATGCTGTAAATACTTAATGCGATATGTCATTTAAGCTGTTTTGTTTTAAATACTAGCTCTGTATAAATATCTTAACCGGTCCAATAATTATGCTATGTACCAAAAATCCAATTATTAACAACCACAAATTACATAGAAAGTACAAATTTCGTATGCATTATTCCTTTAACTAGAAGTAAAATGTTTCAACTTACCAGATAAAAGTGTAGAAGGTAAATGAACACTAGAACTCAAATTACAGTACTAACCTCCTGAGACCAATGTTTTCCAAGCATCTCCAGACTTCTTTTCTTCTTCTGTGAAATCATCCGGAACACACATATTCTCACCTATGTCAATGGCTGATGCATGTCTCCAATATCTAAATATTTCATCAATCTTTGAAGTCCCGCTAAATAGCAAAAAGTCTCTCCATTCTTTATAATCAATGTCTAGGGAACCGTCCTTATCTATACGCTTAAGCAACTTTTGTGCATCAGCTTCGCTCACATTAGCACCAAGTTTCTTCATGGCCGACTGGATTTCGCTAGCGTCTATTCGATCATCACTGTTCTGATCAATTTCTTTAAATGCGAGTTTCAAATGAGTTTCAGTGTCATGAATGTAAGAAATAAACTCTTGAAATGTAAGTGTTTCGTCTTTGTCCGTATCTCCTTTGGTCATAATTTTCTTAGCTGTTTTGCTTTTAGTATCTGTTTCATCTTTGCTTCCTTTTATGACACGACTAAGTTCAGCGACACTGATACGACCGTCTTTATCTATATCTAAATCGCTGAATAGTTTCCCGATACGTTCTCGATCGGTATCAGATAAATCAGACATTTTCAATATCCCTCTTTAACTTTAAAGAAAAATTCTGAAGAAAAAATACATCAGGATTATGGATGATTACTAACAAACTAATGAGCAATAATCATAACTCTACTATTTACTAGAAATCAATCATTTTTGTCATATGGAAATAAACGCACACATACGAAGCAACTTACAGTGATGATAATTGTAAACGTATGTGTAAAATCATTCATAAACTAAGTACATATCTTAGATATCAGCTAATAATAAGGTTAGAGTAGTTTAAAAGACCACCATTGTGCAAGCTACAGAAATAAGGACAACTTATCGTTGTCCTCATATAATAACCACTAATATGTAAAAAAAATTACAGCAGCAATAGAAACAAAACCCCATAATGGCCATTCAGCCTCATAACAACTTCCAAGAAAATTCTGATTGTCTTGATATAGGAATGACATTCACATCAGACTATCACCATAGACTTGCTTTGGAGCAGTTAGCTCACGACATATTTCGACACTGTTATAGGATTTAGACGCAACTGCATTTATGCTTGAAGATAACTTGACAGAAAAAGCATGAAATGTATTTTAATGACGCATTTTAATTATTGATGAAAGAGAAAATGTGTTGGTTACGCACTTCATAGGGTAAATTTGAGCTAACCACATCCTTCCAACAAACAAGCGATGTTTTAGAGAAAACCATTTTGACAAGCACAGCTTCAGAAAAGAGTCGCTGATAGATACGTTCGAAAAAGTTTCTACTGAAGTATATACACTTTAAATGAAAAAATTATTAGTAAAACATGCATATATAGATGCAAGCCTTCAAAGTCTTACACTTCTTGGTGTATTAACTTAAGGGGACTTTGTAATATTCACATAGCCAACTGATGAACTGTACTGAAGGGTTGGAACTAGCACAAGAACCTATCTCGTTTCGGTGAAGGAAGTTGACTTGTTAAGAGCATAGATCGCCTTAGCTAATCATATAAGAACATATAAACTTCGAATGACTCATTACTTTGTTGTTTGTGATGACAACGCAACAAACCCATCAACATACAAAATAAGGTCTTTTTTCGTGCCCTGACGCAATGAAAATTACATTCACTGGGGCACTCAGAAATCACTTTTATTCCTGATACAGCAAAACTCAATGGGCGGAACCTTAGTAAGCTTTGGTGGGAGTGAATGGGTATACACAGATGCCTCGGTAACTAAATGGGACAATAGAATCGTGCAGTGAAAGTATGACCCAACCTCAAAAAGGAAATCATCTGTGGCCTTTAGTAACACTGAAAAAGTACTCGTCTTAGTGACTTCACATTAATTCATACTGACGGTTGAGTTAAAAAAAATAAGGGCAACGACGATGGACACATTTTGTTTAGGTCATACCTCTTCTCTCTTAATTTCCGTTTAGTTAGTCTACATCCGAATCTAACGTGTTGTTATTAGATATAACAAGCTGAGTTGACGAACTATAACACATCTGAAAGACAAAAATTCACTCCACTCCATACTCCTGATCATGAGACATCATTAAAGCTGAGTTAATCATGATTGTTTGTGAATAAGATGACGACAAGTGTATATCGCTCGATTTCTCACACATAATATGCTTAAGTAAGCTAGATATTTTACGGTTCTGAATACAATGATGCAGTGCGGTTCAACATTTCGGTTAGTAACATGTCCTTAAACTCTTACAATATCTACAGTGACAAATTTCATAAATTAAGAAAATGGGTTAGCTTTTGTTGCTGTATCGGTTTGTACGACCACAGAATCCCACTTCGACTGACTAGGCAGTAAACTGGTTACAGGCGGATTTCATAGCTGTATTGACAACAACAGGTCGCAGTAGCATATATGCCCCCAAGTGCCCTGGTACAGCCGAGGGTGGAAAGAGTTCGCTCTCCTTCTTGAAGTGCTGTCACATGGCCACATGTATACAGCCACTTCCATGAAAGTCCTATCCACTGCCTTCTCGAGGCAAGGGTGTTATGTATGAAATCGAGAGGACTAAAAACGAATTTTCGGCGTCTTAATTGGCTTAGTGGGCACAGGGGTTCCACCTAGGAGTTAGAAGACTCTTATTCAAAACCAATGGTGCACACGTGCTCCAGAATCCTGAAGGAACAAATGACGTATGAACCAACCGTTGGTCACCGGCTACCATGGGACTGCGTCTCCTTACGTTGCTCCACCGCCTCGTGGACCAGACCTTTAGGTCTAAGGCTTCAGGTGTGGTCCCCTAAGAAAACCACCTGCTTCGGTCTAGGCACCCGGGCAGTATCACAGCCCACATACAAATCAAGTGACTTGTGTGGCGCATATGTATTGGGTGCCTCTTTGTACCAATATTTATGTGTTCAAATAAATAAATAATAAAGTAGCATGTGGCGTTGTGGTCGCTTTTGAAGGACATCACCTAAAATTTTCAACCACTGAAACTGCTTTCCTAAAATGTTTGGATCAGTGCAGCCTCGGTTGGAATTAAACACATGGGTTTTTTGACGCAGCCCTCCATAATAGAACATGTGGAGATAACACTAAAACCAGTCAAAAAAAGATATATACACAGAGGCTAATCCTATGTTTTTGTATCTGTACGAAACCGAAGAGTGGTTATTGTTTGTGTACTTCATATCAATTAGGCTCGAAAGGCTACCTGTTACTTGGAGGATGATTACATATAACGGGAGGTACAGATTAAAAAGCAAGAGACAACCGGAATGCTCAGATCACTGTATGGCAAGTAACAGAAATATGAAATCACAACTTCGTGAATATTTAAATCCAAAATTTGTAAAACGTTTGTCAATATACGTTAGTACTATAGGTGTTTTTCGGTAAATATTACAAAAGTGACGCTTTAAATATTCTCAAATCGAATAAATATTAGGCTAACCACATGCAATACACCAGACTTTTATTCGCCAGTACTGTATATAAGTAGAGTAACAACCAAACTTTAGTTGCGGATTACAAATATTTTATTAACACAGAAATGCAGGATAAGAACTGAAAAATACATAACAAGACGAAGAAATAGTACATAACTCAATACCGATACTTAGTCGAATAGTCTTTTGGAGAAACAACCAAACCCCGACCTTTTCTTGCACCCCTATACACCGTTTCAACAATATCTATAAATTCCTGTCCGTCGGCTATGGGCCAGTTGATTTTATTGTTGTTACCTGTCCCCAAGTCAATCATAATGTGTTTATTACGGTAAAAGAACATAACAGTGCAGGGATCGTACAACTCGTACATCTTGTTGAAATCTGGAACTTGAGTTATATCAACTAAGTACGTGATTGCGAAGTTCTTCACTCTCTCGGCGATTTTAAAAAGAGTTTCATCCATGACCATGCACGACGGATCCCAGTCGTGACCGAAGCGTATGATGACAACTCTGTCTTCTTCAGACAGTATAGCCTGGTCTACTTGCCAGCCATTTGTTAGGTGAGAAAGCATATAAGACATGTTTCCAACAATGAAAAACGAAAGGCGAGATAATTAACGAAACAATGACCTTGACTTTTCAAACGTCCCACTGTAGGACAGTCATAGGAGTTGTACTTTGGGGTGAAAAGGCAATAAATCTGAGCTATGTGTGTAAATCCATGTGATTTTTGTCCATATTTAATGTTAAATATGTTGCTCTTGTTTTTCAGATTGTGGTATTTGGTTTCGTAATGCACATGCAAACACGTCTTGGTTCCAACATATCCAGTACCTTTGTCGTGGGCTTTGTATGAATAGATTGATTTCTCTGTGTTCTCTTCTTTTCGTTTCGGCATGGTTTCAGGTATTTATTTGTGTCCAATATGTAGTGGTTTAGCCACTTGACGGCACTAATTCTAATCAGCTTACTAGTTATTTGTGGGTTTGTATATCTTGTGGTTATTAATTAATTATTAATTAATAATGGCTTTATTCAATATTATAATCTGGCACAATATAGAATTCCCAGCATGAGTTATTTCAACAAGTTTTTTAACCAAAAAAGCAAACAAAAAAACAGAAAAGGAATAAAAAAAGGTTTAAGAAAAACTGAGTTTATACAAATTATCGAATTTGAGACATGCTCAAGAATACAGGTTATTTACTAGGTCGACTCTAACAGCCTGTTCGTCACAAAGTAAATTTGCTAGGTAAGGTATTGAGGATACGACGGATATTCTAGTTTAACAACTAGCAACCAGTAGTATCTTCTATATTCGATCGTTCCCGGCCAAAGGAAATCAGAAGTCAGACGAGAAGAGGTAGGAAAGATATATTTGATACGTTATCAATATATCGAGGAACCTTTATTCTAAGCTGGCTAATGAACGTAGGAGCAGTGTCCCACGTCGAGTTGAAACGTGATCTGGTACGGATGCATGACCGAAAACCTTCAGTTAGACAAGTCCACTTAAACAACGTGGTCAGCATCCAATGTCGAAACACTTAGAAAGCTATTGATTTTGGGGAATTATTTACAGCTACAGTATTACAGAACTTCTATAGATTTGCTTGCGTGCATGGATTTTAATGTATTTACGTCTCGTTCTACCAGAAGACATACAAGGAGAAAGATAGGAATGAAGCCGATGGTTAGTATCTGATAAGATAACACCTGCCAAGAGTTTGCAAGACTTAAGATGTCTATCCACAAGCATATTAATAATGACTTCAAAAGATTCACCACATACCTTGCAAAACGCCTTCAGCACTACGCAAAACAGCAAAGTCTTTTCTCAAAAGCCCAGGAAATAATAATGGAGAACAATATAAAATAATAGGTAATATGCAGGAATTTACAAATTGTAAGAGTAAATGGCGAGTAATCCCAAAAGCATGCAGCCTCTTTATGTAGTATATCAAACGGTATACTTTTTTCGAAAGCAGTAAAACATGTGAAGACCAAGAAAGATCAGAGGAAAAAATGACACCAAGATATTTGACCTTCGACACTGTGTTTATTAAGGAGTCTTCAATGGCACAAGCATTATGGGATCCCAAAATAGAGTATAGGTTCTGTCCATGTCTCAAGCTAAAGTTAACAGCTTGACATTTACATGGATTGAGTAAGAGACCATTACCAACAGACCACCTTTCAATACGAGATAAAAACTCATTCATTTCTATGGGATGTAAGGAGGTAGAGATCGGCATACATACAGTGAGGTCGTCCGCATATTTTACAAAAGTGTTTTCTGTGGAAGATGGCAGATCATGCAGAAAAGAAGAGAAGAGCAGAGGTGAAAGAACAGCTCCTTGTGGCACACCGACAGTAGACAGTAGAGATGTTGAACACTTTCCTTCAAATACAGTGTACTGTTCTCTTCCAGAAAGATAGGAACATAGCCAATTGGTTATCCAGCTGTCAGTGTCGACGCTGATCAGCTTGTTAAGTGAGAAGGGTCTTGGAATAGAATAAAAGCAGAAGCAAAGTCCAGGAAAGCTCATCTAACATATTTCTTACCCTTTTCCAATCCGAACACTATATTGTGATGCAGAACAGCAACGGCATCTAATGTGCTTCTTTTGTATTTGTAGGAAAACTGATATGGTTGCGTTAGTGCGTTCTTCTCACGACAGTAGAGATCCCAGCAGCTACCACATTACCAGGCAGGAGGTTAGTTGATTGAGAAGTTGAAAGCCGAAGAAAATCCTTTTTCTTGTTTTACAGACATCCAGATCCTTGTCTCATCAGCACAAATCAGTGTCTCCAAGTTCATTTTATCTGACAGATTGTCAATGAAGATTAAGAACAAGAGTGGACCTAAAACTTCTTGTGTAATTTCTGATGTTGAGACCTTTCAATTAGAGTTCACTCTATTTAAACTGGCACGAAGTATCCTGTTCTCTAGGCAGTTTCTTGGAAATGATAAAAGCGAGTCAGTGATACTTAACTTTCAAACCTTCTTTGAATGAAGTACATGAGGTACTACATCAAAAGCTTTTACGAAACCGAGGAATAGTACACGAACCGGGAACCTATGGATTCAGTATGTCGTCAAGCTTTCCCATACCAAGAGGAGATTGGATGCACACGATCTGCCTTTCCTCAACCTATGTTTGGATTCATGGAGGATGTCATTCTTATATATGTATTGCTTCATTTGCTCATCGACTAGCCCTTCTATTGCCTTTCGACAGTGTCGAAAGTAATATGACTGGTCTGTAGGAAACTAGGTCTTTTCCACCTCCTCCTTAGAAGACTGAAGAGAGGAGCCTGCTTCTATTCTCTTGGCAGTTGGTGTGACTCTAGTGAGTTATTGTACAGGTCACACATTGATGTGTTGGTGACCCCCACGCACTGTTTCAGGATTATAGGCCAGATGCTGTCACAGTCTAGTGACTTTCTTTGGTGCAGGAATTTCTAATGATAGCCCAAGAGTTAGTGAGATGTCCTCCATACCACCAAACGACACTAGAGTTGAGAGATATTTTGCGCTTTCGAGTTCCTGTTTTAGTTGGTCGACGGGTTTATCATCAAAGATTGCTATCATATCTAAGTTGGTAAGATTTTTGACATTAAGCTCTTTTAAAGTGCAGAACCTTTGGTTTCTGGGCTTTCTTCTGGTCATAAAGCTGGGGAGATATTCGGCGTTGGCTCGCATTCTGGCTGCTAGCTTGGCCTGAAAATACGCCCTACCATTTTGAACTTCGGTATTGCGCCTGATCCTCGCTGTCGAGTAAGATCATTGCTTTTCTAGTGTATACTTACCCTGAGGTACATTGTTTTGAATGACACTGAATAATGTCTATTGCTACCTTCCAGCGGTCATCTACTATTAGCCCCCACCGCTCTCATGATAATGCAGTCTGCCCTTTTAAAGCTAAGATAGGGGACATCTTCGTCCTTCTCAAGAATCTCGTTTGTGATCACGTTTAGCGTCGCCGCACTATGGTCACTACTTCTGAAGGTGTGTGGATATAAATATCCTGAACCAGAATCTGATCATTCGTAAACAAATAGTTTGTCTGAAGATTTTCCGCCCCTGTCCCATCTCGTAGCTCCATCCACATGCTCAGTCAGCCTGAAACTTTAGTGCCTATGGCAAGCCGCTTATGGAACCACACGGAAGGGGTTGTATCCTGCTTGTGAGATTTTGGAGATGGAGTGTTGGCGTCTCTAGCTAACTGTGCTTAGGTATCTAATGTACCGTCACATCTTTTTGTGTTTCAGAATCTGCGGAAGGGTGATATACTTCTCTAGTCAAGTACTTCGTGCATTTCAAAATTGAAGCAGCATCTGAATAATTCTGTTAACCCAGTTAATTCAGTACTGTGTGATGCCACCACATCGAAATGGATTTTTGATGTATAATGCCTCTTCACCTCCTGTTTTACTTACTATATGGCATCGAAAGAGTGTCATGTCTCGCAGGCTCAATTCTTGATATATGATGTCGGGTAACAGCCATGTTTCACTCAGGATTGTGATCTTCAAATCCGCCCCTGATTTCTCCTGGTTTAATCCTTAATCCAGTGACATTGTTAGAGGGGTACTTAGCGGCTTGTTTCATCGCCTGGTACTTCTCAATTGCATCATCGGTCCTGTGCTTTTTATACAGGTCATTATTTTGAAGTGTGCAGGCCCATTCCGTAATACATGACTGCCGTAGGTTTCTTGAGTGTATAGCGTGACCCATTAGCAGGATTATAGTCTCCGTGTTCTGTACTGTGGTTTGTTGATCAAGGTTAACTGACTCTGAGGTGCGTTCGACTGTACTCTCAGGTGTGACCTCCGTGGTCTGGATCGATTTTCACACCATCTGACGTCACTAGAGAGGTCATCTTCTGAGTCAAACCAGGCTTGACGGGCCTTAATTAGCTCTCCTCAGTTTTTGAAAGTTAAAAGACATCAGACATGGAGACTCAGTGGTCGTGAGATGTAAAGGACACGTTAACTACTTAAGTGGTGTGAAGGCCTATAATAAGCTACAGTCAACGCCACTTTCGCACATTACGTTTGTGAGCTTCATCCCTACTACCATCCACTGGATCAGGCACTCTGTGAAACACTATAGTGATTGGTTCTTCGGTGTTTGCTGATCATCTATAGGCATCTCCTGCTGCACACGGTTTGTTGTGTCTAACTCAGACTTGAAAGGATTGCTTAAACCACCGTGTAACGGAAAGAACACCCTGAAAATCCCTTGAAACATTTTTCGGTGGGTGTTGTTACTTTTTCCCTTTTCCTGTCTTGTATTATAACCTTGATTCATGTCTATTTTAATTCTATTTTGTACTCTTTAGTCTTTCTTGTCTGAGCTTTTGTTGCTTAACCTTGGTAAAAGATTTGCCTCTAATTACTTAATTTTACTGTCGCAGGTTGCCTGACCATTGACAATAAAGTCGTGTTTGATTAGCTTCAGGGTTACAGCATGGTTCACCGTACACTTGTTAACCCGCGACTATCTACTTGAAAAACTTAATTGAATCCTTTGAGACAAATACCTGACCCCATCTTGTCAAGGATATTTGCGTTGCTATTACTGTTTAGTACGTTATTTTGTGACTGAGTAGATCGGGCTGTGTCTTTTGATGTATTTTGGACTTCGGATATAATTTGGGCACTTTTTTAAAATTAGGACCGCCTAAATTAAACATAGTGTTTGTGTTTTGATGTGATTTATTGTGACTCACTCTCAAACGATTCGTAGTCAGTGAAGAATGCAGCCTGGCCTTATAGAACAAACTTTGATTGTTTAGTTCTGTGCTTAAACTCAATACTGAAACTCCAATATATTGCGGTGCACACACACATCAGCCTTCTATGCTTTCGTCTTCTGATTTTTTGTCGACACCGTTACAATTTTATCAGTGGAATGTTTTAAGATCTTCCTGCCGAATTTTGCTTTCTGTGATTGTTCGCCATCCTAAGTATATGTTCTTTCTGAATTATTAGCGTTCAGTCTGTTTTGTGTTCCATCATTGTTTACGCGGTCTCATTTCATATTTTGCGTAATCCAAAATAGATCGTCTAGCATTAGGTTTTCAATATACGTTATTAATAGATATTTTATTCCACCTTTATGTGTAGGTACGCCAAAGCCCTGAAGCCACAATAAGATGTCGTATGGAAAGTATGCCCAAGAATCCTGTAGCGGTAAATAAATCCCTAAAATCAATATCTCTGTAAGTGTTCGACATTGGATGCTGACCCCGTTAGTTTTAATGAACCCACCTAGCTGAAGGCTCTCAGTCATGCATCCGCACCAGATCACGAGTGGAAACGTCGTGATCACCATCCCCTGTAATCACTGGTCAGACTAGATTAGTCAATATATTGATAACCTACCTTCAAACCTCCTCGCTTCTGTATTTTGATTTCACTCCGTGGGTAGGATTCAATAATAGAAGGTGTTACTGGTTAAGGTGTTGTCATACTCCGAATACCTGTGGTGTCGTCAATCTACTAGGCATTGAGCATTATATCTACTGGTTCCACGATAATCTAAAGCCTTCGCAATCTTCTTGCCTGAAGTTTTGTAAATTTGCCTTCCATTTAACACGTGACAGGGTGTCAGAATATCTGTTTATAATAGTCCTCGGAACATTTCCTCTACATTCGTCAGGCTAGTGGGCCTATATTCGAAAGATAGCATCTTTCCTCTCAAGTTGTCAGCAAAATCGCCGCTGACATTTCGATAGTTAAGGGGAATGATACACTGATGCGCAACAGAATACTTTGGACATAATTTCGATTACGGTGACCCGACAGGGAAATCTTTAGCCACTGGAAATGCTCAATTCGGTATTTCTGGGAGAACGCGTATTTTTCAAGAATCTGCTTGACATGAAAAAGCAGCGGTAAACAAGCCTTCTTGGAGAGAGAGCTATGCGTCAAATGTGATATTTGCAGATAGGTTGTAAGTGAGTTCATGGATATTATTGACATTAGTATTAAATATTGTTCTACACAAAGCGATTTGTTTTGGTGGGGGCTAGAATATCAAATAATATTACTTGCATTATATGCACATTTCGGTGGTGGTGGGCGGTCGAATTCAGGACGAATGAGTAGTTGAGGAAATAAAGATCATTACGATTACTAAACATCAATGAAGAGATTGATGCAGCCAAAATACGCTTAGACATTTATCTTCGTTTAAACTGCTGTTCAAGTAGGTACTTCAGTTTCTGCACCACATATTTTAAAACTGTCATTGTGAAGTCCAAATTTCTAAAACATCCCAGTAGTTTCGTACTGGGGGATGATTCATTGATACCTAAAAACAATAATGCATAACAATTTATTTCTAAGGATATCGAAAAGTCACTATGTCCTAGTTGAACCATCAGGCAGGTAGGTAGCTGGGTATCGAACAGTTCACTTGTCTTTGTCAAGGTCAAGGACAGCCAACAATCATCGATCGATTGTATGCTATGGACATGCATATGTGACAAAAGTTTCACCTTTTCCTGACATTGACTTTCAATATTAGTAATTTTTTCGCATTCCGAGAGTATTTATTTTAATAAATAACAAAGGAGGTTGATACACTAGGTAGTAATGATTGGATCATCCAGGTTTAGCATTATTCATGTGGTGTGGATCCACTGTAAGCTAGAAGATCATATCATTCCCGTTCTACTGGAGCCAACTGCCACTATCCGCATAGTTCAGCTACAATGATTTACGTTTGCATAGTAACGTTTCAATAACCACAAGCATATTGAATGTGTAAAGTAAGCAAATGAAAAGTAGTTGCGAAATAAACAGAAAATACCAAAAACATACATTCTCCGATATATAAAACTATCAATTACAACAACGACTTAGACTGTTTCGAATTTCGTATCTTTCAACTGCAAGTTAGAGCTCACTTCTAGAACTGGAAACACTTTTTGTTGTCGTAAGTCTAAACATTATCTTTTGAACAAACTGATCGATCAAAAATGTGGAAGAGTAATATCCCCACAATAATAAAAAAATTTTTTGAACTGATTTGATTATATCAGTTTGTTATGCGACTACTGGTTAAACAGCCTGATGGTAGTATTATTAGTACCACCTGTTACAACTTACAAACTGATCACCAAACTTATGCTCCTCAAAAATAGCCTCAAAAGTACGCAATTCCTCGTGTGTTTTTAATGGGAATGCGAAACTTGCAGTGTCTATGTTGTCTCTACACTTGTCCTTCGAACCCACAGATAAGCTTTTAATGTAAGCAGTCTCTTTGTCAACCTTACTAGATAGTTCATTGATTGCTTTCAGAATCATTTTCAGTATTTTACTGTCATCATTGTTCAACCTTTTGCTATCATGTTCACATTAACCATAACTTACGGTTTACTGGCTTCCGTTGAAGTAGATGGAAGGGGTGGTGAGAAAAGCTGTTTTCCATGAACTGCTTTGTCAATAATTATTCAATAGGTAGTTACTTCGCCATAGGTGAAAAGTTCCCAGTCAAAATGATGACTACTGGAAAGTCAGCTGGGTCGCATACAGCCTCCATCTTAGCAACCTCTAGTTCTTCAGAGGTGTACTAGTACTCATTCCCTTTGCGTCTGAAACTCCCAAAAATAAATGCATTGCGTATGTTTAGCAATTTACCCCTTCGGCTTCGCCGTTTCACACGACAGCGTGTGATCGTCTGATGCATTTGTGCTTTTGTAACCAAGTGCTGTAGTAAAAGATACTTTCAGTCCCCTGGCTACTTGGTATTTATCTGAAAACAATGGAATCAAAGTGATTACAACTTACCACAAAGATGCAATACTGTGCATTTTTTCAAACAAAATAGACCATCGCAATTGATCTATCAAGAATATCGATTACAGTCACATCATCACGATAAAAAAAGTTTGTTGTTCAGCAGCCATTTGCTAGGGATGACTAGAACTTGCTTTTTCTCCTTGTCGTTAACCAGAATATATTGTCCTGATTAATGCTAAAAACCAGTGACATAGCCTTTAAAACTATAAATTTATTACATTCATGCACATTCGTAAAACGTTCCTGGTGAACGAGGCCAATGCACTTACCAATAGGCATACTTACTACACAAAATTATACTTGTGACAGGCCTTGAGAAGTGATGTCACATTATCTAGTCAAATGTGTTTACCAGGAGAATAATAACCTCATAATATTGCTTCGACATACAGATGCAGTTGCAAAGTATATCTCTGTCAGTCTAATCTATGTTCACTCGTGGCTTACGATGAAAAACTTGAATATACCTATAGAACTGGAGGTAAAGGCATCAATAAAGAAATCCAAGGGATTATGAAATGCCATAAACCTAATCCTGCCTCCATTAGTGGTCTTTAACTGATACCTTTTCTTCAACTCATATCATAACTTCCTAAACCCTCTTTAAAAGGTCGATCTCGACAGTCCATCAAGTTCAACGGTCTACTGGATGTAACCCGTCTTTTATCACTTTCATTAAGCTCTACATTACCAGTCTACAAGAAACAATTAGCTGTAGTCAGATCGAACTGAAGCATTGATCGAAATTGCGAACAGTACAAATAACTCACCTGCATGGTATGGGATTTTGAAAAAGTGGTGTAAAGCGGACGACTAATTGTATCGTCTCTGTTTGACATACTAAAACAAAACATTGACATCGATAATATAGTCTTGACCAAGGTTCATGATAATATTAGAAATCATAATTATTAATTGTATTTTCATCTTAAAAGGTTTAAAAAAGTGCACTGGTTATTAAATGTTTGTCCGGAAAAATGTGCAACACTGATTTTGGGATTTTCCCTCAAAATTTCCCCAAAGTTGGGAGATTGAGTTTGTTTAACACTATTATTTGCCTCGCTGTCTGTGACAAGGTCATTGCAGCTTTTGAATTATCGCCACCACGCAATTATCACCTTCCAAGATGTTTGCTTGACTTTTAGAACTGATAGTTCGTGTAGATGTGTATGTCGTTAGATAGACGGTTTTCTTAGCATGTTGGAGGTCACCGGTGTACGAGCAGCTAGTGAATACATCTGAAAAACTTGATATTTGGCAAAATTTTAGGCTCAGAAGGGAATGTCTACTCTAACATAACCATTTCTGTGACAAATGATCTTGAATATAACAAACATTATCGGTCCTAACAAAAGGCTTATTGAACCTAAAGGCATCGACAGAAATCAGATAGAGGGCGACACAGAAATGTCAAATGCGTTTGAGATAATGCAAAAATAACCTCAGTTACATGAATGGAGAAATAATAATATAATGCAGAATCGCATCAAAAATGAAACAAACTCAATTTAAGCAGAAAAACTGAACTTTATTAAATGACAAAAGTAGTGTAGTGAGTTGCGAATATAATGACTTGAGTACAACTCTAATGAAACTATTATTTGAGGAATAAGTAATATAATCAGAAAAATATTACAGTTTAACATTGATACAAACGGAAATAACAATTCTAATTTAGCTGACAAGGTGACGACAATATGATGATGAGAATATAATGATAATTATGATCCTAACGGAGTTATCCACGAAATAGGTAGACGGAAAGAGTTGATGCATCTACAAAGTATCAGTCAGACCATACGATTTGTGCTTGTGTATGTTGTTACTTCACTTGCTTTGCCACTTGCCTTGAATTCCAGAAACTCAGTTATTTTCTCTTCTCACCGATTGAGTCAGTTATGCTGAGTTCGGTTATCAAATGAAAAAAGTTCGAAAGTTTCTTGGTCGACGTAGTTCTGTAGCTTGCATCAAGTTCGAGGCAGGGCTAGCCATTTTACTGTGGCTCTCCACATTATTTTCTAGAGATCTGTCCAGTTAAAACGACTGAATGGATTTGCCATTGATATAAATCTTCCATCTAACTCCATACATTAACCCGTTTGTGAGACGGTCGAAATAAGGAACTAAATACGGAGTAAGTCGACTGAGTTTATTTCATGCACTCATTTGATCAGAAAGACACAAAAACGAGAAGTAGGAATGCTAAGGAAGCGAAAAATTTAAGTGTGCTAAATCTATTTGATATAGTGTGAGTTACTATCTGTACCCAGGTAAAAATGAGGTAAAGACGTTTGATGAACAGAATAAACGACATACCCACACTCTCCAATCAATACGGTTAAAGTTATAGGCGCATGACTGACAGGTTCGAAATGTGACTCAGAATGAATAAATTGACTGATCTGTCCGAAATATAGAACAACCCATATGGGAGTGACACAGTACTAGACATCAGAACTTTCAAACACTGAATTTCAGTGAGTTTGTTCGCTGTATTGCGAGTCATATGTTGGTCTTTTACTATTAATAAATCTTTTGCCGAAGTTACATCGTTGCCTGTACCAACTTGCCCGGTCATGGACGTCTGGGGTGATTTTTCGAGACAACGTTTGAAGAGTGAATATAATCTTGCCAACAGGAGGACAGATATATTTGGGGTCCCTTCGCCTGGATGGTCCAGTTATATCGTCTACACATTATTCCCGCGTTGCACTTTACTAACCTTTTTTCTTAATTACCCATTCAGTGTCTTTCTGTCTAACAGAAGGAACGGTTTAGTCTGAGGTTGTCACGGATATTAAATGCTTAACTTTATAACCAGGAATTCCAAAGACAGTCAAACCAGAAGTCAGGAAGTGATTCAAAGATATATTATAAATATGGTCGATGCGTTGAGAAGTTTATAATTCAAGGCGCTTAGTTGTTGTAAGAAACGCGCAGAACAGCGTATCCAAAAGTAATCTGGTACGGATGTTAATCGAGTACTTACAGCCAGTGAAGTGTTCAGCGAAACTACAAAACTAATAAGGTCAGCATCAATGTTGAAGACAGAAATAACTGTTTCGGGTGCTTTATTTACTGGTGTAAACTTGATAGATGATTTATGGTGAGGGTTCAATGTTATCATACTGTCACTGCAACATAAATGAATTATCATTAAAGCTTACTAATTTTCACACCTAAGACAAAGTTTTAATTTTAAGTGTCTGCCTGACAAAAATGTACGGTATATAAAAAAACTGAAAACGGAAACAACACTCTAGAAAATTAATTAATAAAATTTACAACATACACATGGGCCTACTTTAAACAAATCACATCTAAAGAACAATAATTTATGGTAGTCTTCTCCTATTCTTCTTCTATCCCCTTTATAAAATTTTTGCTCATTTGTATTATTGAGTTTAAAACCAAGTAATGAAAATTTGGCACTTAACGTTAACATCTTGACTATTTCTTTTCACACGGTCAGCTTCTTTGATGGTTCCAGAATGTAGTTGAATTTTTAAAACCGTATTGAGTGTATTCTCAAAAATTTAATGTGAAGAGTTAGCTAAGTGACACTGAATTCTAGCCAAATTTACCTGCGATGTTGAACATCTTCAGATTCTTAAAAATCATATATTATACTTGTCTATTCAGTGATTGATTGGCGGGATCCCAGTTACTCCCTTAACGCTTTGAAAACTCCCCAGTGGTTTCAATTTGGTTTGCTTACAAAGCATATGGGGAACATAAAAAACCACCGATTTTCATATATGGACTTTGATTTAAGAAGCTAACAAGAAGTGCCCTAAGTGTTTTGGTTCAACAAGAATTATGAAATAGTTTAGAATTGGTTATTTTTGGAGTCAGATATGGTCGGTAAATCCCCATACGACTCACTATTTCGGTAGACTTTTAATTCTAAACTAGTACCAACTGTTTTACAGATATGTATTTGTTCTAGTCAAATCATTTTAACCTTGATCATAACGTCTAGGAATTTTTTATTCAGGATGTAACAAAAGTAATAAAATAGTATTGCAGCAAAGTTTTCATTTATTACATTTGTTTGTGAATCTAAAGTAAAATAACATCCGAAAATTTTAAAACTAGAGAGGGGTTTAGTGTTATCCATCCCGGGAATCATCCATCAAGAGTGTCCATCTGTGATCATATCAATATTGTGATTTGACTGGAGCTCAAAATGTGGATCACCAACATGATGGGGTATAGGCGTTGTGCTTACATTGGCTATAATTTTATTATTTTCATGCGAAGCCTGACAGATATAATTCTTAAAACTGAGCAACAAATGAACTTGGACTGATCAGAATTTTCATTACAATAATCCCCTGTTTTTTTAAGATCAAATAAGTGATGCTCATTAATAATTTTCCATTTTCATAGTTGAAATCATGAGTCCATTGAAGCTAGATCACCATAGAAAACCTGGAAGCACTGGACGGCCGTTTCGTCCTATTATGGGACTCCTTATTCATTAAAGACGTAAAGCTTATTTTTTGATTGTATATATTGATAATCTTCACCGTCTAACTATTGGTTAAGTTGTGTATAGATTTCATACTATAAAATACATTAACGATATCATGGGGATCGTCGAAATAAAAGTAAATTGTGTGCAGTCTTATCATTATTTATAACAGTTCAAAATTACATTTAATGTATATAAACAATATCTTGATCAAATAATTTTATTTAGGTTGACTTCGATTATTCCTGTTCACTTTCGCATGATACTGATTACCATTCGCTAAATACCCTCATTTTGACTTTGTTGGCTTTAGTTTTCTAACTGTTTACTAACGATCCCATTGAAAACGTTTTTAGCTCAAATCATGCATTATATCCTCTATCAACTACACACAAACATTTTGGATCTGTATCTGGCATTCCTTGAAATTATTTTTCCTACATTATCATAACTGTATGTGAATAAATTTGGAACTATAAACATAAACTCTTCTGACAGTAACAAGAATATATTTACATTTCTGTGTTCTGTTAACTCATTCTTTTTATATGTTTTGAAGCATTATCTGGGTTAAGGTATTTGTGATAATTTGAAGTATTTGAATTATAGTATAAACTAGTGATCCCAGCAATAACGCAATTTAATCATGAAGTATTAGATGAGCACGAACGAATGTACTGTATTTGGAATTCAAAATCAAAACAGTCATCAATACAAGGGAATCATTGGTTCATTTAAACACCACAGTATTTTCACATACTTTCATTTATCTTTCATCATAGTAAAACAACTCATGATGCTTGGATATTCCACTTATGTCTTATTTTGAAAATGAATCTTATAAATTAAATTGTATGGTTAAATGTAATACATGTATCAATGTATACAGCAAATTATACTTATTATTATCAATTAAATATAATATGAGTTCATTAAATCCTTTAATGATCAGTTCTCTTCGATCGAAAATCACTTTTAAATTTTCATTGGCTTTCTCAGTGATATGTAACAATGAGACAAATGTTTAGCATTTGTTGACCAGTGAAACTTCTACAAGAATATCGAAAAAAAACATTATCTTCAGATATCATTCAGTCCTACATTGTACAAGTATGTAGTTATTTATTTAGTGGTAGTTTAGCAAGTTTTTAGTCAGTTATAATAATACGTTGACTGAATTATTAAGCAAATGTTACTACAATTACTTTAACGAAACGTTACCCATGCGTAACTTTTAGTCAATGTTTGACTAAAGTGAAATGAAATTTAAATGTATTAATTGGAGATTTACATAAAAGTTTAATTGTTGCACTAAATAAAGATATCCTCGGTTAAAGGTTAATTAATAAACAATAAAGAGAGGGAAGGAACTTATATGTTCGACGAAAAAGTTAGTGATAAAAGTAACGTAGTTTAGATACTCTTAAGAAGACATAAAATTCATGGCTCATTATGTCAACCTTTACAAAAGAGAAATCATTATGAATTCATTGTATTTCACCTCGAAAGGATGGAAATATCACATACTTTTCTAAAGAAAGTGGATCTGTAGAAACGGCCTTAATTTTACTTCATCTAACATTAAGAGGAAATAAAGCATATAGTTTGTCAGTGATTCAATGGTCAGATTGAACCAAATCACACTCTAATTCTTATCAATTTAACTGAATCTTTCGGTGTTACATTTTAAGAGTTCCAGTTCAATGACCTTTTCTGTTGCACAATCGATAAGTCTGTTCATATTACCTGTCTCGACTTCTTAGCCCATTCCTTTTTGTGTATTATTCTATACTACTAAATAATATTCAGTAACACGCTGCATTTCTAAACATTTTTGAAATTAGTGAGTACTAACGTAAAGCGAAGACATTCCATCTACTGAATTTTTTCAATACTTGCGACAGGTACTTTTAATTACAGTACATTCACTAAACTTTAGTTTAATTGTTATACTTACCCTATTTTTCAATTCTTCGTTATCGTTTTCATATAGTCTATCACTACAATTTCGACAGCTGTTAGCTGCCACTTATCTTACGTTGTTATGACTAGATTCATATCTTTTTAGAAAGCAATTTTCTTGGATTGTACACGAACTCACTGAATATCCTAAGCATTGAAAGATTTTGGATTTGTAGTGTATTCCATATAATCTTGTAACGATAATACCTTACTGCAGATAGTCTTGTGTTTTAGATTGCACTATCTGACGTGTGACTAGGTCGTATCGTCGAAGATTCGATAACGCAGACTTTGGGAATTTTAAGATTACAAAATCTTGTCCATATTTATTTCATAGTTTCTTCCCTACAAAAAATAGCACACTCAACAGTTAAAAAAGTAAATTACCAGAAAAAGGGACTCATGCAGCTCAGTATAAATGTAAATGCAAAATTCTGAACAGTAAATTCATAGTAAAATAAATTCGATTAGTTCTCTTTATGAGAATGAGTAAAGCTAACACGACAACTAAGACATAATAGCATGAATTCATCATATTTCGTGATTTCTCATTGAGATTAAAAAACTCACTGGACGTATGTAATTAGAGAGACAACAATGAATTGGCCACTACCTTGGTGCATTCACAATTTCGACTAAAGTCGTCTCTAATTACCAGTAACATTGTTGTTATTATTCTCACTATTGTGTATTTTGCTACTGTATTTCAGCTAAGTTAGATGTCATTTCATCAATATTGAAAATATTCTCAATTCAACTGTGATTTCTACTTGCCTGATTTTCAAAATTTACGTAAATCCCTCAATTCTTCTAAAATTATTACCCAATCCGTCCTATCAATTTTCGAATTTTAGACGATAATGATGGCTTTATTGAATACTATTACTTTTGATATATTATAGAATTCTAACCCCCAACTGTACAGTGTCACAACAAATATACTTCTAACATGCATGCAACTTGTGATTATTCAAAACATTATTTATAAGCGTTTTTAATGGTTCTTATTTCCTATCCAGATCAAACAATATACATTTCCCATCAGTTTAGAGGCTACATCTATTTTTCAGTTCATCGTATATGAAGTGTTTGAATTCCAGTTTATTTATTCGTCGGTTTGTCAAAGGGAAATGTCCCATGAACTGTAACTTTTCTGTTCGAGTTTTCCAATATTTAGTGTCGCAATAATTTATAACCTTTTAATAATAGAACGTAAATACCTAGAGTTCAGATTCATAATCCTTCATTTTGAACAGGTCTATAACATGCAGGTTAGTAGAACTATTTGGACAGTTGAAAGATAGGTGACTCAAGTGTTTGAACAGGCCACCACTTAATGACCTTACTCTTTTAATTTTCCCATACCTAACTTTATAGTCGTTTTTCTTTTAATTATTTTATTACTAATGTCCACTATCTCATATTACAGCCGACGAGAAAGCACGAAAAACAATGAATTTGGACTATTCTGTCCTGATTGTTGTTTTGGCTTTATTTATTTTTTCTTAAGCTGGTTCAAATGCATTGAATATTACATATAATTCGACATATCTCAGCTACTACAGTTTTATCGACTTGTTCTAGAGCAATAAAACTGAAATGAACGGGATTCATATCTCATTGTCCAGAACTGATTTATCTAGGAATATCGAAACCGTGTGTAATAACTTCAGATTCTATAAGCAACGTTTAATGAAAATAATGTATTTTTCATATCTCAACGACTAAAAAAGTTAAATTTTCTGATGTTTCGTGACTCAGTGTAAGTCTCTTCTTCATAGAATAAATAAATAAACATATTCAGTTAACCAGATCTAAAATAGTGCAAAGGAATGAAGCAAAAATAACTTGTACAGTCAACTAATTAAGGGCCCGGCCAAGCTAGCGTCACGTCACTCCGGTCAAAGTGATTATAGTGAGACATGCTTATGTTTTGATGTCTATGTTAATGGATATGCAATAGCTGCAATGTGAAGATGTTGAGTTGGATTCGGATGTTTGATAATAGTGTGAGATATGAGTAGAGTCAGATATAGTAGATGGATTAGGTCGAATGGATGTTAAGACCTTTTTTTCTATTGAGGACAGCAGGATTTTGGGAAATATGTAAAGCTTCAGATACTCGTCTTTTTTGTGTTTGAAAAACCTTCTTGACTATTTTGATATCTTTAATATCAACTTGATAGCTATTGAAGATAGCATGCACTGCTATTACCAATTCAATTTGGAACTTTTCAAGTGCTACAGGGTTGTTAGGTGGCTTTTGTGTAGCTTAGATATCCTTCTGCTCGATTCAAGATTTCTCGAGATGACTCTTCAGTGTAGAAGGAATCACGATCGATATACTTTAATTTTAGGCATAGTTCTGTGTTGACATAGAGGGAATCCTATCTTTTATATGGACAAATGCAAGGAGTGTTGGTTGTTTTGTAGTATGCTTTAATTCAGTGTTAAAATCCTTTGGAGTTCTTCTGTTGCACCGTGGAGGCATGCTAAAACTATGGCACCAATTCATGGTATTTCAGTTGAACTAATACTCAGCAGTAAATAGTCTCGTCTTAGTAGATTTTTAAAATTTATAGGAAAATTATTAAACTATAAGACGTCAATCATATGCTGTTGTTCCTTTTGTCTATCCTCTCCAGATGTACTAAGAATGGTCACTCTTCTAAAGAGATTTAGAGCAAGAGATTTTTGCATTCAATGGAAGTCAGTGTAACGATTAGGCTGTTGTTTTACTATGGATAATTAGATTTACAGTCCCACATAGATTTCTTTTAACTAAGCAATCTAAACATGACAGCTCACCGTGTTCATTTTCGTAATTGAATTTAATGTGGGGTGAAAGTGCATTGATCAGTCTGAAAAAATTTATTAAGAACGTCTTTTTTATTTTGGCAAAAGTATAGTCAATGTATCTGAGACAAATCCGTGGTCTAATGTCATTGGCGAAAATACTCGACTATGTGTGATATAAATAGGTCAGAGATAATTGGGGACAAAAGGGGTTCAAACTGCCACTAAGTTTGTATTTTGTCCGTTGAAGGTAAGCAAGGTTAAGTCTAGACATAATTTTAGGGATTTCATGATTAAGCTAATGTTTTATGGATTCTATGTAAACCATAGAAACGTGCACTAAATGATTTAGGACAAAAAGCAAAGAATAGAAACCTCAACGAATCATTCTAGTTCTTTTAAAACTCTACTGTCATTGATTTGACCTTATTTTTAGTCATAAATATTTTCTGGATCAATCTCTAGATGCGGTCCTGTGGGTAGATGTTCAAAAGATTTTGCATAATAACCCTGTCTATTCATGACTACTGATGTATTGAATTTGTCAGCTTTATTAATTACAATAGTTCTGTCCTTTCGTAGTGAATGCAGAGCATTCAAAACTTCTTTTCAAGTATTAGATGGGTTTTTGACGTAGTAAATGAGGATTATTTTTCGGCAGTTGTTTGTTAGTGGTTCTAGAATTGGAATCATTAATATAGTGCTCAAAGATTTTTATGAAATTTGGCCATTCCTCTAGCAGAGCGATCTTACCATTACTAAGATTTTTGTCTGAAAGGTTATAAACAATCCTAAGGCCATTAGAATTAGGCAATATTGTTGAAGTTTCCTATTTTTTTCTCCAATCTTTTTGTAATTTTTGTTTTTTTCGGCATTTCAACGAATCCAAATAACGGCGTTCTCTTTTGATAAAAAGGTTTGAAATAATATGATTGATAATATATTTGAGACATTCTATAGCAGCTCACGTACAATTGAGTTTCCTCGCGCATAATTTGGTTAAGCCCTTTTGTTAACTTATTTAACGGACATGGTCATTTGTACAGTAACAACCTATCTATATTATTGTTGCAATTGTACCAATGTGTATGCTTAAGCATTGCTTACTGATTACGCATATGTTCATTCTGCTAGCCGTACTATTAGTCGCTCAATTGATTCGATGATTCATTCATTTCCATAGGTATATATATATATATATATATATATATATATATATATGTACATCCAAAAAATATATTTCAAACAGTAGCATTCAAAGTAAATCATAAATTACATTGATTATTATGTACATAATGGGGGCTACTAATGAGTAGTTCACAAACTGGTAGACGAACAAGAATTTTTAGAAGCGATTGTTTTCATTTTCCATGATTTTATAAGTGATGGCCACAGAAGTTCAGCATTGAAGCATGCGGGACATAAAGCGGACAAAGGTATCAAGTATGATATTTCCGAACGATCAGGCACAGTATCAGCCTGAGTCATATAGTTTGCCAGACATAGTAAGTGCCATTGACCAAGGGGGCAAGAACTTGGACAAGTCAGTGGTACTGAGGAATCAACCTGAATTTCGAAAAGTATGCTTGAGATTAATGAAATAAAGTTAACGGAAAATATGAAAGCGATAAGAAATCAACAACCAATTATGATTACAAAAAAACTAGGAAAGGTAGGAAACACCTATGTCATTGTTTGGCGAAGTTATGAAATATGGTTATTTCTGTCATATCAAGCTAACTTATAAACGCTAAATATGCAAACAACTAATGTTATTTAGTCGTTAATCTAAAATCATTGTTTGGACGAAAACAGATTATCATTTTTGATTCCAATGAAGCTGTATCAACGACATATAGAAATAGAAGCAACAATATCGAGAAGTGATTAGGTGAATGAATAGCAAATAAATTAATAAAGATTCAAAGAAGGATAGTACGGATGAAATTTTGGTAGTTTAACCGACTTTGAGAGGAGGTTGATAGCTTTTAATCTTTATTATCAAAACGTTTGAGAGACACAAAGTGGAAGTTTAAATTCATCCATACATGTATTAAAATGGTCGTCAGCCACTTATTACACTGATAATCTATTCTGCTTCAAACAACGTGAGGCTATTAGAATATATTCCTTGCCAATTTAGTATAACGCTTTGAGACAAATAGTTGATATATATCTGTAATAGCTCATAACTAATTCAGTTGATTGTAGTCAAAATTTCACTAATTCCATTCCAAATCATTGTTTAACCAATGGTATTCACTACAACCAGACAGGTCTGTATGGGCATAGGCCATCAAATATGCGTAACCTTTGCAAATTTCATATTTTGTAAGTAAGGAGATGAGTACTGTTGGAGGCTATACTTGGCCCTTAATAAATTATTTATTTCATTGGCCCCAAAAAGTAGCGAACTGTGAATAACCCCATCTCCATCCATATCAGTAATTAGTCAGCCATTATCCAAGACCGATATAAACAAAAAATGTGAAGACAAACGCATAAAATCCCTATACTTCCTGCTTTGAAACTGGTAATTAAGGAGAATATGTCCCAAAAAAATATTTCAGGTTTGCACGATGGAAAATGTATCTATAATTCAGCTACAGAGTTATTCGTATACTCTAGGCTGATCAAAAGATCTATAAGCAGAAAAACGTTATCATCTTTGGCAGTTGATGAGAAGTGATAAAGGGTGACATTATAGATTAATTCGGTATGATAGTCGCTTATTATAATCAATGATGGCAATGACTGTTTCTGTCACGTATTCAGCAAGTAGTAGATTTGTTCAGTAAGACATTCACCCACGTTATAATTATTAATATCTAACTAATAATCACCACAAAGAAAAAATATACATATGAAAGGATAGTATTTCTCCCTACAAAACATTGTTCGCAGTCACAGATCAGGGGCTTTGTAAGATATAAAGATTTAGCAGTATCAATTATGGTTGGTGTCGGCTTGCGTACCATCGGTTTCAGTCCGTTTACGATTGCTCGGTTATATCAGAATTCCATGTAAGGCAGTCATATATAAGTAATTAGAAATACTTATTATATACGACCACGTGATTATGGATATTGAAGTAAAAACTTTTCGGTACAGTTCAATTATTAGATACGACTCCAACTGACAAACATCGCTACAGGACTTTAAGAGTAACAAGGTCCACTACTATCTTAAGAGTAACCAACGTGTCCTGCAAACCACCATCTGCCTTCAACAGAATAAACAGGTAGTAGCTATCATGGAACTTTGTGCTACTATCAGATTTAAACATACATAACTGTCACTTAGATAGTACGAAAACCCAGTCTTTTGCTAACAATAAAGCAAGGGAATGGAAACAAAATCGAGGTGAAAATATTAATTTAGTTGAATGTTTCATGAGATTATTATTTATTTATTTATTTAAACACATACATATTGGTACAAAAGGGCACCAGATACATATGCGCCACGCTCAAATTGGGAATAAAGGGAATGAAAAAGCGACGTAGTAAATAATAATAATAATGTAAATTGTCTTTCTTCTATTAGGAGCGAGAGTAGTGTAGTCAGTGGAATGCGTCATTTCATTTAATTTGTGTGTGGGCTGGGATGCTGCCCGGGTTCCCAAACCGAAGCAGGTGGTTTTCTTAGGGGGCCACACCCCGAGCCTTTGACCTACAGGTCTGATCCACAAGGCAGTAGAGCATCGTGAGGAGATGCATTCCCACGGCAGCTGGTGACCAACGATTGGTTCGTACACCATTTGTTCCTTCAGGATCCTGGAGCCCATGTGCACCATTGGTTTGGAATCAGGATTTTCCAACTCCCCTAGGTGGACCCTTCGTGTCCACCAACCCGGTTACAGCGCCGGACATTCGCTTTTCGTCCTCTCACTTTCGTAAACAACAGTAGTGCCACGAGAAGGCAGTGAGTAGGACTTCCCTGGCAGAGGCTATATATTCGCGTGGCCATGTGAGAGCATTTCGAGAGAGAGAGAGCGGACTCTCCCCACTCTCGGCCGTACCAAGGCATTTGGGGGCTCATGAGATGCTGTAAATGAATGATAGTGTTTCGATTTCCCAGTGCCTAACTCTATTAAACTGGCTTCGAACTTTATCAGATGCCGGATGCTGTCTAGAGCTAAAATGTGAGACTGAGGAATATACAAAATGGAGTAGTGCCTCAGTGGTTAGTGGGTTCGACTTTTAGTAACTAGATCGCAAGTTCTAATCTGATTTGATCTACTTCAGTTTGGACAACATTGATATCTCTGGCAATTGGAGTGTGAATCAAAGTCAAGTACATGGATCTGAACCTCATAATTGAATCACGTTTTTTATGCAATCTGAAACAAAAATATATGTTCAACACTTGTAATTATTTTATTAAGTAGTTTGACTGTGAATTCCTTTAATAACTGCAAGCATAAATGTCCATTGAGCTGATGCTTGGATTCCGATATATAATGGTAAATTTTCACGAGCCTACGATTATACACTAATCAAACATTTTATGGAATTAGTCAGATATTTTTGGTTGGTAGAGCACCCAGTTTAACCAACTTAAATTTTCTGAAAATATGAAATTTCCCACTAAAATTCTGCAAAGTTACTTGGTTATGTTGTGGGACTCCTTGCTTATGAATAACACTAAATCATACTGTAATGGTGTGCGTAAGTAGAACCTCCGATCTAACCTCAATTTCGATTATTTATCATTTGAGTTTTTTTACAATACGGTTGAAGTAAATAAATTAGAATTTTTTTACTCGATAAAATAACAACCACTTACTGAAAATGGAATGTGACAAATCTGACAAAGGCCGAATGACGCAATGTTAGTACCGGGATTTTCTAAACAGTTCGGTTCAATGGGTCCAAAGGCTATCGGCATGTGTAGAGGAGGCACCAAATTTTCCGATAAATTACGTGCATATGACTGTTTGATCCATTGAATAGTCAAACCCAGACGGTTCCAAGGTCCTGTGCATAACATCAGTGCTAAAACGCGTAAACGGTAGTCAAAACTGGTTTCTCTTGATTTTCTAACTGGAAGGGAATCTTTGAGTCGACGTGATAAGTTGGGATTTTGCCACGCCCATTCAAACTAAAAATAAAGGTATGAAAAGTCCGCATTTTTATATTACTTACTCTTAATGCAGATATCGCATTTGAGAACCCATAAACAATCAAAACCATTTCCCTGAAGAAGATTATTCAAAAACACAATTCTAACCATGGTCCTTTACCAGCAGTGGACTTCGCCCCACCCTTTAAACAACCAGCATTATGCTGTCGTATGCGCCTCTTGGGATTTACAGTAAAACCTATGTAAGTTTTACCACGGAACTTTGGGTTCAGGGATAACAGAATATAACATCCATAAAAAAACCCTTTAAAGTCTTCCTCTTGAAAATCACCGTCATCAAAACACTCAAAACCATCCATACTATGCTGTCTGAATCAATAAAAAACAAATGTATGGAACTATATCACGGCAATGAGACGAAATAAGTGAGAGTAAATGCCAGGAACAATGGAACAAAATCAGCGTTAACGACAAAATAACATAATTTTCCCAAAAAGAAGTAAAACATTCAGGAGTCAGTGAAATAAAAAACGGATTCTAGAAATTAACAGACTTGATATGTTACTTATCATCAAATTGTGTTTACAAGTAAAACTTTTGTCTTATTGTGTACAAACTTTCAGTTGTTTTGGTTGTCTGGATGACAGAAAAGTGAGACATGAATGCCAATGACAGAATATTGTGAATTCACTTTTGTCAAAACGGTTGTTTTATTTTACTGTTATAATTGTTGGAAGAATACTTACCATCTACATTTACAAGCTTAGTGAGGCATGGTAGTTGTGTCTATACATGGATGCAAAGATCCTGTCTATAAGGAGTAAACATAATGCTAAAGTAAATCTAACAACTGATAGGTGTATTTTTGAACGCAGGGACGCTTATAAATGAGGTAGGTTTCGGTGATAATACTAATTGGAAGACGCATATGTCGTTGACCATGCATTTTACAAGACAATTTGAAATAACCATAAGTTTAAAACACGAAGTTCGGGATGGCCTTTGAATATTAGGTTTTGCAAATTAATTGGAGTAGGGAAAAATTTACAACACATACAACAGCTATTGAACCTCTTTTTATGATCTAATAAATGACAGTACCAACTAACACAGCAAGACAAATATATCTGACACCAAGCCTGGTGGAAATATGAAAATTGTGATTGAAACCACCGCTTTTTCCCTTCTGCGACCTTTGACGACTTGCTTCAAGACCGCTTTAACATTTGATGTGTATTAGTTCGATAGCGTTTTTGTAGGATAACTAAACTCAGTAATATATGCCACTTTAGGAGATCCATACATTTCAGAAAACGCTGACTGATATCTATGTGTATCGTAGGTTTTTTGTCTGTCATTCAGCTTAAGAATACATCTGCGTCGCATCCTTTAGGTGTCGACCTAAGGCCATCAGTTTCGGTTTCAGCTTGCAAAAGGTGGAAAGCTGGGCAGCTTATGTTAGTCCTGGCAATGGTAGTCCCTCAGTTGATCCAACTTTGTTTGGAAATAGTCGACAGATAGAGCTTCAATCACGTCTTGAGGTAATGAATTTCATACAACGATGATTCAATTGGAAAGTCAATATTCAGCTGAAAAGTGATTTGTCCTGGCCTTGTAAACTATTTTGAAGTGTCCTCGTAAATTCCTTGTTTCGGAAGACAAAAAATTAGGGCATACCAAATGCAAATTTATCACTGAGTAATTTAAAAACTGTGATCAGGCCGCCTCTGGTTCCTCAATATGACAAAAGAAATAGGCTTAGTTCGGCCAGCTGGAGCTTTGACATTCCGTGAGTCTGCTTAGTTGCGGTTCTCTGAACCTTATCCAACAGCTTACTGTCTCTTTTTAGATAGGGGCTAGCCGCTTGTATGCAGTACTGGAGTTTAGGACGCACGAATACTGTTAACAGAGTCAAAACTGTTTTGTAGCTGTAAATAATTGCCCAAAATCAATAGCTCTTTAAGTGTTCGACATTGGATGCTGACCACATTGCTTGAAGTGGACTTGTTTAGCTGAAGTTCGGTCATGCATCCGCACCAGATCACGTTACGACTCAATGTGGGAAACAGCTCCTACGCTCACTAGCCGGATTAGAGTAACCGCTTCTCGATATATTAATAACTTATCAAATATATCTTTTCAACCTCTTCGCATCTGACTTCTGATTTTAATCAAGTGGGGAACGCTTCGAATATAGGTGTTACTGGTTGCTAGTTGTCAAACTAGAACACTGGTCATATCTTCAGTTTCGTCATCGACATGATTAAAGGCCCTACATATTTACCATATGGATTTAAAACCTTTGACGGTTATCGCACAGAAGCGTGCAATAGTTTTTAATTCTTAGCTAATCATGACTCTTAAGTCATTGTATATCTGGATAACAGGAAGCTCACTGTTGTTCACAATGCACGTATCTATACCTCGGTGACCATTATACATTATATTGTATTCGGGAGCATTTATCGGTGACTTCTAAATTCTAGATCATTCAAATAATTTCTCCACGTCGTTTTAAAGCCTCAAACTATCACGTTTATTTCTTTATCGCTCTCCATATCTTGATATCGTCAGCATATAACTAAACTGATGATGACAAGAGACTAAGAAGGTCATTTACATGTAGGAGGTACAATATAGGCCCAAAACTGTATCCTGAAGCACTCAATAAAACACAATTTCCCAGCTAGACAACTTCGGGTACACTCGTATACTATTAGTGCCTAACTAGGAAGCTTTTTTATCCATATTGATAAGTTGTCTCCGATCTCAATACTAGTTCACTTACATAATAGCCGGTTTTAGGGAACTTCGTCAGGAGCTTTGCTAAAGTCAATGCAAGCTTAGTCTCTAGGTAAGTTTTATTCTTTAGGAACACACCAACTTTGAAAGACTACTAACAAGTTAGTTAGACAAGAACTACCTTATAGCGGTAAATAAGCCCCCAAAATCAATAGCTCTGTAAGTGTTAGGCATTGGATGCTGACCACACTAGTTTTAATGGACTCGCCTAGCTGAAGGAGATCGGTCATGCATCCCCACAAGGTCACGAATTGGAACGCCGTGTTCAACGTCTCCTGCGATAGCTAACCAGTTTAGATCAGTCACTTCTCTATATATTGATAACCTATCAAATATATCTTCCAACCTCCTCGCTTCTGACTTTTGATTTCACTGCGTGGGCGAGATTCAATTGTAGAAAATGTTACTGGCAAGGTTTTGTCAAACTACAATACCTGTGACATATTCAACCTGTTTTAAAGCCATTCTGCTCTTCAGAAGGAATACGGTTTCCGTAGAAATTTTTAAACAACTCCCTTCGAATAATGTTTCCTAGAATTTTAACAACCTCTCTAGTTAGGCTTACGGGTCGATAGTTCTCAAGTTTATGTCTCGTACCTATTTAGGAGACAGGACTTACTACAGCATTCTTCCAGTCTTCTGGTAATTGGACCCGGGTTAAAGATGGATTATCACATATGCTTCAGGGATTCACGACGAAATTCGCTAGTCCCCTTAGTAGCCTAGGATTCATTTCATCGGTTCCCATGGATTTGCCCATGTCAAGCTGGTTTAGCAGACCTAAGACATAAAGTTCTTTAAAATTCAGTGTGTGAGGTGTTTGTGTGAAAAAAGGAAAGGGCGGCTTTGTGATATATAAATTGATAAAGTAGTTCAGGAATCCTTGAGCTTAACCATTGTCGTCCTCCACCAATGATGAAATACTAATGTCAACCCATATTGCTAGAATATTTCATATTCTCTTAATTCATTGGTTTATTTACAGATACAAGTGTTTAGAGCATTCTATAGGTTTCTTGACAAGTTTTTCTTCGTACGACCCTCTGGACTTGAGGAAGGTCGAGACACAAATATTTCGAGCATCTCGATATTGAGATTTTGTCTCGTCACTACACAGGCACATAAATCTCCTCGGCATTCTTCTCATCTTATGGAGAAAGATATGAACCTCTTTATTTAACTACGATGGTCAGTTTCTCGGACTCCCTGGCTTAGTGACTCTTAAAAAATTCCTGAACACCTCCCAAGCAGTTTCAATTGAAGACCCTGGTTCTACTGACCAGTCTACTGTGGATGCTGAGTGTATAATATCTTGTATATATGCTTCCCAGACATTAGGTCTGGGTTGGGCTGACATATGTTCGTTTATGACAGCCATATAGAAATCAACGTTTAGAACTGCATGATAACGTCTACCTAGGGGTGGCGTATGACGGGGGTTTGTGAAGTTATCCCCATGATGGGTCGGTACGAGGTCTAGTAAGGATGGTTTAGAGTCCGGGTCGTACCTAGTTGATTCTTTCACATGTTACACAAGAGCACATGTTATGACCGCATCAACTAGTTCCTATCCAAAGGAATTTTCCAACGAATCGGCCCTCAACTTTTATTCAATTAACCGAAAGTGGATTAAAGTCTACTAAAATTAAATATCGACCACTTGATGACCAGGTCTTGAAACCGTTTAGCAAAACCTTAATCACATCATAGTTTGCACTGCGGTAGGTTGAAGCAATCGATACCTCTTGTACTTTGCATTTCAAGCGGCAACTGACAAATTCACATGTCCCACTCTCTTAGGGTACTCTATCAATAACTGTAAATGAGATAGTACTTCTAATGAATAGAGCTTCTCCTCCTTTACGCTCCTCGATCCTGTAGGCTCTTGCTGAAATGAAACTTTTAAAATCAAATTCCTTACTGTCCACGGACTAGGTCAGACAAGTTTCTGTGAGAGCGAATACATCCGGTTTGGTTGAGTCTCTTTGTACACCTAGCTCTGATAGCTTGTTAAGCCCGCTTCGGGCATTTGTGTAACACCCAAAGACCTTTTATATGCATTCATGTTGAGTGTCTTCGGCATCATTCTCTGTCGAAGCTTATCAACCTGAAAATTTGAGGTTTTAATGTCCTCTTCGTCTCCTTGACTTTACGAGCAACAAATAACTTGTCACCATGATCAGTCTTCAATTTCTCAGCTACTTTTTGGGGGACTGGCTTTCCTTTAGCAAGATTAGGACGTTTCCTAATTATGATCTGTACCCATTCATCAACTTCCGTGGGAGTAGCAATTATAGTCACGTTACACGATTTAGGAATTAATTACAAGAGAAGTCTAAACTTTGAAGAACATGCCTCCTCTATTATTTCTAAAGCTAGACGGCTAATTGGTTTCATAACGAAAAATATCTTCACAACAGAGGCTACGCTTACCTTTTACAAAATATGTATGCTACCTTTCTTTGGATACTGTTTTTTTATCTTCTCTAATATGAATACCATATGCCAAATGAGAGTAGATGTCCAGAGACGCTTCACACACTAACTGCTAGGAAGTGATTTCACTCCTCATTACGCAGATAGATGTAAGCACCTCTTATTAGAACCTTTATGGCACCGTAGGCTAAGGAACAATCTGATATTTTTCTACAAAGCAATGAAATGACTTTCATTCATAACTTCCTGCCCAACTATGATACATGACCCAGCCTATAGACTAAGAAACAACACATATTTACTATTTATTCTGAAACACCAAAAACAAATGCGTTATAAGTTTTTTAGTGCAGTATATTTTATTGTGGAACAGATTGTCAATACCTATCCGTAGCTATGACACTTTTACCAAATTCAACAGTGTTATAACCTTGTTACTTGAATCTAGAGAGCTTCATCAGCTATCCCTTAAATTTCCGCCCACCAATGAGGCACTTTATTATGGACCGCCTAATATCTGGATGGAACAGTAATATAACGAACCCCATTGTTGGTAATATGAATATAACGAAATCACAGGACTCATGCTTTATACTCTCTCACTATTCATTGATTATCAATCATGGACTTCTGCTCCTAACCCTCAATTTCGGATTCGGAAACTCTCTAATGGTTGAAGATACATTATTCTTCCTAAGTGTCATATCTTTTTACTTTATTTTTACTACAAGTAGACAGATAACTCACTAATCTTATGGATGCTTATCAACTAAGGTGAATCAAAAGAAGCTAAAAATGGCCTAAATTCCTGAGAGTTGCTCATTCTTTTGCTTTTCTTACGCTGGAAATTTTACAATCTTCTGCTCTTTCACATCCTTTGATCTAATAGTTTTCATCATTTCTTAACCACATAAAATTTGACCTGTCTCTTTTAGCTTATACCATTAGTTATCTTCATAGAAGTATGATATAATAAATGGATGTCTAACCCGTAATGTTTAGCGATCTGATTTGCTTGTGGCATGGAAATAGTAGAGACAGTGTATTCCACCTATAGGCTTTAATTAAAGCAATATTCATACTTACCACAAACGTAAGATAGCCTAACATCGTAAAAGGAGTGAGGGTGGCGTTACTGACCAGCAAACATGATGTTGGGAAGATAATTTCAATCTACCAGTGTCTGTAAAGGAAGAACATGTTCAAATACGGCCTTTTATATCAAGTGGGATGTCACGGACCAACTGTGTTGATGTTGATTTCTTCATGCAAAATACCTTCTTAAATCGCATTTAAAACGCTGAATTGGTTCCACTTCCTACCGAGTAATCCTACTACAAGAAAACTAGACAATTCTCTAAAAACGAAGCCTGCTCCATATCCTATAAATTCTACATAAAGCACGAATGGCTTCGACAAGGAAGGGAGACAGCCATTTCAGTATCAGAATACTGTTTTCAGCACTATGTTTTATAATCACACATAATCTCATACTTTTAGCTTCTTTCCGAACCACCTTCATTTATACAGTTACTTGTCCACTCATAGCCTGTTTACACTTATTTGCTTTAACATATTAGAATGCTCTTGCCTAATAAATACATTAACAACAGAGATATAGATTAGGAAGTTATACCTTAACTATTCCTCCATGAACACTGCTCCTCCTCTGTCCTTTCTTTTTCTCACCCATTTTTTCAACCCCCTTGAGATGCACCACCGAAAACAGATATGGGACGGGTGACTTCGTCCTGCACCATTATTAAAGCCTCAGATATCCAGAGGGATATAAGGTTGCGGTTTCTAGAAGCCCCTAACTTCCCATGGATCTATTCTCGACCATCAGTTGCATGTCGCAATGCAACGTTCATAAAGGGCACTAATTGTGATATTGACAATACGACTCTTACTGAATCCATGTGCACCAATATCTTATAAAATATTGACCCAACTGAGTAATTTACTTCAGTGAAAATTGTCACTTCTGTAACAATTTGATCTTGCCTGTAAACTGGTTTGTCTCATGTAACAAACTGTTTTTTGGGAACAAATTAATATTATTAATAAAATGCAAAATTGGTAAATTGTCCAGTTCACAGCAAGACAATATCCTGCTAAATGCACACGAAATAGTGACAATATTAGATGACCAAGAAACAGAATATTCTGGAGGTAAAGCCCTGATCCCAGCATAAAATGAAGCTCTACTGACTCCTCCTAACTCTGAAAAGAACCGTCAGCCAGAGGAAAATTACGGATCACGTGATATTGGTCAAGAAAGCTGTCGAGACTCTTATCCGGAAAATGACCGTAACAGTACGATTAACCCAGTTGTGCCAGGTGTAATTCAAAATCATTGGGAGACAGAAGCCTAAAATGAACCAACTTGTCCGATTTTTCATATCGTTTCACTAGATGTCGTTTCTCAGTGGTGCACACAGTTTTGATGAAATCTCCCATAAAAAATGAGAAAAATATATCAGATGAATCAAATGACATGAAATCTAATGCAATCTTGTTGGATTTTGATTTCTTTGGTTTTCCAGTGTCCACTAATGAAATTCTCAATGAATGTTCCAGAAGAAACAAACCCTGATGACCTCAAATTAAATGTCGTTCATCATCACCATCTTGTCATTTCTAGCGGACTCTCCATTCAATGGGAGAAAAATGTTTTAAATAAAGCCATATTAATTGTAACTTGAAGATATGAGGATCCAACATTATTTTGTGTCGGGGAGGAAAATGTTGGAGAATTTCAAGTTACAGATAATTTTTTTAAAATCAGGATCTAAACTTCAAATCTTCAAAAGAAGGGAGGTGTTACATCCTAGTGAAGATCAAAATATGGGTAACTCCCGGGATTTATTAATAGACTAATATTATATATATTCCAATTGTATAACTGTTCAATAACTAGATTATGTATATCTATATCCCACTTGTTATAAGCTTCGTTTTGATTTACAGATTATTGTTATGCGATTTAGTGCTCCTGAATTATATTCAGTTAATTGATTACTGTCCTCCACGTTCACAGCCACATTCGGCTTGATCTTGTACCAATATTACTTTCTATTTCATGGTGTGATGTGGCCTGTTTGTCTAGTTTATAAAGCGAGTGTGCTTGAAATAAATGATTCGCATAGCAGAAGCTGTTATTGGTATTCTAGACTCAACTGGAATGGCTAGGTGGATAAAGGACAAGTTAGGACGCTGCTTATACTGGTCGGACGTCATTGGTTTGGCACAATGCTAAGATTGGATAAGTCGCATTTTGTTTGGTAAATAAAAGCCGGGAATAAAATCACAACATATTAGTAGTGACCTATTTAAATTCACGACAGTTGTCAAGGTTAAATACACATGCGATGGACATTGCGCGTCAGGCTTCGTTGTACGATGCATGAAAGTTATCCATATGTTGAGAGGCGTTTGAAGAAAACTGGCTAGTAGTTGCAAGGGATGCATAGCATGGCGTACTCACTCGTGATGTGGTTAGGATACGTGTCCGAGCGCTTTCAGCTATGACGTCCAGCAAAACTAATAGGGTCAGCGTCTATAGTGACACAAACGAGGATTTAATAAGGATACAATGATTAACAGAATAAGTAGTATTTCACGAAACTGAATAGTGAACTTCATGCCGGAACATCTTTCAAAGTAACACTCATAGAAAAACCATATATTTTGAGAGACGAAAGTAATAATGAAGAACTTGTAATAGATGTTACTTTCCAGTTTGTTTTGAGTAATTACCACAAAAAGAGCTCACAGAATTAAGAAATCTTCTTATCTGTTCTTGACGCCGACAGTTTATAAAGAAGTTTCCTGAAACCAATGATACATGACAGTATTATATTCTCCCGTCAAAGTCTTTCAACTCTGCCTGTAGACCCTCCGGGGTCTACTGCCGGTCCCAAGACTGGGAAAAAGGAGGAGGGTTGGGGATGAGGCCAGAGACCCCATCCTGTAGAAAAATAACCCGCTAAGAAAACGCTAACCAGGAAAAAATTATTCAAACCATTTTAACTCTGCCCTGGGAGTTGAAGGAAGATTTATGACGCCTCATGGTGAAAGCCGAGATTCGTCAGAAGTCACGAGATCGATGCCCCTTCTAACAAAGAAAGGCCCAGGACAGAGTGGGTTGGAGAATGCTGGTCGGCGGCCTATGCTCCATGGTCAGTAACAGGCGTAAGTGAGTCAAAGACTTTCCTCAGTGAAGCAGAACAAGGAAAAACGTAGGCAAGCATTTATTTGCATACCAAAATAGGTACAGAGTATTATTCAACTGAATGGTGAGATATATTCATAACTAGTAGAAGTAAGCAATAGATCCGGAGTCTGGTTGTGATGTCAGATGCAATATGAAAGAAAAGGGAGAGGACGGAATCGCACTGAGGTCAAAAAAGTAGTCAGGCTAACTTATCACTGCACTCTCGGTAGTTAAATACTCTGTACAACTTAGATTTTATGCAATGGATTGTTAGCTACAGATGTTAAAGAGAGATTCCGAAAGGTCTTGATGTTTTACTCCATTTAGTCTTGGCATAAATAGCGCAACAGAACATCACCATCACACTTCTCAAGGTAACCGCCGTAAATTCATCATCTCCCGTTTGCACTTTCTGTACCTGATTCTTGCCTCGAAACTTAGCTAGTTTTATCATTGCTAGATATTCTTGACATATTCCTATCTCGTCATCCTAGTTTACTTTAAACGTCACATTCCTACTGCGGCCTGAATAACTGTTTAGATTAGTTGATTTATTCATTTGTTTACCCATCGAAATGATTGTCTTCCTATGACATTCAGAATTTTCAAAATATATTTTTCACATTACAACCAATCAGTCTTCTGCTTGCTAATGTGATAGCCATTGATTTGAGAAGCCCTAATGTCTTTAATAAATGCGCCTACTCAAGTTATAAAATATTGTGTTAGATCTCAGTAAACCAGCTTATTCATGATATGACTGTACGCACAGGTATTATTGATACACAGAAAAATATCGATACCACAAACTGAAGTGTCTGCTTTTGAGTGAAGAAAAACGATGATAAATGGTACTCGCAACAAAAAGGCATATTAAATGACAAAATGGTAACGAATTTTATGAAACGAATTTTATTTGTGAGCTCTTCTTGAAATGAGAAACAATTAACGAAGGTTCCTCTGCATGTAGTGTCGCAAACGACGTAATGAGAAACATCACATCCGATAGCATTAGTCAATAATATATCTGGAACAAGACTCCGACGTAATACAGAACTATCTGAAGGGATTTCCTAACACTATCATAACCCACATTCTCAGGCTGTGACCAATAAAGTAGCAGAATAGACGACAGAGAAAACGTTTATTTGAATAACATCGGTGGCATGCACGTTAGTACATCCTGCAGCGTTGGTTACTATAGAGAAAAAAAAACGTGGTCTTTATTTTGTCATTGCAAAAATCATTGAATACACTGTTACTATATTACACACCCACTAACGACTACTACAACAGCTAGACATAGTGCAATCGAGTGACCAAACTATCGCCCGCTGGACATCTTCAAGCACTGAGAACTATATTGTAAACTTAAGGAGCTAGAACAGAGAAATTAATCGAGTAATACGAGCTCATCTTAAAGATATTGGATATTGGACTGACCAAAGGTCAACTTTCATTTCTTTGTGGATACATAGTTTGAGGTCGTTGTGACATTTTAAAAAAACTGGACATGCTTAGATTAGGTGGACAAACAGAAAACTCTTCTCACATTCGTGAGAACTTGAAGGCTGAAACTCCTCTTTTAAGTAATGCAAGGCGCAAACTAGGATTGAGAGATCTGAACATTCAGCAGCATGTTCATGTGCAGCCAGAAATAAAGCGACCCTCTAAAACTCTAGTTCCCGAAAGCATTTATGAGGAAGCATGCGAGAAATTCTGTGCATACGAAGATAGAGGTTGTGCTCATATCGAACAGCTTTTATTTCAGATGACTATGGTGATTTATGCACTCGCCTTGATAATATAAACTCGCTTGTCGATGGAGTGCTTTCTCTTTCCTGCATGAGTCATCCTCCAGGTTTTGTTGGATTTTCAATCAATGGTGAGGTCTGTTGTTTTTGATTAGTACTTGTAGAAGATTGTGATGAGTTTGATCCATCAGATTTTGAAATACCAGACTCTGAATTCAACACAATGTTCAGTTGCCTTGGCTAGAAAGTTACTAGCTATATCGATTTAATTCATTCTCAGAAATGCTTTAAATACAAGCACCTCACTACTCAGTGTGGACTTCAGTTTTTTCCCAGTCAGCCTGTTTTTCGTACCATTTACGTTTGTGTACCCGTTTTGACCTGTCAGATTCCAGCGATAGATATTGTGAGCTGTAATGCCAATTAAATTCTCTTTAATGTTCTGCAAAACCTTAGTTTTATGATTATTGGGTATTAAGTGGGGAACTTAAGTATCTTACACAAGTTAACACTGCAATTTGGAACCGCTGCGCTTTTGTTAATGAAAAGGTTCGTCAGTTTTAATCTTTAGTCCTTTTGATTTCGTGCTATAGAAGTATCATTGCGTATATTCGTGTTATCTGCAACCATTGCTTTACGTTACGTAAAGCTTGGATAGTTTTGTCATAGTTTGTAATGCTGTTCTCTCCATCCCAAGGTCACAACTTCAAGCTGCATTTAGGTTATATTCGAACAGGAGTTTGATGTCAACTACTCTCGCCAGAAGGTGTATCTAAAATGGTAAACAAACTTAGTATTGATATAAAGCTCTTACACGTCATAGGCGTTAACACAGTGGTTCATGAAACTACGCGAATGCCAGTCTAAGTGATTTTTAATTCTTCCTGATGTTACATTGTTGATTTAGTTATTTCTTACGAAGCACCTCAATGGTGCTTTTCAGAAACGTGACTAGGTCTCTATCTTTTACTTTAAGGATTCAACAAATAACCCTTGCATACAAGCACCAGTAAACGTGACATACCCAGAACTGATCGTTTCAGTTCGAATTATTACTGTACGAGTACGGTCTCCTCTGTAGTTTGTGGTTATTTGCGTACTTTCGGTCGTCGTGAGTTATAATTTTCAAATGATGTCAAACTTCTCAGCATCCGCTGGAGATTCATCTCATCTTAGAGGATCTTTGTAGCATGATTAACGGAGAAAGTAAACAGACGTTTAAACATTTCCTGTAAAAGTTACTTCATTGCACTTCTTTTATGTAATGTACTAGTATACTTGCTGTAGTTAAGTCGCCTGACATTGTTCGTGTCTCTGTCTGTTGTGATTAACTGATATATATTGGAATCTGTTGATATTTATATTCTAAAACTGACCTCATGATTGCTGGTAGATGTTTCTTTACATAAAAATTAATGTACGAAGTGGGAAATAACAGATGAGGCCGTTTTCATAGGTGAATATCCTAGAAATAATCACTGGAATTTTGACTCGTACAAAATTCCAAAGGAGGTGTTTATATTTCAATGTTCTCATCACTTATCTACCTTGTAGTTGTAAAAAGCAGTGCATGTTTCAAGTTTACGTGGTTGCTTAGGAAGAACGGTTTAGTTCTAACATTTAATTTCGACTGAGAACAGAATCCAGTCATATGGGTCTCTTTTCTCTTTAAAGAAAGGTACTAAGACTTACAAATAGTGTGGATTTTCTGGTGTCTTTTTGCGTTTTCCCGGCATAGTTAATATACCTATTGGTTTTTCTGTCTAGTCTTAACTACAAGAAACCTATCGGAGTGCACAATAATGTAAGGTTTATGGCGGAAATTCTGTACAATTAAACCATGGAATCGTGAACTAGAAAACATTTACACGAATGAATTTCTTGAAAGATACTTTCATTTCACTTCTATAGCTTTGGTGTCAAGTGTGTGATTTGAGTATTTTGCGATTGATAAACCCAAGATCTCGAAATATTGACAGAAGTCAAGGTGTGTATTTTGTAATTGAGTTATAAGCGTCACACCATAACCTATTAGCACTCAATCCTCTTAATGGGAAATGACGAGAAAGGTTCAGGATGTTAGCTTCATTTATTGATGTATTTTTTGAGTGTAAATTTTACGGAACTTCACATTCAGTGAAAACGTCTTTTAGGAATCGTTGCATGTAGTAACACTTTGAAATTGTCTACCAATTTTCAGATTTTTTGCATAATGACCTAACTGTACTTTACCGTGATGTTGATAAAAATTTCTGTCAAATTTTGGGTACTAGGTTACGCAGTTCTAACCACCAATGGTATGTACTCACCACTTGTGTGGTTTCGTTGTTAATGGTGTAGTATAGAGTAAAAAAGCAACCAGGTAATGAGGTTGAAAACAGAAGGCCAAGAATCCGCTTCAGCGCTCACTATGCGAAAAATTGGGGAAACTCCTCAAGAATGGTCACCCTGATAACTTCATCATAAAATGTCTAGTGAATTACCACCATTAAAGAACCAACCCCGGGAACTAAAAGACGTTCAACCATGTGTGAGATGCGTTTCGGATGGAACCCATTTATTTTGTGAGTCTTTTTAAGCTGTAGGACTCGTTGATAAGATCTAAGGACCGTTATTACTGATTGTCGACTAAATGACGTATCTCAATACCGAAATTCTCCAATTCTTCATTTCGTCTTAGGTATTTTGTTGCTTATTATTCCATATTCTTTTTATGTACTTCTGTACTATAGTCGGTGTGGGTAGTGGTCTGATATAGTAACCAGACTACCACATTGTCGAGTGCCGTCTTATTTTGTTCTCGTTTATATAAAAAGTCCCTACCAAAAGATCTGGGCAAATAGATCAAGCCTGGAAGGATGTTAGTCACCAGGATCCTAGTTTGAATTAATTTCTTGTTCCAGGTAAAACGTGTGTCGAACCATTGTGAAGTACCAAAGATCAGTCATTCGATAAGACATATGTACCTACTTGATTTGATTGACTGGTATGATCCTTGTCACTATGTGTATGAACATTTAAACATTCAGTAGGACATTTACAGAATAAAGAGTTTATATCCCATATAGACATAACATCTCTACTGGTTGTCTTAGTAACATTATGAAGTACCAAGTGCTCAAAAATGTCGCTGTATTAACTTAGCATGATTACATGAATAATGTTTTTGCATATATTACATGGATGCTTATTAGTGTGAAAAATCGGAAACGATGTTTTACAAGAAACAAGACACTAAACTAGTGGGTTATGGTACGTTTATTTATGGATTTAGTATTCACCTTCCTAATGGAAATTTATTTTATTCATAGCATTGGCTAAACTAATTTTAAGGCCAATATTGTAACTAAGAAGCTTTATCATAGTATATTTTCAATAAAGAAAGTAACAATCAACTGGAAATAAGTTGTGTACATTTTCACTATATTCATTGCAATCAGCCTCAGCCGTAGTACGGGCGCTTCTGTATGCTTCCTAAAAATAAAAAACAATGCATTTACTGACTTGTTGAAGTACAAATATTTATACAGAAAGATAATCTCAAATTACGATTTTCATGGTATTAGTTTTAAAGAAACGTTGAAGACTAATAGTTTAGGGTATTGCGTAACTACTACGAATAACTATAAAAAGACACATCAATGGATGACCCGAAAAGTTAACTTAAAAAGTTGGTTGCGAAGTTTTTGTTAAGTTACACTGACACGAGTATAGTTTTCTATCCTTTCAAACTTTTCAAGTTTTGCTGTGTTTCTGCCATAACATCTAAAGAGAGTGTGACAACAAGAATCAGACTTATTAGTACGTACATTAAAATAATAATGATATATATTCTCTACCGTTATTCTAAAATGCAGTTTGCAGCTTACTAAAACAATTGGTCTTTTTCTCTATCAACCTAATTTAGTTAATGTTACTATCATCCTTATTTTGAATCTTGTTTCACAAATTACGAAACCATAATTTGCATTAAACAAAGCCGATTCGCGATGTGTGATATAATTTCCGTTTATTGATTGTTTAAATAGTCTACAAAAATCATGTTACTTTCAATTATTTTGGCGGCGCGAACTTACTGTACGTTAAAAACAGCATAATGCGTTCATTGATTGTAATGAAGATGGGGATTATAAAAATAATTGGAACGGTTCTGAGTTAGTTTTTCTCATAATTTTGTGCTTTAAGAATAGGATTTGAATATCTAACAAAACATTGAATTCGTTTACAATAAATCATAGTTAAGGCTGTCAGTATCTCAGATGCAGGACAACAACTTGTGCACTTGACTTTCTCAAAATATAAGCAATTTGCGAATCTAACCTCCCTCACTGTATAGACAAATTTTCAGAAGTATATAATTTTTTACATTTCATTATTTTATAACTACAGTAAGTATAATGAGATTTGCATGAACCTTAAACGCAATACAAACACGCATATTTGTACCTGTATTTACATACTATAGTTAAATTTGCAACAAATTATTGTGTAACGATCAGATGGCATTTTTCAAACAAATATAATTAAAGTAATGCAGAAAACTTTCGTTGGTGAACGCATTTATGCTTAAACCAATAGGGCACCAGAACATATTATTTGAATTTATATTCGCAATTCAAATTCAGCTGTATAATTCAATAAAATAAATACCCTTAATATTTTAAAAAGCAATCAACTAATTAATTACTTTGATTAATACTTTTTGACCGAATGCATTTTCTCAACCAAATGTCAATTAGATCTTCAATGTACGGATCATCTGTACGATAATCGATCGTGTCTCTAAAAACATTTCGTGCAATTTCCGATTCCATTTGACATCTAGTTGTGACTGAAATAACAGAAAATAAACAAGAAAGTGGTTGTGTATTTTGCGCAAAGTATGAAGTACTTCATGAGTTTCTAGATTAGATTTGATTTGAAAAATGACAGAAATTGTACATGGGTGCTTTCCAGAACAATCCACATAATATGTGTTTAAGAAAAAAAGCTGTTGTCATCAGAGGAAATATGCTCTATTTTTGGACGAGTTCCGAATTGTCATATATATTTATACATGATACTAACTTTCTCAACAACTAATGATTTGTTTAGTTGTCATGATTATATAAATGTAATTATAGATTGTTGAATTGATGCATTATTACTGCATAGTTGCTATTCTATTCTAATGCGGAATATCTATGTCATCTAGATAATGAAACTGCCAGAGAAGTCTTACTCACTGCCTTCTCGCAGTGAGGGTGTTGTTTACGAAATTGAGAGGACGGAAAGCAAATATCCGACGTCTTAATCGGGTTGTTGAACACGGAGGGTCCACCTAGGGGAGTTTCGCTTGCGTTTATCCAGAAACTCTGAGGCATATTCGTCCGGTTTTGTTGTTGTTGGTGCCGCACTATGTGCTAGATCTGAGATAGCATTGACCGGTTGGATCTTATTTAACAGTTGGTTATGTGCCGTTAGATTAGAAAGTTCCATCAAAGTACGGAGAAATTGGTGTGGGAAACTATGTATTTTAGTCATCTCCGCATACGCTCCGACAGATTGCAACCCAGATGCGATCGATGATGAGTTTTACCACCAATTAACTGTTCTACTACAAAAAGTGTGTTCGATAGATATCGTAGTACTATCCGGAAACTTAAATTCTATGATTGAATTCATAAGTCAGTTGAAGATAGACCACCATGGAAAACCTAGAAGCACTGGACGGCCGTTTCGTCCTATTGTGGTACTCTTCAGCAGTGCGCATCCACGATCCTGCCTCACGAGATTCGAACCCAAGACCTACCAGTCTCGCGCGCTAGCAATTAACCTTTAGACTGACGGTGTTAATGTTCAACTTCAACCAATCCAATTCAACTACAAAATTACTAAAATCTCCACAAAACCCCTTCTGATAATAATCATATGTTCACTAGTGACTGGCTTCAAGAGGTATTTCCTGGAGTCCTAGTGAGAAGCAATAACCCGCGTAGTTCAACCTGGTCTGTTGTGAGATAGTAACTCACTGAAGACAATGGCGGACGGTTGCTCAATTTCGTGGAAACCTAAATGCCCAGGTTGGGCGTCTAGGCGCAGAAGAGAGTCGTTTGGGTCGCCGATGTGGAATGTTGGTCGCAGGTCAGATAGCGATGACTGTCTACTGCAACTGTACTCAGACTACAAACTGTGTCTGACTAGCACTAACTACCGGCAGTCATCGCTGGTGTGCCACCCGCCGTCCTCCCTCTGCATTTCAAGCTTAGAATCGGATCGATCACATCGTGATCTGCTACCTCCGGCGTGGTTGTGTAAGAGGCAACCACTCCTAGCTAGCTTTCAGGCCACAGAAAAGTATAGATGAGCATTGATTGCAAATTGCATGACGCCATGAAAATGGTGAGTAAAGTCGCTTCCGGTTTAGCGAAACGTCAGGCTCCTTATAACTCATTGAAGCCCGTCACTCTACTCCGGATGACCGTGAGTTTGACCGAAAAAGAAGATTGTTACACAGTGAAATTGAGCAAAGCTTGCGTAAAGACTCAGAAGCCTGGTGGTTGGAGTGTGTCGATGAGTTGGAAGTAGCAGCTGCATTTGGTGACTTATGGAAGCTCTTTAAACTCATCCGAGTCAATGGGAGCAAGAAGTTTGGTGTGATTGAAACAATCTGTGAAAATGACGGGATGCCATTAAATAACGTCTGTCGACGTTTTGGAAGATGGGCAGAATTTCTCGAGGAGCGGTTCAACTGGTCTGCTGACTCGGTAGCACCGATGAAACTGTCCTACCCTCTATGGCCTTTGACGACTGATCCACCTAACGAGGTGGAAGTTCGCAAGGAACTCCAACTCTTGAGACGCTACAAATCACCAGGCCGAGGTGACCCTTTTAAAAGATGATGGTGACGTTTTGGTTAAGGAACTGACTAAGTTTTTTCCAAAGGTCTGGGAGTTAGATTGTTCCAACATCATGAAATGATTAGGTAGTTGTTCCTATCTTTAAAAAGGGTTCACGTGGTTCCCGTAACGACTATAGGGGTATAAGTCTAATTCTAATTGCGTCCAAACTATTGGCTTCCGTCATACTTCTTAGATTGTTCAAAACACGAGAAAGATTGACTCTCGAGGAGCCGACTGGTTTTCGTTCTGGTGAAGATATGGTCAATATCACAGGGTGAGATTATAATTTACGGACGACCTTTGAGCGATGCTAGACTGACGTTGAGGTCGGTCACCTAGTAACTAGGACTGAATGAGGGTTAGAATCCTGTGTAAAGAGTCCGAATTATGATTTAAAGTTGATGGTTTAGGTTAGATATTATATTTAGGGTTTTCATCACAAACTGACATGAGCTGTAATGCCAAAACTCTATTTAGCCAAATTGATGATTGAATTTTGCGAGAACTATTATCTGAGAACTGTTATCTTATGCCTGGTTGGTTCGTCCATAAATTATAGTCTTGTCGTCCACAGTTTTGAAAGTTGGTTTATTATAAATTATCTTTCAATAATTCACTAATAATTATTAATAGTAATCACATTTTACATATTTCTTTGAATAAATATTTTAATTCAACATAGCATGATTTCTCTCCGTCTTTACATCAACTGTTTCGTATACTATTAATATTTATTGTTTGGTTGTGATGAAGTTCTTATAAAGATTATAAATTCTGATCTATTCAGAAAACTATATTCATTGGTTAAGTTTTTGAACTTTATCTAACCTTATTAAAAACCAGATTGTCCACATGTAGTGTTTTTTAGGGCTGAGGTAATCTACAACTTCCATTGTTTACTAAATGTATCATGCTCAACACATTTGATCACTTTCTCATTCATTTAATGGATGACTGCCACATACTATAGTGTAATTTCATTAAAATTTTCATCTGATTCTCTAATGTTCAGTATGTTTGTGTTTTCCATCTAGCTTGTCAATATGCTACACGGGATAAGATTTTAACAGAAGAGTGTGGCTAACATCAGCTATATAAAATTAAATCAGTAATAAAAATTACACTCATGTTCAGATTTCTCTCACTAAAAGGCGACCTGCTTGAACATATGGGCTACCTGTTCCTGCTATCTAGATATTTCAACAACTTATCTAATGTTGTGCGTTTCTGAAAAGTGTACAAATTTTTGTTGTACAAGTTACAAAGGCCGAATCAGAGATATCACGATTGCTGGCAATATGCAGCGAAAAGAAAGTACATTATTTAGATGTCGATTGACTGGGCTGCTAACTTCTAACTGGCGATCACTCAATATTTATCGTCAGGAAGGACGAAGAAGTAAGAAACGGAAACTTGTTGAAATACATTGTGCTGAGAATTCTATATTGTACCAAGAATATAATGTTGAATAAAGCTAATGATAATAATAATGAACAAAAAAGTCCCCAGAAGTTCTATGTATATTGCAGTGAATACTGAAAATACTGAATTAATAAAATAATATTTATGAATGATTATAACTCATTTGCCTTATCTTTTAATATCGATTAACTTAAATTGATTCATTGTAAAAAATCTCATAAGTATTAAGAGAAAGGTTGACCTTTGAATTATTGTACGTGATATATGACCCGTGATTTCCTTTCGTATATTCCTAAATGCTAGAAGAGTTTTATCGATAAAGTTTTCCATGTCAATTAGATTAAATCAGAAGGGGTTTTTTGTGGAGATTTTAGTAATTTGTATAGAGTTGGAATCATGAGTCAATTGAAGCTAGACCACCATGGAAAACCTGGAAGTACTGGACGGCCGTTTCGTCCTATTGTAGAACTCCGCAGCTGTGGGCATTCATGGCTCAGTGGTCTAAAGGTTAAGCACTCGCACACGAGACTGGTAGGTCTTGGGTTCGAATCTCGCGAGGCGGGATCGTGGATGCGCACTGCTGAGGAGTCCCACAATAGGACGAAACGGCCATCCGGTGCTTCCAGGTTTTTCATGGTAGTCTAACTTTAATTGACTCATGATATCAACTATAAAATTCGTTTAAATGACTTATTCATGTCAGCTGTTTCATTCGGTTTTAAACAACAGAAGGAAATAGATCATTTCTATATTATCGAAAAATTAGAGGATATTCGACAACTTGTGAGATAATTGTTTACAAGAAAAAATTAACATCAAATGAATATGTATTTATGAAACATTCAATTATTTGTGGATTGATCCATATGAATTTTTAACTCTCGTTTGATAATTCATCTCACGTAACATGATAACCAAAGAATTTCGTTTGTTAACCACATAATGACTGAATAAATGAGAAATTTGTGATATACCATGAGTGTATGCTCTCTGTAATATGCTAAATGAGCTTAAGATAGAACTCGTAAATGATTCATTAGTTATCTTAATAGTTATCTAATGAATTTAGTTTTATCGCACTAAGTTGAGACGATAATACTTCTGTGTTGACTGTTTTCTATCTCTAGAAAATTTAAGCAACATAGTCTTTTGCTTTGGTTACTGATAAAATTCCCTGAAGTTTAAGTGTATAAAAATTTACAAACTATGTATAGAGATGTTAATCTTTTTAAATCCACTTATTCTCTAGTATCTCTTATTGTTAGGTACTTTAATATCAAACCGAATGTTTATTCAATCAAAAGACACAATTCAGCCATTATTAATACCCTTTCAAATCCAACTGAAATTTATTGGCTTACCATGTTTCCTATGTCATCAGTTACGTAAGTTTATCTTACTCTAAATTATCATATTGTTAGAACGGAACATATTCAGATCAACGAAATACACCTAGTAATTTGAATAGATCATAAATATTACAATAATTTAATTAATTTTTTTCTACTACTGACATTTATCATTCATTATGTCTCTGTTAATGAAAAACACTCTTTAGATATATGCTTGTTATAATAAACTATTTTATACAATTGGTTTCCTTTATAAATTTAAACAAAAGAATACTATGATTTCATTCTTTCTATTCAGCTATATACCAGTTTATATGTTTTGTTATTTCCAATTAATAACTATATTAAAAATGAATTGACAGTTAATAACGATGAATAAGTTGTGTGGTTTGAATGGAAGTTAAAAATCAAGGTATTTAGAAAGGGATCTTTTAACAATTGTCTAAGGTATATATAATAGTTCTAGAGTGTTAATATAGTTTTATTGCTTAACAAAACAAAGTTTCAATTACTTAAAAAAAGAAGTTGAAATGTTACCTAAATATTCGAAGCGTAACTCCTAAATCCTTGAAAAAATAGGTCAGTATTAAGCCATCTAATTGTTTCGGCTTCTGAAAATTTCACTAAAATGGAAATGAACTGATTGCTAACTTTGAACGAATTCATTAAATTCACGTTGTGCTCCGTACCTAGTAAATAGCTTACTACTGAACCTCATAAGTATTTTTTTTCTCAAAAGTGTACTCATTCAAATAAGCAGAAACCTATCTTTCATTTCTTTTACAATACATGCTTTTCGATGTACATTTAAACTGTTGCATACTGTAGACGGTGGCATAACATATGTTGTGTATGATTGAATCAGCTTAGCAGTGAGAAATTTGTTATTTAAAGCTACTTTTATTCTTTGTTTTTATTATATGATCACATTTGAATAATAACCAAATAAAAACATTTTTTGCGGGTTTGTATTCTTCAGTTTTCCTTCTGTATTCAGTACTATATTTATTTATAATTGGTTGAAATTATTCATTCACTGACGGAAAATTTTCTGTTACAACTTATTTTTCCTCTTGCTTTTCTCAATAAAATAACTTCCTGGCTCTGTGGTAAAGCATTTTCACTATTCGATATTTATAGTCAATAGAAAAAAGGTTATGAAAGTTTCGTTATTGTTCGCTCCAGGTGTTTTTAATGCACATACGTTTGATAGGCTTTGTCATTTCTCCAGGAAATACCAAAATCAAGGAAATGGAACGCGCCTTATCTTTCATGTTCCATGGTGAATTTAATGTCCAGATAAACTTTATAGAAAGATTCAAGTGTTTTATTCACATGATTTACGTCGTCATCAACGTAAATTACATAAAATGTGGTCTCGTTGATAACAGGTTGTAATTTTGTTCTTTAGAAATTTCTAAAAAAATATGTCGTTAATGGTAGGTTCGAATGGACTGCCTATTGTACACAGTTTGCTAGATAAAACAATTTATTTTTGTATTGAGATTGAATATTCTTAGTTCAGAATCTTAGTAACTGTCTGAACTGAATTTATGGTATGAATATAAGTTGTGAATATTGGTTAATAATGCAAAATGTTTCTTACAAAGTGATATTGGTAAAAAGTGAAGATATGTCACATTTAAAACCATAAGTCTATTCGCCATATTTATTTGATCCATTGCTTCTACAAATTCGAAAGTGGCCTTAACATTAGACATGGATAATTAATTACGGAGTGGTTTCAGTAAGCTAACTATCTGGACAGTTTATGGCAAGAATAGACTATCATTGATATAATTGGTCTCATTCATACACTAGATTTATGTAATTTGGTCTGTTCATAAATGATTAGTAGACGTAGTCAGAGTGGTTTGAGCTGACTGTAGCATCATCAGTTATCTTTAGTTTTAGGAGTTCTCTAGGTTATTTAGTTGCCTTGTTTCCTGATAATGAGATTTGGTTCTAGTTAGAATTTCCTTGGATTTTGTAGAATCATCATCATCTTTTTGTATATATTCAGATTTCTTCATCAACACAATTCTGAAGCCTTTGTTTAGTTTGAGTACCTTTGTGTTGTCTGGGTCTTACAGCCTTTGCAAAGCATCATCTGGTACAAATTCCTTACATATCGAAATCGTTTAAATATTATGATTGGTAGTCATTACTATTGAGTGAATAACCAGAGATAATCATATAATCGTAATGTTAAATGCAAAATGTTTTTTTTAATTTTTTCAAATTTTAGAACATTTTGCGAATTCATGTTAAACAAAGGAAATAAACCATACATATGTTTAATGCTACAAGTTAGTTTCTAGAACAGTATCTGTTTGGGAACATTCATTTTTTAATTATAATTTTAAATTGATTTTAAAAACAGCTTTGTAGGAAATATCGAAAATTGAAGTTCCTATGGTAGTTCATTTCAACAGTGATGATAAGTTGTACTTTATATGCCTTCCATAAAGAAAACATTCTTTTAAAATTTTCTCCTATTATCATTAGTCACCTCGTGTTTAACAACTATTTATTTGTTATCAAAGCGATATCAAGGACATTTCTGATATGTCGAGCAGAAATCAAACCGATCTACTTGTTCAAAGCTGACTACAACTTTAAATTCATTTTGTATTGTTTGTTTGAATGTTCCCACTAATGTTTAGGACTGTAAATGATCAGTCTCTTATTGCCATATGTAGATTCTGTGTGGATTGCCTCGATGTTACCTTAAGTCACAAGCAATATAAGCAAAGATGAATGGTGACTAGCAGTGAGATCCAGGATGCACGTTTCGTCTTATTTGGACCTCGTCAGCTGGGTGTACCTGCACCGAAGAGTTGACGTTCATTCCGGGTCCAAAATAAGAGGAAAGGCGCGTCCTAGATTCCACTGCCAGCCACCATCAATATATTTGCTTATATTGCTTGTGACTACAGCTTTGTTTTAATTTTGTTAACTGAATATGAAGCAACTATGAGGGTTTAATTACCAAACTGCTCAAATTGTGATCACTGATTTGTGAATTTAAACCATCCTCTAACTTGATAATTTTGGAAAGTTGAGTAGTGTCCCTAGAGCTTACACATGTAATATGATAAAGCTGAAATCATTAATCTCTACCAGGTTAGTGTTTTATGATGATAATATATCTACTAATAAAGTTTCAAGCTTAATTATGGGACTCAGTAAACACGTTTACATTTTTTATTACTTTAAAGAGGATTCTTTTGTTGTATTTTATATTATTTTCAAACTTACATTGATAGACAGATCGTCAAAAAGTGTTCAGAACAAGTTCAACTTTTTCAAGTTTTCATCTTTAATCCTATTCTTCACAACACTAATGATGATAAAACATTCATTTTAACAAATTAGTTTCATAGTCTTTCTTACTTCATATAAACGATCTTACCACCTATAAACAATACGATATACAGAATTATTATATTTTTAAAGCTTTTTTCCCTTGAAAGTCAATGAAAGGTAAATAATTAATACTAAATGATGTAATTACAACAAAAAATTCTATTCTATTATAAGAGATCTCTATAGAACTCCCTATTGATTACAAATTATATCTAACCAACAAAAAAGAAACATTTTGAATTGTGGGTGATTAGAAATAAATTAATATAATTTGTAATATCCCAATGAGTAGAAAAATTAGATTTTCTGACGTTTCGTGACTCAGTGTAAGCCACTTCTTCAGAGAATACAATTTGAACAAAGGGATTACAAAAACTTGTCAAACACCTTTGAAATTATTTGAAAAACCCTGATTTACCTGGTAAAGTGTATCTCTGTTTATGAATGTATAAATATGTAGTTATTCCAACAGCTTACTTGGTTATTTATGATTTGAATTTATCTACATTCAATTAATTGAATTTAGTTTAAGTAAATATACAAGTAGAAGGGTAAATTTATTACCATATACTATTATTCATCTGAATTTATTCCCCTACAATTTTGTACATGTACATTTTGTATCTTATAATAGAATGTCTATCAGAGAGGTTTTGATTGTAAAGTTTGTTTTTCTTCTTTTTTATAAAGCGGTTACTATAATAATAACTACAATATCTGTAAAATGATTTAAATAATTAATGAGACAAAAGACCTAAGTCTTTTCTACTTCTGTTTCTTCTTCGCGTATATATCTATATCTATATATCTATATATATATATACTCTGAAGTATATTTACCACGTTATTTACGCATAAACATCTATTCATTATTCCCAATACAATTATGTTTATCAACATATTTATTGTCATAATCCCCCTGAAACAAAGGTATACATGAATTGAAAAAAAACAATACCACTGTATACGTTAACTTCACTACTGTACTCATCATAATAAACAGCAACTTTATTTCTCTGTATCTTTTCTTTTCTCCGTCAACTTAAAGAAAGAAAAAAGACATGAATTCATATTACCATTTTTATTTAACATGCTAACTTCTTGAATTATTCTCTTGTTGTTGTTTTTTCTCTCGCTACGTTAATAATTCAGGTAAAAATAGTTTTACTTAAGTTTTGATTTATACGACAAATGAATTAGGAAATATATTACATTTGCTATATATATATATATATATATATATATATATATATATATATATATATATATATATTTATATATCATTATAACTTTTATTAATGATTATAAATTAAGCTTAGTTACTGGATTACATATTTTACGATTCAATAGATGACATTCGTATTCAAATGAGGAGTAAATGATTAATCCTTTTCAAAATACGTTGTTGGTGATAATTAGTGCTTGATACAGTAATTCACTTTTGAAAATCGATTCAAGATCGTTACTGTAAAAATGTAATCCAGTAGGTAAATGACAGTATACTACATGATATTTTCTAGTACTATTCAGCATGTGATTCAGAGTGATTGTCCTCTACCAAAGTTGAGTTAACATGGACCATATTATAACATTGAATAATTATAGAATTCTTTATTGTTTGATAGTTCTATTCATCATTTTGAAGCCTTTATACTCTTTATACAACTAATGAAGATTTATGTAAAAAGCATAATTCACTTAGTATTGTTTGTTTGTATCTTCCCATTGATGTTTAGGACTGTAACTGGTCAGTCTCTTATTGGCCATATGTGCATACTATGCGTATTGTATCGATATAGCCTTGATTTACAAGCATTATAAGCAAAGATGGATAGTGGCTAGCACTGGAATCCAGGACGCGCGTTTTGTTCTATTTGGGACTCGTCAGCTGGATGTATCTGCATCTCAGAGTTGATGTTCACTCTGGGAAAACGCGATGGTGTTTGAAGTGAAAGGTACTGAGTTCGAGTCCAAGACTGAACATCAACTCTGAGATGCAGGTACATCCAGCCGAAGAGTCCCAAACAGGACGAAATGCGCGTCATGGATTCCATTGCTAGCCACAATCGATCTTTGTTCATAAAAGCATAATGTTTATCTGAAACGTGATACAACTAGAAAAATATTATGAATTCAGCTTACTAGTTTTTCAGTCATATATTTTATTATAAAACCGAGAAATTATCTGATTATTAAAAATAATGTCAGTCCATAACATTTTACAATCATAACTCAATGAATAAAATCTGGATCCTTAAAAAAACACAACATTAAGTTTATACCACTCATTAATGTTAACTACATGTATGCGAGTTGTTGAGCATCATGTATTTGACTCGTATTATTTAGTGAAGTGAAGATATTTCAGTGTTTAAACTTGTACTTTACAGCAATCACATTATTTTTTAATTAATTGGTGGGATCGTGATTACGCATGAATAAATAGTCACATATTAGGACAAAATAATTATTCAACACTAAATAGTTTTCATTGGTTCACAATAGTAATAGCAGTTCATGAGAAAATGCATTTTTTAATATAAAAATTTTAAATTATCCTTTAGAAACTTCTTATAGCGAAGAACTTTCAAGAAATGGGGAAATCTAATTTAGTATCCATGTAGACATACGGATCATATATAGATTAAATCGATTATATAGTTTTTACTTATCTGGTATTATGCATTCAGTAATATATGTTCACGACTTCACATATCTTCATTAAATACAGCCATATGAAAATTCAAACCTCCTATCAGTGTATTCAAAAAAGTTCGTTCTCAACTTAAACCTACCCTGGTAATATGAGCTTATTATCCAGAGTGATTAGGTTTCAAATTGATTTCACATCACTTTTATCATTATTATCCTTATCCTTTCTTACCCCCGATTTCCAGTGTTGTTGATCTTTCATTCTTATATATAAATGTTCTTACCAAGTGTATGTGTGATCAGATTGTTCGAAATGTATTGCGCTAATATATCACATAGTTCTGATAATCTTCGTCTTCTTATTACATTATAGAAATTTATCAAAGGGACTAATTGCTTTACATTCAATTGTTATAATTTTGAAAGTGATAGAAAATAAACATTCTCGTTAAGTTTTAGTCCTGGATTTTCTATTTTTATTACTAACTTATAACGATTGTCATTAATTGACAATTACAAAGTTCTTGGTTACTTTATGAAGGTTTATGCTATTGGACAAGTTAATTTCAAATTGTTGGTAAATTCGTTATCTGAAGGATTTTTGTTTAATAGTTACCTTTGTAACTAATATAGTGTACTTCAATATTCATCATATTATATGTTGATACGACTGTAGGGAATTAACAACACCATTGTACTTTAAGAGTACTCTTAATATATCGAATTTTAAATGACTAAAATCTATTTATTATATACGACACAATTGTCGATGAAAGCTATTAAAATCGTTTCATAAATATCTAGTATGCGGTTCCTCAACAGTGCTTCTTGTTTGATATATTTTACGGATGAAGTCAATGTATGTGCGAGTCGTTACTCATATGGTAACCTTAACCGTTTGGGGATATAGGACATAAACTAGTTGAATAACATATTCA
>NC_031497.1:11111884-11166353 GCF_000237925.1 Schistosoma mansoni
ATTTAATTCGTCTACCATCAAACTTAGTTCAGACATCTTATTCCGAAGACTACGGGCATTCGTGTAACACACATTTAGGGTGTTTTTGGAGACATACGTTCTACCCACACAGGTCTCGGAAGCATTGGCTTCCAAGACCTGACCACCCGAAAACCCTTAATCGTAAGGTTCGCTTCACCGTTTAGCTTTCGAGTTTTATTTTGATAGTGTAATAGGAAGATGAATATTATCAGAACTATGTGGTATATTAGAGCAATACATTTCGAACAGTCTGATCACAAATATACTTGTTTAGAACATTTATATATTAAAAATAAAAAGTCAACTAGACTGGAAATGAGGGCTAAGAGGAAACAAGGATGATAAAGAAAAAATGTGAAAACAATTTAAAACTTAATCGCTCTGGATAACAAGCTAATATTACCAGGGTAAATTTAGGGAGAAAACAAACTGTTTTTGAATACACAGAGGGAGGTATGAATTTTCGTATGGCTAAGGCTTCAATAGACCTTAGTATACACCCTTTTACACTTTTGTACAACACAAAAGCCGAGTTATGATGTTGTTATGGCCTATTTCAATTATATGTTTGGAGGATGAGTGATGTTTAACCTCTACACTTATTGGGTCATTTAATTCTATTTGTTTCTGCAACCATTTAGGTACATATTCATACACACTAATTTTGAGATTACAATTACTGCTCCCTATGTATGTGTGACCACACACACATTTAAACTAGTAAACACGGTGGGATGTGACATAATCGTTCTCATGTCCTTTAGTTTTTCGACGAGGCATGAACCTTCTTGTTCCCTTCGCTGCATAATATGCCTTGTTAATGACTGATTTAAGCCTTTGTTTCAATAAAAGGCTATTTGAATCAGCTTTAAATGGTAAAATGATGTAAACAAGTTGATTTTTTCCGCTAAGGCTATAGTATATGTATGATCAGATTGTTCAAAATGTATTATGCTAATATATCACATAGTTTTGCTAATCTTCATCTTATTACACTATAGAAATTGCTTTAAACAAGTTATTTATTATGAGACTAATATTTGAACGAAGAATATTCTTTTCGATAAATTCTCTTCAGGTTCTACAATTATATATCCAAATTAATAATCCGAAAAATTGGCCAGGTTAAAGGCAAAGTACATAGTTTAATGCATGTAAATTTAGGATTGTCAAATCAAATAGTTAATGTTGATATGACTCATATAGAATGTTAACTTGAATCTGTATATACGTAAAATGAAAATTTAAGATCTGTGATCAGAATATAAATATGGGTCAGATAGGGTGAGAGAGATATGATAGTGCAATTACAATTCGATCAAGTGGAAGACTAAATGTGTGAAAAATTAGTGAGACGTAATAAGGAGGGATCAATGCGATGTGAATGAATCATGTTTAGGGGGGATTAATAATGATATTTAACCAATAATAATAATAATAATAATAAAATACAAAGATTTGTGAATAAAGATAAGAGACAATTACATTTGACTACGAAAGGTCGTAAGTACATAGTCAAATTAGGTCATACAATAGCTAAGATGATTGTTCATTAATTGGCCTTGTGGTTGGCCAAGGGAGAAGTAGGGGTTGGAGATATTTCTTCTGTACACATAGCTCAGGTTTCTTCATTCTGATGGCTACTGCCTCCGCCGTTTGAAGGACTTTAAGCCTGACAAGCTTAGGCAAAAAATTACTGACCCTATAAATAATTGAAAAAGATTGGTTTATACTGGCACTATGACCAGTTTGTACTAAATGGGCCAAAATCGAGCTGTTTACTTTCCTCATCAGACCTTTGCTTAGCCACGCTGGGAGGTGTTCACGAGCACGAAAATGTAAATTCCTAGAACTTCGACCAATATAACTTGCTCCACAGGAGCAGTCGAACTGATAAATACAAAATGAAGTGGTCATTCTAGGAACTTCATCTTTAAGCCTCGGTGTCACCATTGGACGCGTAGAAAACACCAAACGTAGTTCACCTGCGTTGAAAGATTTTTGGATAGATCTGCGTAATCTCTGAGCAAGTATTTCGCCAGCGGCATCCCCCCTGAATTGTAGGCGCATGAACAAGGACTTTTTCTTGACCGTTTGGAATTCGCCTATTTTCACTTTAAAGATCATATATTTAATTATAAATTTTCTGGGATACCCGTTCTCCCTTAGAGCATTATGCAATGTGTTTAGCTCATTGTCAACTACATCCGCCGAACATATAGTGCGTATTCGATAGCTAAGGGTTTTGATTAGGTTTCGTTTGTACTGTAGAGGTACAAAGCTAAGGAAGTGTGTATACTGTCCAGTCCAAGTACTTTTTCTGTTCATGTTTCTTCTTAACGATCCATCAGATCTCTTAGTTAAGAGGACGTCTAAAAAGGCTAATCGGCCATCACTCTCTTCCTCCGATGTAAACTGGATGGCTGGATGCACTTCGTTAAACTGCCTAAGCACATCTTGTTGTGAAATATTATCTTTACACAGGATGAATGTGTCATCCATATATCTGCAGTAAAATTTGAATTCTTGAATAATCTTTTTCAGATGACCGTTCTCTAATTTAGCTAGAAATATATCAGCTAGTATAGGGCCCAGAGGTGAACCCATTGCCACACCATCTGTTTGTCTAAATATGTCACCGTTGAATTTGAAATTTACATTCATGGTGCATTTCAGTAATAACTCTTTCAAGACATTAATCGGAACAGTAGTTTCAATTTTATTTTCAATCAGTTGTTCCCCTATATATTCTACGGTCTCAAGAAGTGGGACATTCGTGAATAGTGATGTTACATCCAAAGACATCATCTTTAGTCCCAAAGTATTGACATTTTTTACTTTATCAACAAATTGAAATACATCCTTAACACTATGTTTTACCAGCTTTTCGTGGAGAGGTTTCAATAAAGTTACCAACCATTTAGCTATAGTATGATAAGGAGAGTTATACATATCTAAAATAGGTCTTAATGGGATCCCCGGTTTGTGTACCTTTGGTAATCCATACAGTCTTGGCAGATAGGTTCCAACTGGTTTAATCATTTCATATAGACCAGACGAAATAGTCTGGTTGTCTCTGAGCTTCTTCAAAGAACTAGTAAGCTCCTTCTCTATTTTCATATTGAGATCTTTATGGTTAGTTATTTTTTGGAATTTCAATTTGTCATTTAAGATGGTCCCCATTTTATCAATATAATCGTTTTTATTGAGAAGAACCACTCCTGAACCTTTGTCAGGTTTCGTAATCAATAACGTCTCATCCTTTAGGAGTACGTTAATAGCTTCCTTATGCCTTTTTGTAAGAATACTTTTGTAATTAAATTTATTGTTTTTATACTGGTAGCAACAATCCACAAGAGTAGATTTAAAGTGCTCCAGTTGTTGATCAGAATTAGCCACTAAATCACGTGTCTGGCTGTATAGATTCTCAAACTGTATATCAGTATCTATGTGGTTACAATTATTACGGGTATCACAAAACTTTAGACCTAAGGATAATACTTCTAGTTTATCGTTATCCAGTTCGACATCCGAGAAATTATGGACATACCTTTTAGAGTCAGTTGGAAATTTGCTTTCAGCTGTGTGATGTTCCAGACCTTTCAAAAGCTGAATGAGTTTCTTTCCTGATCTATGATCCATAACATTAGTAACATAGTTCATGAAAGGTATTTTTAATTCCTCCGTTAAGTCATCTACTGCATACTTTCTGCGGAAAACATTCATCTGTATCTCATTTATGTCCGAATGCAGGGCGTCGATCTGATTTAGGGCGTGACGTTTATTATGAGCAAAGACGGATAGTGACCAGCAGTGGAATCCAGGACGCGCATTTCGTTCTATTTGGGACTCGTCAGCTGGATGTACCTGCCTCTCAGAGTTGATATTCACTCTGGATTCAGTAGCTGAGTAGATAACGCGATGGTGCTTGAAGCGAATGGTACTGGGTTCGAGTAAAACGTTCTCGATTCCACTGCTAGCCACTATCCATCTTTGCTTATAATGCTTGTAAATCAAGGCTATATCGATACAATACGCATAGTATGCACATATGGCCAATAAGAGACTGACCAGTTACAGTCCTAAACATCAATAGGAAGATACAAACAAACAATACTAAGTGAATTTAAGTTATTTATTAGTTCATGAAAGTTCAGCGTAATTTAGTGATTAAATCAGATAGAAATTTGTTTTTTTTTAAAAAAGAAAAGTTGGTCTATTCAATTACATTAAATCTTTAAGATTTATATCATCATAAATTATCATCTTAACTTTTATTCTTGTTTTCATAAAATTTTTTACAAAAAATAATTTACTACTTATATACATTTAGGTCATAAGTAAATGAACCATTATATAACATAGAAATTATATATTTAAAAAAAAGGAAACCAATATATATATATATAAAGTTGAAATGGTTAAGAAGATTTATGACTTAAATAGATGATTTTTAATGGAATATTGTTCTTTATCAAAATGTCTTTAAACACTTCTTGTGAATTGATTCCTTTGTCATAAGAAGGTTTTCATTGTTTTTTTTCTTTTTTTCTTTTCTTTTTGCATAACATGACTATTTAACTAATTAATATATGACTATTCATTTAGTATTGTTTGTTTGAATCTTCCCATCAACCTGGATTCCATTGCTAGCCACTATCCATCTTTGCTTATAATATATGACTAATTTTTGTTTATTTTCTCTACAAAGCTAAGCGATAAAAATCTCATGGTAACATCATTTTACTATTATTATTATTCCCCTATACCCTTTTCTTATATAATAAATTAACAAAAGTAAATGATATAAAGAATCTATGGGAAATTGTTGTTAAGGGATATAAATTATTGATATTGAATAATGCATAATATTATTATTATTGTTACTACCCACAAAGGATATAATATGAGAGTCATTAAATCAAAGTTTTATATTATTCTCATATATGAAATATGTTTCTTTAAATAAAAAAATTTGTTTCATGTCCAATTTGTTCATTAAAACGGTACAAACAACAACAACAAACAAAAATAATATTATGAATATTAAATCTATTCAACATCGTTTATACCATTCAACATAAATGATATAAAAGTTTAAAGGTATTCATTCTGTTGTCAAGTTGTAGTTTTAAAAAAATGTTCATTCAATGTTTAATAATGAGTAATTGTGAATAAATAAAGTAATTGTGAATTCATTTAGTATTGTTTGTTTGAATCTTCCCATCGATGTGTTAGGACTACAACTAGTCAGTCTCTAATTGGCATATGTGCATACTGTGCGTATTGCCTCAATATAGCCTTAATTCACAAGCATTGTAAGCAAAGATGGATAGTGGCTAGCAGTGGAATCCAGGACGCGCGTTTCGTCCTATTCGGGACTCGTCAGCTGGATGTATCTGCATCTCACAGTTGATGTTCACTCTGGGACTCGAACCCAGTACCTTTCGCTTCAAACGCCATCGCGTTATCCACTCGGACACTGAGTCCTGATAGCCACTTGCTTGTGCGATGGAATAAAGAGAACTTCAGTAGAATGTGATATTTTGATTTAGTTATTATTGTCTAGTTAAATATGAGTGATAGATTCGTACTTTGACAGTAATCATTAGGTATAACAATAATTAAAACACAGCAATGAGTAATAATGTTATTGTATTTAGTCACTTTTATATCTCTCTTTAAAAAAAGCTATCTATCAGTAGTTGCGCTGCAGATGATCAATGTATAATATCTTATAATCTGAAATCGACATGTGTAATACCACAAAATTAAATGACTTCAGTTTGTCAGTTCATTAAATCTAAGTTCACTGCTGTGAAATATGGTGAAATTTATTAGTAAAATCAATTCAATTATCATTTATTAATAGATTTGTATAGATATGGAAACCTCTTTTACTGAAGTTATATGAGTATTATTTTCACTTGGTTCTTTCAGCGAAGTATCATGAAGTTCAACTTGTGTGTATATTCAGCTGTAAAAGGGTCTCTGTTAACTGATTTGAATGCTCTCTATAAATAACTGTTATTTAGTAGTAAATAGTACTAATAATTATAATTTACAATCAATCAAAACTAATGAAGATTACATAGGTATAAAATTGTTGCCAGTTAAATTGATACAAATCACAATGGTGAACGGTGGCTCAACTTCGTGGATTGGTTTAAGTTGGACATCAACACCGCTGGATGCCGGCTCACTGGTTAAGCGTTCGCGCGCAAAACCGATAGGTCCTGAGTTCAAATCTGGCGGGATGAGATCGTGAATGAGCACTGTTGAGGAGTCCCACACTAGGACGAGACGGTCGTCCAGTGCTGTCAGGTTTTCCATGGTGGTCCAGCTTTAAATGACTCATGAACCCAACTGTTAAATTAAAATAATATCCACAAAAAACCTATCTTATACGACAAATCAAAATGTAGATTTTTATAAAGCATATCATAAACATTGCTGCAATATCATGCCTTAATTCATCCGTAACGCGAACTCATTAACAAAAACACAATTATATCTTAAAATCTTGACCAAGTTTGTTGAATTCTTCAGATTTGCTTAATTACAAATCTTATATATGGGCAGACAGTTTGGCCATATTATATATACCTAGATTTTGTTAACAAGTTAATGAGGTATTATTCAGTTAACATCAGTCGGTTAGTTTATTTTTAAATATTTTGGTCAACTTACTATGATCAAACTCAAATAACCGACTTTTATAAAATTAAGTATACTTAGACCTCAACTGATGAATCCAAACAATCCATGTAAACTTTCAATTCTATATTTCATTTTGAAAAATTGTTCAATGTTGAATAAAAAACACAGTATCACATTAAAACATTGAATAAATGGGTTCAGTCCACAACTCTTTTAAAACAAATTTTATATTTCTGGAAAAGTTCAATTGAATTTAAATGAGTTACATATTCTATGATATAAGAAATTTCGTCTAAATTAGAGCGAATAGTTTCACAGTATTTGGGCGCCGAGTTGATGTAAGACATTAAATAGGAATAATATGTATTTGTAAAATCTCAGCGAATGAACGAATGAGTTTTCAGCTAAATGTAGTATATAACAGATAAAATATGATAATATTTATTAGTAGAAAGTAATTTGTACCGTTCGTTGAAATCAACTTATATTAACTGATTAATCATAACCCTTGTCTTACATTTTTTCTATGATATGAGAATAATAGTCTTTGACAGGATTTAATCAAAACTCCCGATCAACAATGAGTACTGTTGTAGTGAGCATTTAAAGCAATGGCTGATTTTTAAACGTAAGTAGAATTCAGAAACAAATAATGGTTTAACATGAATAAATGCCATACAGTGTATTTATAGTTGATTACCAACCAACAATAAGAAGTTTCGAATTACGAATTAAATAAATATATTAGAAAAAGTATTTTATAGATTCCATGTGAAGAGTACTTTGAGTTTAGATCGATGATGTTATATAATGCCATATTTAGTTTATTAACTGGAAGAAAACTAATGTACAAACGTATGGTAGTATTGCCTGCAATAATCTACTGAAAAACTAAGTAAATGACGGTTAAATTGTTTCTTTGAGAAACTACTATTACATATGGGCATGTCTACAACACTATCTTAAATGAGTATTTGACAATGCATCACTACACATAGAAATACCTGTAAAAGTCTATAATACAGTGTTCTTCCACTTAACCTATATACATGTTACTAGCAATTTTTCAAAAGTGACATTGCTTTTTGACAGTCTAAGCTGATGTATTGAAAGTGATCTCCACTGATTTACGTATAAATAACCCCCCCTTTCAGTCATAGGAACATGGTGAAACCTAGTAAACCCTTCTGGAGAAGAGTGCTACATCGAAGCACGGCACAACTACCGGGGCGGGATAGCTGTTTTTGCACTGCTTACGCAGAACCATTACATAACACATTTGTTTTATTTTTATTTTTGGGCAGACTCATTTTTTACCATCCTTTTGAACCCTCAATAGTTATGTAATGACTTTTTGTAGTATTCGTGATCGTTTGCGGGTATAGGTAGAGTGGTTGATTAAGCTGATCTCCACCACCTGTATTAACGCTCACGTTAGTTCATGGGATGGTTGCCATGATTCAGGAGGTACGAGGGGGACGTGTGAATCGGATTTTGCCTCTCTATAAATAAAACAGTAATGCAATTAGCTGCACTCTGAAAATTTGAAAGGTGTATTAGTAATAAATTTTAGGGCAAAACAATCTATCATTCTCAAGTTCTGATACTTCAATATTAGTTTCAATGTATTTCATTGTATGAGATAAATTTAAGGACTACGAAAATCCTTATTTTCAAACTTGCTATAAGACGAACAGATTGAGGCAAATTCTTCTCATATACGTTTTCATCATTTATCTACACTAATATATATATATATATATATATATATCGCAAATATCTGTAAAATTCTAATAACTATGGAAATCAAAGTAAGGGAGGCTTTATGACTAAAACGCCGAGTCATAATATTCTCATTGTTATACTGAATTCGTCAATTGTAAGTAGTATTTAGATTTCATATAATAAACAATAAAACATCAGAAATTCAAAACAGTTAACCCCTCTGATAATTTTGGATAATGAGATGGAAAGACGAAGGTTATCATAATATATTTGTGCAAAACATTCCAAACAATGTTGTATACTTTATCCTTGTCTTTATTTTCCTTAAACTTCTAACATGACTTGTTGACCTTTCTTTTTCTCATATGTAATTTCTTAACAAGTAAATGTGTTGTCAGACTGTTCGAAGTGTATTACACAAATATATCACATAGTTCTAATAACTTTTGTCTTCTGATTGCATTATTCAAATAAAATATCAACTGAACAACTGGTATGGAACTATATAGAATACTCATATAATGACATTACTTAATATTGACCTCTTGACATTTTTTGTATCCTTTAAATAATAAATTAATGAGAGGGTGTATATAATACTCTATAATATACAAAGAATTATCCAAACTAATTTTTGTAATTATGCATTTAAGAAATTTGCTGAATGTTATTCATCCAATTATTACGTAATATAACTAAGTTATCGAAAACATAAGTTGATCACTATATATATTGAAACAGGGAAGTCTACAGATTACTAAATGAAATCAGGATATTATAAAAATCAAAACTGGAACACATATTTATTGATATAAGATACTATATATAGAAGTAAGTATGGAAATGTAGTTATTGTTAGAATGTGCATAAACGCATCAATATTCACCCTAGTTGTCAAGTAATCTATTCTTTTTCTCAATGACTTGCTAAAATATCAATCATTAAAACATTTAATGAAAATAACTTCATGATAATAGAGAGTAGTTGGCTAGACTAATGATTCATAAACTGTTGACCAAGATAGATTACTTTCTTACAAGGGACGAAATTAATTTTGTAAAAAATGACTTTTTAGTCTCTAGTTAAATTTCTAGTAAACGATAAACTTTTTCGTTTCGATTGATTTTTATTTTAGTAATAAGTTTCATATAGTTTTATTAGTAACTTCTGAATCTTTGCAAATAGTGTAGCGAACAAGAACACGGGCGAGGACAATCGAATGTATTTTAGTACAACATTACAGAATATGTCATTAAAATATGAAAACCATATAGAGAACAGTTAATTTGCAAAATAACAACCAATTGTCTCAATTTGACTGTTTCTTCTGCAAATATTTGTCCATGGTCTCCGATTATAAATGTTCATGCATTTTCGTACCAATTACGTGCCGTTCCCGTTCTTTCCTTATCGATCTTCTACTGAAATACATTCAATGCTCGACCATCACCATATACTACTTATATGGATATCAGTAACCCACACCACAATAGTAGATAGACCAATTTTTAATGAAACTGATATTTTTCACTTATTTAATCTTCATAATGAGAAACAACTTTTCAAACGAGAAAGTGTATATATGATAAACTGTACTTTATCTAAAAGTCAGCTTAATGTTTTAGTTAGAATCAATCATAAAGTAACAACCTAAATTTAATATAACAACGGTTTATATTTTATGACTAACTTACTGATCAGGAGTAACTTTCCAAATCATATTATCAACAGAAAAACAACCATTATATCTACCCAACAATATGACATTGTATGAATATTTTGGTTATAAATACCGTTGTTATATGCAGTGATTTTGAATATCCAAACGATCTGTTTAAATCATTCTAGTATATTGACTCATTACATTACATTTATAATGGAATAGGAAGTTAGAAATTGGTCTTGTAAATAAATTTCAAATCAATAACAGCCTTTTGATACTATGATTGCAAAATAGGATTGAACACATTAATCGATTATTCACTAGTAACTAATTCCACGCATGTCTAATCCTTAGACCTAATCAAATTCTATCAAGAATGTTGAAGTGTGATTACTAGACTAGGTGAGTTCATTTCACGTCTCTTGTGTTTTTATAATCTGTATTTGGAGTCATTTGTCTAAAAGTCAAACGATTAGTTTTTTTTAATGTTCGGTACTCCTTAGAAAAGCTAGTCTTGAATCGTTGAGAAACCATTATGTTACGTCAATAACGTATTCCTAATAACCAGTAACTACATAACATCAAATATGTGGAAACATATATTTTTATGTTATATTCATTGATAAATCTGCGAAGAAACAAATGAAAAATTTAGTAAAAACAATAATAAACATAGTAAGCAAAGACGGATAGTGGCTAGTAGTGGAATCCAGGACGCGCGTTTCGTCCTATTTGGGACTCGTCAGCTGGATGTACCTGCATCTCAGAGTTGGTGTTCACTCTGGGACTCGAACCCAGTACCTTTCGCTCCAAACGCCATCGCGTTACCCACTCAGCTACTGAGTCTTCATAGCCACTTTTTTGTGTAATGGGGTGAAGTTTAAATTCACTTATTATTGTTTATTTGAAACTTCCCATTGAATATCAACTCTGAGATGCAGGTACATCCAGCTGACAAGTCCCAAATAGGACGAAACACGCGTCCTGGATTCCACTGCTAGCCACTATCCATCTTTGCTTGCACTAAATAAATAGCCCAAAAAACGATTGCACTATGTTCCATGGAAATCCGTTGTTTTTAAAAATAATATTTTCATATCAATCTTCACCTAACAAAAAAGAAAAGAAAATCTTGCACATTTTAAGATTTTCGTATATTTTTATTTGGACTTTCAATCTATTAAAATAATACATTAACCTTTTGACAACATAATCTTTAGGCTACATTCAAGAATACTACTGAACATTCTATATGATTCGGATTCACATCCTAATAAACTTTATTTTCCTAAAACAAACTTAGTTTACTTTTAAAAAAAAGTAGTATCATAACCTCATCGAAGTATTTCAATTATTGGTTTTATTGTGAGACGAACTTTGAAAAAGTTTTACTGTCTTTTTTAAAATTTAATGAGATCACCAACATGCAAACAATCATTAACATCACAAAGCACTAGACATCTGTTTCTATCTAGTTTGGAATCCTTTAGCTCAGTGGTTTGAAGGTTAATCGATTGCTGCTAGATCTGCATAACCTAGGTTCGATCCTCATTGAGGTTGTGGATGTTCACTGTAAATGAGTCCCATACTAAGACATAACAGCTGTCGTATGCTTCCTTGATTCCAATAGCTGCCTAATTTAGGTCACTTCGTGATCTAAATAACATCAAACGGTCTCCACAAACCTGTCCCCCCCGTATTATTAAATTTGTTACTGGAACCTATGTTAGCAATATAAAGTGAGTCTGGAAATTCCTTTATGAATTCAATATTATAAACTAATCAAGCTATTATCAATATGGCGACTTATTATCGTTGTAATTAATCTCCAGTTGGACAGAGTAATAAATCTAGTCGAATAGATATAATTTAACCATAGTACTGCGTTGTATCAAACTCCTTTATCATTTTCCCTACTAATTTGATATTTTACTATTCATATCTTTCAAATATGATAAGAAAAGTTTTTTTCGTTGAGATGCTTAAGGCCAAATACTAAACTGATTAATCATTAATCATTCTATATTTCCTTTTGAATGAAAGATATTTTGACATGCATATTAGTTGATTACAATGTTATGTCAAACTGAACCAAGATGGTTTTTTTTATTTTTCAACGTTATCCAACTCTTAGAATAACTTAGTTACTACTTTTATTTCCATGTTTTTCTGAATTATTTAAGACAAAAAAAATCATATTGACAAATTAATAAATATTTCATTCAATATTAAAAATTGCTAAATAATCAGTCATTATAAATTAACTGAAATAACTTTATTAAAGATAAGATTAGGTTGTAATCAAATCTCTATAAATGTATCTTTAATATATTTTAACTACCGCTTGTAAACCCTGTGACAAATCATAGAATTTGTTTTGGGTACTTTTATTCATTTATGGAATCAAGTTAGCCTACATAGTCGGTAATGAGTCAGGCTTTAGTTGTCGTTGAATAATAGGTATACTATCTGTTTGACTAAACTGTGAAATTTTATATTGTTGAGATCATCAGTCCATTGAAACTAGACCATCATGGAAAACCTGGAAGCACTGGACGGCCGTCACATCCTATTGTGGGTCTCCTCAGCAGTGCGCATCCACGACCCCTCCTCGCGAGATTCCAACCCAGGACCTACCAGTCTCGAACCAGAGCACTTAACCGATAGACCACTGAGTCGGCATCCAATGGTGTTAATGTCTAACTTAAACTAGTGACTGGCTCCATGAAGTAATTCCTGGAGTTCGAGTGAGAAGTCGTGACCAGTGGAGCTAATCCGTATCAGGCAGAGACAGGTATCTACCTCGGTACAATGGAAGATGGTCTCGCGATTTCGTAGATTGGTTGAGGTTAGACATTAACATCGTTGGATGCCGGCCGGCTCAGTGGTCTATCGGTTAAGTGCTCTGGTTCGAGACTGGTAGGTCCTGAGTTGGAATCTCGCGAGGTGGGGTCGTGGATGCGCACTGCTGAGGAGACCCACAATAGGATGTGACGGCCATCCAGTGCTTCCAGGTTTTCCATGATGGTCTATCTTCAATTGACTGATGATCTCAACTATATAAAATTACTAAAATCTCCACAAAACCCCCTTCTGATAAACTGTAAAAGATGAAAATTGATACGAAGCTGAAAGTTTGTATTTAATAGTCCGGTGTATAACGCAAGTCAACGCTAGTAATCCTCGATCTGTATGGAATTTTGAAACTCAGGTATATTTTGTCTGAATATTCGTTGAAATTTGTATGAAAAGTTCGACAGAAATCGGGCGTCAGGTATATAGTAGGTATAATGTACTCCGTAAATTTTTCTAAGTTTTTTTCAGGGGAGTATTAAAATGTGAATAAGATTTACAAACCATACTATACTAAAACCTTGCAAGAAAATAGAATGTTTTCTTTTGCTGATTAACCCATACTATCAAGATATTTCTACAAATCTATTCAAAACAAATACTGGAAAACAGTTTCATTTACTGACTGTTTTAATTAGAACACAGATATATGCTCTTAAATTCATAATTATTTCATATCAGTTCCTTTATCTAATAGTTTATACGAATTACTTTATAGATTTGAAAAACATGAAGAAAAGAAGCTTTATTGACTATTTTGATATCAATACTTCACTTGTTAACTAAATATTTAGGTCAACTATTTTATAGGTAAATGATATCCTGATATTTTCATCTAAGTTAAACAAATGAGTAGCGGTTCTTTCCTCTGATAATAAATCAGTTAATATTCATCAGTTGATCATATAAGCTCATTTTTTAACTTGACCATCTCATTCACTTTAGTATATTTATCAATCAACTATAAGGTCATAAAAATACGTGTTATTTTCTATTTATGTAAATTTCTTTGTATTAACCTGCATCACATCAACTACATAATTTGTCAATTAACTAATAGTATACAAAAAACATAAATAAGAACTTTCATCTAAATTAGAGAGAATAGTTTCACAGTATTTGAGCGCTGAGTTGATGTAAGACATTAAATAAGAAGAAGAATATATTTGCAAAATCTCAGCGAATGAATTTGAAGTAAATCCAACGTTTCGCCTGGCAATCTGACCCAAGTTTTTTCAAGGAATTCCTTGAAAATATATTATTCCTATTTAAAGTCTACAGAAACGATATTCATTTGACAGAAATCTGTTTTGGAAATATATATTGGTACGGATCAAAAGATTTATCGAATAGAAGTAATGTAAGGTGATAAGTTTGGTAACATTTACATATGACGATATTAATCGAGTGATTAAAATGGAAAATAAATCTGAATGAGTATAGTCCAGCTTGTTTGAAGGAACAATTTTTAATTTATTAATCACTTTTGAAATGTGGATAATTTAAAATGTAAACATTACTATAAATTGACACTGCTGAAATAGATGTATCTCCTAAAGCTTCATTCTGATAATCGAAAGTTGTTATTCTTGTTAGGAGTTTGAATAACTACCACCGGGCAAACAAGATGTATTTATTGAAACCAAAATTTAAAATAATAATCAGAGGTTTAGAAAATGACAAGTATTTAGCTCTGCCAGGAAGCCGAAAATGTACCATGTTGAACTACTGAACTGTGAAGAGCTTTTAAAAAGTCAACTATTTGTCACATAGCCTTGGGATTAAACTGCCTAATATAATGAAAGTATGCTAGGTACACGTTTTACTACCAAATAATCACTGAGTGAAAAGTATTTAAGGTCTGATTGTAACGATTTTAATGCACTTTTCAATCAATTCATTTCATGATACATAATTCAAAAAGTTTATTTGGAAATACAATCTGGTTAATTTTAGGAAAAAAATTCCCGCCTGAATAAAAAAACAGTATGAAAACACTATTAAAGTTATATGGTCTCTCTACATCTGTTTGTTCAGCATGATAATTAAGTATATCATAGAGTTTTCTCATGATAACTGGTGGATTAAGTTGTGTTTCGAGTTCAAAGCTTATTTAAACAAAGTAAGGTTTGAGTGCATCTCTTTGATGTTAAGCATTACCGGTACCTATTTGTATAGATTTGGAACATAGAGAGTCACTGGAGTTTTATATTTTTCCAACATTAAGTGCCAGACATCAGATATTACTTTTAATAAATTCAAAATTGTATTTCATTACCTAACTATTACATTATTAACTGTTGGAATCACTGAATGATATGATATCATACACCATAGGAACCACAATATTTTAGGAACAATGATGGAAAAGCAAAAGGAGTATTATGCAATCAATCCTTTCTCTTCAGTAAATCGTATTAAGCATTTATTCTTAACATTATCATTAATTTTATGGAGAAAATGAAATTACTTATCTCTATATTTATAGATTAATTGATGTTAACTGTTTGATATGTTTTGATTCGGAAGTATGTTTTAATTGAATATATCTTTTTGAAAAATATTCTTACGTAAAGAGAAACTTCAGAAAAGTCCGTTATTGAAGTTAATTTTACTGGTGTTTCGTTGTAACTACTTTAAAACTTCGTATTACTAACTTTTTTGTTTTATGTTGAAGAGAACAGTATATTGAAAAGAAAATAACTTCCCCCAAAAGTATGATAAATGTATGAACTAACTTCGTCTTCGTTGAAGAGCTTATGGAAATCATTCTTTGTTTAAATTCATTTTCTCTAAAGATTAATATCAACTAAAAAACTACTGAAAATGAGGTGAGACATTGAAGAGATATTTTGTCTTCATTTGTGTCTCAGATTTCATGATAAACCTATTATATTCATATCAATGAATCAGAATCAAGTAACAGTAGTGCTTTGTTATTCAACGTTATAAAAAGACAACTGTTGGCACTTTCTCATTAAAAATATTATATAAAACTAATGTCCGCTGTGCGATCTGAATGTTTTGTTTTTGATCACTGCCAATGTTATTATGACATAAATAGACATAGAAGTTTCATTTTAGGATTAGACAATTGTCCAGTACTCTCAATTCTTCAATATTTTCCTAGCTGTTATCATCAATAATGAAGCTGAAATGGACTTTAAATTTTCTTTAAATGCACCATATATATATATATATATATATATATTTAAAAGTGAACATAAACTAACTGCTTAAAATTTACGTTAATGGTACAAACTAAAAGACGGTTAACATAATTCATGACTATTTCGATGAAAATTCTAGCTTTGTTATTTAAAATAAATCAAAAGAAATCATATATATTAATCATGTACTGATTTTCTCGACATTGTTTTAAGTTACAAGCATTATAAGCAAATATGGTTAGCTGCAAGCAGTGGAATTCAAGACGCACGTTTCGTTCTGTTTGGGACTCGTCAGTTGGATATACTTTCGTCCCACGGTTCACGTTTATCAGGGAACTCGAACCGAGTGCCGTTCACTTCAAATGTCATCCCGTTATCCATTTAGATACTGAGACCTGAGAACCACTAGTGACATGGTGATATGTTAAAAAAGATAAACTTGAAGACCTTCATCTTGTTAAACTATTATCTTCATAAAAGTGAAACTTACGTGCATCTTGAGAATAATGCTTCATTTCTTCATCGCTTCTAATTGTTCTGTATGCAACCAGATAATTGAAATACATTGTTATTAAAATAATCTTTAAAATAGCTATACTGAAAAACATAGTTATTTCACAAAATCTCAAAAAAAATGGAGCTAACTACAATTGGTTAATAATGATGAATTTCGTGTATTAATAATTTTTTTATAGGACAATTTTTTTTCCAGATTTCAATTGTGTTTTTATTATGATATGAAGTTGCTGACTGGGTAGTAACTTTGTCTGTTCTAACTATATAGCGCTAACGTAAATTATTATTTGTAATTCAATAACGAATGAAACACTTATTTATAACGGAAGTTATCATTCTTTTTCACCATAAATTGCATAATCGTGTCCAATTGTTGATAGTTGGATAAAAATGAGTTAATCTTATTCGTTGATAACCATTTTCAAGATTTTCCACCAATGAAAAAATTGGAATATTATTCTAAAGTATTGTTAATTAATTTGAATATAAATCAAGTAAATATGTTTAAAAACATAGGTCGTGCATAGACCAAGTCGTCATACTACGGATCATCGTTGAACAACCAATTCAATGGAACTCGTCACTATACATCAACTTCATTAACTATGAGAAGGCGTTTAACAGTGTGGACAGGAGAATATTATGGAAACTTCATCAGCACTATGGTTTACCTGAGAAAATCTTCAACATCATCCGGAATTCATACGACGGACTACAGTGTGAAGTCGTGCATGGGGGACAGCTGACAGGTTCATTCAAAGTAAGAACCGGAGTCAGACAAGGCTGTCTACTATCTCCCCTTCCTCTTTCTTCTGGTGGCTGACTGGATTATGAAGACCTCGACATCTGGGGGGAATCACGGAATACAATGGATAGCTCGGAATCAATTAGAAGATTTGGACTTCATAGAGGACCTAGCCCTCATATCTCATGCACACGAACAAATGCAGATACAGACGTTGAAAGTGAGTAGGACACACATTGAGGAAAGGACTAACTTGAAATCCTGAAGGTAAACGTAGAAGTGGAAGGCCAAAGAACACACTGAATCGAGTATTGTAAGCGGACATGAGAAAGGTTAATAGCAACTGGAATGAAATTGAAAGGAATGCCCAGGACAAAGCTGGATGGAGAATGTTGGAGGATTGCCTATGCTCCTCCACGAAGGGTAACAGGGACAAGAAAGTAAGTAATTTTCAAAAGAAAAGGATTTTTAAAATAAATGGTTAGAGTTTATATGTATATATATATATATCTTCATCTTCAAGATTTCGGTTTTGAAGTCACAGATATCATATCATGTTAACCAGAATACTTGGTACATCAAAATTCGTTTTACAAACATCAATTTAATTGTTGTCATACATGTTTTTCGCATCACATACGTTTTGGATCCTTGTAAAGTGTCTGCTGATTAAGGGAAAAAGGTAGTACAGGAAAGATATAAGAAACATTCTGTATGGTAGTGTATAGTTATCAAAATATTAAAATCATATGAGTGCAATACAACATTGAGGAGATATTATTTTGACACCGTTGTCATAATATCGTGTAAATTAGAAATGTTACTGCTCAGTAAGCAAAGTTAGATATGAAAGGAACAACAGCAACAAATACAGAAAGAGTGACTGAAAGTAATTGTCTTGACAAAATATTTGCTATTGATAGCCATACTATTCTTCTTTATCAACTGTTTTAAATCCTGCTAGAATTTGCAAACTGTTGTTACAAACAAGAATATATGTATGGAATTATGTGCTTATGCATTTTCTAAACATAATTCGAAATTCATGAATCTAAGGTAAACCGTTGGAAACTAGTTTCTCTGCTTTTAGTTCAAAATGATATATTTGTGAATCATCTATTGAAAGAAGGGAAATTTCCCATTTCGTTTCTTCCAAGGTTCTTAAATCACTATTGACATTCAGATTGTACTGGATTTAAAATTCAAATCATCAAATCTACATGACCAGAATAACCCAGTTATCAGAAAGTGAATAGCTTTTTTGTTTTTGTAATGTGTTCTTCCGAATCGCTGTTTTACTACAAAGTTGTGATTGTTGATCTTCAATAATCTGTTGAGTTTCTTTGGAGTGAGTACGCTTCTTGCATAAAACTTCAAATTAATAATATTCTTGGTGAAGAATAAGAGTTCTATTGATTTTAGAGAAAGAGAGCACTATCATTTACAATTACAAAAACAACTTGTTTAATATCGATACTAAAATAAACATTTTTGGGCTAATTCAACTTATTAATGATACTATTTATGTCTCGATCAAATCGGTATGTAACACCACGATACTAAAGAAACTGATACTAAATAGTTGAAGGGAAATCATGGGTCTGAATTTCTCTTTAGTTGGCACTCGTTAGCATGGTGTGCCTATAGTATTAATCCCGAGTCACTTAGCTTCAAAGTTCATGACATTACTAATGAGTCATTTGGTCTGCGACTGATCTCCCGTAAATTTGAGATATTTACAGTTGCTTGATTACTTATTAGTGACCAATACCGTATTTGTCCTATTTGCCACCCAAATAGCCAAACCACAGCCTCTCAGACTGCATAACGATACGAGGTGTTTTCGAATTCCTCTGAGAGCATTGGTTTCAATAATATGTCAGGTTCGTTTCATAAACGAGTGCTAACTAGACCGGAACCTACTCCCAAGGTTTGTGCTGACTATATACAACCAACTGACATCAAAATATAGTACAAGCGATTTCGAATCAATCAAGGTACTGACCACAATACTACCTGACCGATAGAATTCGATTCAAACCAAGGACTTGACAAACATATATACATTCGAACCCACTAGTGACTGGCTCTATGAGGTAACTCCTGGAGTTCTAGCGAGAAGTTATGGCCAGTGTAGCTAATTCATGTCAGGTAGAGACAGGTATCTACCTCAGTACAATGGAAGTTGATCGCGTAATTTCGTGGATTGGTTGGGGTTAGACATTAACATCGTTGGATGCCGGCCGGCTCAGTGGTCTATCGGTTAAGTGCTCCGGCGCGAGACTGGTTGGTCCTGGGTTCGAATCCTGCGAGGTGGGATCGTGGATTTGCACTGGTGAGGGGTCCCGCAATAGGACGAAACGGCCGTCCAGAGCTTCCAGGATTTCCATGATGGTCTAGCTTCAACTGACTCATGATCTTAACCAGATAAAATTACTAAAATCTCCACAAAAACCCCCTTGTGATCAGATCAAACAATTGACTAGAATTTAAAATGTAACGGTTTACAGTAAATAGTAAATGTTCAGGTGATTTATACATTCCGTACAAAATTGGATTATCAGTGTTTGATTGATTGATTTGCTTCATGAATGCATATACGTTAATGATATCAAGACTACTACCCTGGTATAGACGAGTTTTTATGTCTAATATAAAATCATATTAAATTAAAAGTGAAGAAATTCCTTTTATTTGATTTTAAACTATGCTTCTAGACATAGTTTGTAAATCTTTTCTCAATCACTTTTTGACGAAAAAAAGAATATCCACGAGTGTCTGTTCGGTTTTCAGAATATTGTTATATCCCGTGGAGAATTATGAATGGTAGCTTTGAGGACTATTTATGGACTAATATATGTATATTTCCTACTCTATAATTGTTAAGTAATTTAACTATTCATATTCATGTTTTTCTTATTATGAGCTTTATTTTGACCTATAGACTATTATTATACGATTTACCATTCTCGAATTATCCCTAGCCCATTAATAACTGTTCCCCCTATTCACAGCCACATTTGGCTGAATCTTGTACAAATGTTATTTTCCATTTTATGGTACGATGTGGTCAGTTTATTTGGTATATAAACCCAGTATGTTTGAGCATAATGATTCATATTGCAGAGGCTATTATTGGTGTTCTAGACTTAACTGGCTGGACTAGGCAGATAGCAGGATTGATAAGTGCTCGAGACTGCTCATACAAATTTGTGTATCATTGGGCGATCAATAAATTCACTGCTCTCTAATTGGGCGTTCATATACTAAACAGGGCACGCACTCAAGCGATCGATATAACAACTGGCGACGGAGATGGGATAGTAAGTCATAATGATAACTGACAAACAATCCATTCAGAAATGTTTTCCAAATTTTTTAGTCCAGGTACCTCCAGCTAACGAGTTCCAAATAAGATAAAACAAGCGTCTTGGATTTCACCACTAGCCACCATCCATATTTGCTTATAATGCTTGTAAATTAAGGCAATATCGAGGCAGTCGGCATAGGATGCATATATGCTGACAAGAGACTGACCAGTTGCAAACCTAAACTACAATGGGAAGATACAGGTAAACAATATTAAGTCCATCATGCAATTTTTTATACGAATTTAGTGACATGATTTGATAAAATCTATACGGTATAATTTATTTATTTTCTAAACTTAGACGTTACCAAGCCGAGTGCTGAATCGGAAGAAATATAAATTATTCAACTGGTGAGAGTTTTATAAATCATTGAGTTATTTCCCTCTTCAGTAGCTAACAGCTGAGACTTTGATTACCGATAAAATTGGTAACATTAGTGAAAAACTAGTTTTTTTTACATTTGATCGTCACGAGATCAGTGTTTATTTCTTGAATTAGGAAAATCGTGTTGCTGGTTTTTTTTTTACCTCAACAAGTATACTTGAGAGATAATGTATGAAACCTCAATGTCTTTTAAGCAAAGTTATCATAACTGACTAAACATTTTGAATTTAAAAGAAAGTCAAAGCTTCAAGACATTACTGTTGTCATTGAATATATGCATTCCAACAGATATCAGTTCTATACACTTCAAACTTACTTTTCGTTTATCATCATCCTAAATCTTCAGATATGAAGTAGATATCATTTTAATATAAACAATTTTTACCTAGGGTAGCATTATTACGAAATTCAATGCTATACTTCACTGATCATTAAGTTTTATCAATGTTCATGCACCTATCCCATATTTTGCAAGTGAAACTAAGGATTCCAAATATCAAAGAGAATTTTCAATGAACTAAATTCTTTTAAGTGTGATTGAACATTTTGAAAAAAACTTTATGACGAAATTAATAATGGTTATTAGACAGTTCATCAATGAAATTGTGTTTTCAGTAGTCTATTTGTTTGTCCATTGAATAATATACTGGATTTTAATTAAGTAATTAGAGACATATTAAAGCAATTAGTTCCTTTGATAAATTTTGACAGTGTAATAAGAAGACGAATATTATCAGAACCATGTGATATATTAGAGCAATACATTTCGAACAATCTGATCACACATAGACTTGTTATATAAAAAGTAAAAGGTCAACTAGACTGGAAATGGGGGGTAAGAAGAGAGAAAGATAATAATAATAATGTGAAAACAATTTGAAACCTGATCACTCTGGATAATAAGCCAATATTACCTGAATAGGTCTAAGGTGAGAACAAACATATTAATTTTAACTATGAATAACATTTTAGATTTCATTGTTTAACCAGTCATTTTAGGTTTTTCATTCTGTTTGGTTTCATAGTTTACAAATCAAACTGGGTTGCCATTCGTTTTATTTTAAGAATAGATGAACAACTTTGACTCTATGAAGAATTAAACCTAGAATCTTTTTGTCTCTCTGAAGGTTAATGAATCATTAAGTTGGCATTTAGTGATCAGCATTTTTATTAGAGATAAGAAGCGATTTTTAATCATTATTATTGGTGATCTAAATATCACTCTTGATATGTTTCATAACACTTTTCTAGAGTCTATTACCTAAAATATTCCCTATGTTTTCCATAGTGGAATTCAGTCATGTTAGGAGTGAGATGAATATTACTAGGTGTATTAGATAATGTTAATAGTATATTTTGTTTTGATTGATATCAAAAACATATTGAATAATAACTTAACGTGTTTGCTCGCTATGGCGGTAAACATGCATAAGAATGTGGACGGTGAAAAACCCTATGATATAATTAGGGATTAAGGAATTTATGCTAGAGGTTATACATATTACAAGATACATAAAGGGTAATGATAATGTAAAATCATAACTAGCTAAATAATAGTAAATATATTTTCCTCATATCCTAATGAGTAGTAAAATTGTATTTCTGACGTTTCGTGACATAATGTAAGTCACCTCTTCAGATTAAATAAATAACCAACATTAAATAATATTGTTTAGACTTGTGTTAATTCACTGTCGACTATTTAGTCAATCTGAAGAAGTAGCTAACATTAAGTTACGAAACGTTAGAAATACATTTTGTTTTTCTACCCTCTATCCAATACTCAATTTATTTGAAACTATCAAGTTCAACCACAGTATTGATCCCTGTAGTCAAATAATAATTTTAAATCGTGAAGAAATAATTTTCATATTTCTTACGTTTGATTCTATAACTGATTATTATCTGAATTGTATATATGTCTAATAAACTAATAATGTTTTACAAAATACATCGTCATTCATTAGTACTGTTCATTATCCAAATTATATTCATCTTGATTCCTCACCTAGTGAAATACGTTTTATTATACATCCATTTATAAAATACGATAAATAATGTTGTATAAAGTAAGTTTACTTCATTTGATGTTATCTGGATCTTTATATCAATAAATTATATAACTTTGTGTACAGCATCTATAGTCATTTAGTTTACTAGTAAAAATAACTATAACTGCTCTCTATATTCCTATTAGGTTCAATTTGTAGATGGACGGAATGAAAAAGTGAGATATAAGAAAGCAAACAAGCACTAGAAACTCATAGATTGTTTTATAAATAATAATACTGACAGTAATTACCAAAAGACAATGATGAAGCACAGTTAAAACGGTATTAATGGTAAATTAGTGGCCCTATATCTGACTGCAATTAAATCGTACGAATGATTGTTATTGAAATATACATGTCGGTTATCTTCTTATGCAATTATTGACTTAATCCGCTTCAGTGTTTAACGGATTTGAATAAATCAAAAATACAAAAATGGATTTTTGAATTCATATATTTAGTACAGTCACTGATCTGGACAGAAAATCAGAAGAATGAAACGAATAGAAGTGAGCGAAGCGAAATGACGTGCGGTGGAGGAGGTGTATGAGCCTTCTCGATTTAATCAAGCGTTAATCAATATTTATAGACAGATAAAAATAGGTTACATACATGTACTAAATAAGATAAGAAATAAACACACACATGCCCTCATATAAAACAGTCAAGGTTGATAAGTGAATAATTAACAAGATCAGAACGTGACTGAAGAAGAATGGATAAATTGCACTATCTCGAAGCTAGAATAAGATATATGGGCTTAACATAGCAACCGACACTACAGTAACTTCAGCTATATTAATCGTACACCAGGGATGAAAGCTTTACCATGATGAACAATTAAGGTGCTTATGTGTTTACATAAAACTTAATTGTAAGATGAAGAATGTTTGTATAGGTTGTAAATAAAATAAATCATACGACATTTTAAAAAATACAAAGAAAGAATGAAATGAACGGAAGCCATCATCCAGAAGATACAGGTGTCTGTTATCAGTTGTCTTCTCAAAATACTTCGGATCCGTTGGCCAGACACTATCAGCAACAATCTACTGTGGGAGAGAACAAACCAGATTCCAGCGGAGGGAGAAATCAGGAAGAAGAGCTGGAAGTGGATAGGACACACATTGAAGAAAGCACCCAACTGCATCACAAGGCAAGCCTTCACATGGGATCCTGAAGGCCAAAGGAAGAGAGTAAGATAAAAGAGCACATTAGGCCGACAAATGGAGACAGACATGATAGGAATGAAAAACAATGGGATAGGATTAGAAAGGAAGGGCCAGGACAGAGTGAGTTGGAGAATGCTGGTCGGCGGCCTATGCTTCATTGGGAGTAACAGGCGTGAGTAAGTAAGTAAGTATGTGGTGATTTTATTTAAATAAATTATTTGTCAGGTATTTGAACGGATACTTGTTAGGGCTTTTTTGATTGCAGTTCTATTGGTTTAAGAAAAAAATAGCTCCATCTTTATTAATTACTCGTGTATTATTATTTAATACTAAAAGAAGCATTATTCTTTAGGTTATAATAATTTATTAAATTGCATTCAACAGTCTATCATAAAATGTACCGTCTAGTAGTGTACAGTAAAAATGTATGGTGTTAATAAAATGAGACCTATTGATACTATTTACTTACCGGTTTTATGGAATTTCAAGGTTCTATGGGTTTTATACCATTTTATTCTATCGTATAAAAACTAAAATCTTATAAGGATTGGATGTAAGATTATATACAATGTAAAAAAGCCTTAGAAATATTCTTCTAAGTGTCCAGAAGTATAGAAACTGGAAATTACTTCCAATAATTTCGAATATTTACATAAAAATATCGATTAGTTACTTTTGAATTCAAACAATTTAAGGAACTGGAAAGCGTTTATTTCTTGAAATCAAGCACACAGATGACCTTACTTGAAACTTTCCAAGAATTCAGTCACCTAATTATAGTTCCCATTAGTGGATTTACTGGACATTTGAAGTCTTAATATTGTTTGGACATCGGTTTACTTATTTTACCACCTCGTACTTCGATAATTTTAAAGCAGGAAATCATGATTGACAGATCAAACATAAAACATTTGTTAAGTTCTACTCACGCTTGATGGAGCGTAATTTATAGTGTGAAAACTTAACACTTTACTTTAACGGCTCGACTGTTATTTGTGAACCTGTATTTGAATAATATGAACCTAAATATATCACCATTTAAGTATAGACTAACAAGTGTAAATCTAGATGCAGTATTACGCATTATGATTTGTAGAATGATTCTTTATTACAGTAACCGTATAAATCTGTACTCAGGTTATTTATAAAATTAGATTAATAACACTGACGATTGTGTACATGGTTATTAGTTTGGCGTTTAAGTGATGTATGTTTGCATAATGATTTAACATAGATTAAGATTTTCTGTGTATGAGTTGCCAGATGTATCATTTTCTTTTATGGTCCCCCTTTAATAAACATTTTCCATATTTGACATGAGAAACTAAAAAGGTATTTCTACTAAATGGTTGTTGTTTTGAAACTGACAATAATTTATATTCACTTCCTAATATGTCAAAACCAAAATTCTTTTCCTTCTAATTATTTATTTATCATAGTACGAAAATGCAAATATGTAATTTCTGCCTTCCTCCATAAGTATATCTATGTATATATCATATTATTTCTTTTTATAATTAAACCTATGACAAAATAATAATTTCACTTATTCTGACTATAAATTAAAAGATGAAAGACGAGAGTGCGCAACTTGTTATTGTATTGATTGTTTGAATCATCGCATATAGTACTGCAATTGATCAATTTCGTTCGGTATTTGTGCATTCTGTATGGATTGTCTCGATATTGCTTTAAGTGACATGCATTATAAGCAAAGATGGATACCGGCTAGCAGTGGAATCGAGGACAAATCTTTCATAGCATTTTGGACTCGTCGAATGCGTATACCTGCAGCTCAAAGTCGATATTCACACCTGAGTGGATAAAGCGATAGCGTTTGAAGCAATCGGTACTGGGTTCGAGTTCCAGAGTAAAAACCAACTCTTTGGTATAGGTAACTTGACAAAAGTTATCAAAATTCTAAAAAATATGCTTACAGGAATAAGGGTTTATTGTTTGTAATTCCAAAGTTCTGAATTGATTTATTTTCCTGTTGGAAACGCTTAAGCCGAGTAATTTAAGAAACTTTACTTTTATCAGTTCGTTGATTCTTTCGTAATGCATTGCCTTTGCCTCATTTATATATTCTTTCTAGTTTATTATTATGAAATAGTCTTTTATTTAAACAGCTAACACTTTTTTTGTTTTATGGGATTAGTTGTAGATAATTAAGTGAATAGGTTAAAAATTAAATTTATTATTCAGTGTATTTAGTGATATGAGCAATCATACTTATTATCAATAACTAATATTGGTAAAAACAAGTTTGTTTCATTTGTAAATTATAATATTTTTTCACACATGTCAATATATACACCATAACACATACTTTGCATACAACTGAAAAGTGACCGATAGAACAATTTCACTTAAGATAAATAATTACATTGTGAGATACTACATTTAGTGTAAGGATGGCTCGTTGGTAAAACTCAAGGAAGCCTCAGGAAGTCCAGAGAGAGCCGAAGACATTCCATCCAATCACCGCTAGAGGAACATTCTAGAATGTCGACGTGTCACTTCCTTATTGGATGAATAAGAAGGACCCTCTATGAGCCTATCGGCTGTCCGAAATGATGATTTACTTTCAGCCCAAAACTATAAATACATCAGATTTTTGTACTATATTTGACGCTGTTTGAAATAACATTCCTTCTACTTGTCTGCAGTCTTCTGATTTTGTGACTTCGGAGGGTTTTAGCGTTCGAGTGCTGAAGTTATACGCGACATAATAAGAGTCTAAGTTAGAGATATAACATTTAGTGTGTTTTATTAATTATAAAATACTTTAAATACTTTTGTTCTTCAAACTAGTAATATTCAATGTATCAGTGATATTTCAGAACTTGATTATTCATATATATTTCTTAACTTGACTTCTCCTTTCATAGTAACAAAAATTAAGTAATATTATCAAAAGATAATAAAAGTTACCTTAAATTTGCAATTCTGATCCTGATTTATTGATCAATGTTTATGATTCAATGTTAGCTAATTCTTTTATTCATTGAATTGAATTAAATAGAAGTGAAATAAATAAAAGATTTTTCAATTATCAGAAGGGGTTTTGTGGAGATTTAGTATTTTCATAGTTGAAAGCATGAGTCAATTGAAGTTAGACCACCATCGAAAACCTGTAAGCACTGGACGGCCGTTTCGTCCTATTATGGGACTCCTCAGCAGTGTGCATCCACGATCCCGCACTCGCGAGATTCGAACCCAAGATCTACCAGTCTCGGGCTAGAGCCCTTAGCCGATAGACCACTAAGCCGGCATCCAACGGTGTCAATGTCTAACTTCAACTGATCCACGAAGTTGAGCAACCGTTCACCAATTGTTTTCAGTGAGTTCCTATCTCACAACAAACATGGTTTGAACTCCAGTAGTCACTGCTTCGAATCTCGTGAGTACGGGATCGTATATGAGCACTGCTGAGGAGTCCCATGATAGGACGAAACGGCCGTCCAGTGCTTCCAGGTTTTCCATGGTGGTCTAGCTTCAATTGACTCACGCTTTCAACTATGATAAGATTTTTTGTTGTAAATAGTCTTTGTATTAAATTATCATGAAAATAGGCTCATATATATAATCCATAGGTGAATACGAAATATGAAATGGAAGTTTAATGGTTCAGTAGATATTTTTATTTTCTTCATAACAATCAACTATCCGATTTAACTTATGGTTCTGATCAATCATTCAATTTTTATAATGAAATATATAGCAAGAACTAATTAAAAATTCAAACAAAATTATTCCTTGTTTCTATTGTAGTGAACAGAACACGACTGAAGGCAATTGAATGTATTTAAACACAAATTACAGACTATCTCACTAAATTCTGATAACCATACAATGAACAGTTAATTTGCAAAATAACCATCCATTGTTTCTATCTTCACTGTTTCTTCTGTAAATATCAATCCATCTCCTCTAATTTCCTACCAATTGCGGTTCATTTCATTTCTTTCTTTATCGGTCTTCTGTTAAAATACATTTTATGTCTAACCATTACCATAGACTACTAGATGGATATAAGTAGACCACACCACACTATGTGTATTTTGTTTGTGTTTTTTTTTTAAATTTAATAATTCTATTCATAAAAATCATTGCTGAATTATTTCATCCAATTTAAAAATGTGATCTTTTTCTAATCAGAATGGATCCATTTCTGAAGTGAATGCCATGTATGTACAAACCTTTAAGTATATTATTAAAATCTTATTTATTTATATAATAAATATGTTAGACGAAGAAATTGAAGAAAAAGAAACTAGATAATAAAGTTACGGAAAGTTACAAAAAAAGTCGACGGTATTGTAGTGAACAAGAACATGAATGACGACAATCGAATGTATTAAAGCACAAAATTACAGAATATCACAGTAAAATATGAGAACCATATAGTAAATAGTTCATTTGCATACTATTAATCAATTGTCTCAATCTTGACTTTCCTTCTGCAAATATCAATCCATGCATTTTTATACCAATTGAGTTTCGTTCCCGTTCTTTCATTATTGATCTTCTACTGAAATACATTCAATTCCTGATCATCGTTATATACTACTTATGTGGATATAAGTAATTCACACCATAGTATAATTCAGATAAATTTATCTTTTTCAAATATATCTAATATAAAAATAATAAAACATTGAAACACTGGAAAGGTAATGAATGTCAGTAAATGGAAGTAATCTTTTTTTGATAAGATCAAATCATTCTGGAAAAAATCAATAAATGAGGTCATTAATTAGGTCATAAAAATCATGATAATTAAAGTAAGTGATAAGTTTTTTTTCGTTTTTTTTTGTCAAATATATATATGTATGAGATTTTATCAAATAGTTGTGAAATCTAATCTGTATCATTGAATGTAAGATAAATAATATTTAAATAGAATACAGAAAAAAAATATCGATGGATAGTTTATTTGTAATTTAATAATTTATAGAAATATTACTAAAAGTTTTTCAGTAGTTTTCAGTAAGATACTCTGATTTCAAGGGAATCTTGTTGTTTCTAGAATGAAGTGTATTGCATATTGTTATATGTTCAAAGATAAAAATCTATGATTTTAATTTAAATCTTAAAATTATTGCTAGCAAAATTTTATATCTTTTTCACAGTTGAAAGCGTGAGTCGATTGAAGCTGGACCACCAAGTAATACCTGGAAGCACTGGACGGCACTGCTGAGGAGTCCCACAGTAGGACGAAACAGCCTGACAAGAACGTCATTATATTTGCACACCAAAATCCGACACAATCCAACAACAAGGAACAGTCAATCAATAATAGTCAGGATAGGGGAATATATAACACCTGTCACACTATCTACATGTCAGACTCACCAAAGCAACCAGTCATTATCATTCTCGCCCACACATCACAGATGATATTTAAAAGTAATCATTATGAGATTTCTAAGAAAACTGATTAGATTCAATGAGTAAGTAAACTATGTTAGATCGGATCCATTTCAGATTAACACAAAATATACTGTTAGAATCGTTTAATTTCTAATGCTTCTTTGATTGGTATTATTTCATAATAATTTTATTGAATTTCATAGATTACTTATTTAAACAATATAATTTTAACAGTAAATCTGTCGTGAACAAGAACACGAATGGGGACACTAGAATGTATTTAAGCACAAATTACAGACTATTTCACTAAATTCAGATAACCATACAGTAGACAGTTAATTTACAAAATAACAATCAATTGTCTCAATTTTAACTGTTCCTTCTGCAAATATCAGTTTGTCTTCTCTGATTTCATTGTTCATGCATTTTCGTCTCGATTGCGCTTCATTTCTGTTCGTTCCTTATCGATCTTCTGCCAAAATACATTCTATGTCTGACTATCACCATATACTACTTATGTGGGTATAAGTAGACCACACCACAAATCTATTAAAAAAAGAAAATTTATTCAAAACTTATGTTTTAAATAAAACTTATCATTCAATAAAATTTGTCTCATTCTATCTCATTACTGATTGTTTATCCAATGTCATCAAAACCTTTTTTGCGAACTAGTCAATGTTTATTTATTAGAATGTTCTGCTTCATCAATTTCAAATGAATAAATATTAGTTGTCAGGAGAGATTATGCATAAATAGGTTTCTCTGTAAAACCATTAAAAGCAGCTTGAATTACCAGAAGTAAGTAAGTTTATGTGGTATGATATTTTATTAGTATATTGTAATCACATCTCAGTTTCTCTTTGGTCACCATGCTTTTATAACCTCTGGAATTATTTAAACATTATTTATAAGTTGTAAAGAATTATGAACATGTAATAGATAAATTAATAAATATATATATGCAGGAAACATTTGTAGAACTTATCCCAACTTATGGGGACCATCAGGTTGACACAAAAGTGATGTAATATTTAGTCGGAAAAGCCATAATATACGTTATTTTGCAAGAACTAAATTATAAGTTGTTTTGATAGAAAGTTTATTACGAAGATTAAAATAATGTGCAGTAGCAGTTGAGAACCAATATTTTCCTAATGAGTAGACCGTGGCGTTGATTTTAAGGATGAATAATGAGATGAAAGACAGTTATAATTCCGTGACAAAATATTTATAACCATCTATGACTAATGGGAAGAAAGCAAAAACCAAGAGCACGGGATAATGGAAGCAAAAACTACTGCAATCAAACTTGCATCATATTTGTGCATTTTTTCTAATCAACTGATTTAAAGAGATTCCATTTAAACGAATCAACTTTTATATATGCATTCTTACAATAGTAGCGTGAATGACAAGATGAGAATAAGGTTTGAGTATAATGTGTAAAGCTGGGAATACATCCATTACAGACGCAGAGACTTGAAGCACCCACTATTGTCTTTAGTTACTCACTGAGGACAGTGGTGGACGGTCGTTCAATATCGTAGATTTGTTGAAGCTCGACATCAACACCATTGGGCGCCGGTTCAGTAATCTAGAGGTTAAGCGTTCGCGCGCGAGATCACAGGTCCTGGGTTCGAATCCCACATGCAGAGTCATGGATGCTCAATGCTGAGGAGTCCCATACTCAGACGAAAAGACCATGCAGTGCGTATAGGTTTTCAATGGTGGTCTAAGATTGATCCATTCGTCGTAGCAATCTAAACAGTAGAAAATAGTTGTAATTCAGAGTGACAATTTCGAGGATGTTTTATTTCTCTCAGAGGTGAAAACAATCATCAGTAAGGATAAAAAGCGTAAATTGACATTGTACAGACATCTTGTGTTTTGTAGTATCCTACTTCGCTTCTAGTAGACAATCATCCAGATAGAAATAGCGAAAAAAACTAAGAGTGAGAAAGAAGCGTGTTATCGACCAACCAAATAAAGCAATCTCTAAACTCATATATATATATATATATATATATATATATATATATATATATATATATATATATATATATATATTCCAAAGAGAATGTCATTTATTTTCAGAGCGCTTGAGCCTAACACTTGGCCAGTATCTGCTTTATTTTCAGAGCGCTTGAGCCTAACACTTGGCCAGTATCTGCTTTACCCGTTGTTTGGCTTCTTGGATTCAAATGTAGAATCTGAATTTGGAAATGATTAAGGGTACAGCTTACAGATATCATTATTACAAATGCTACATAAAGTAACAGTACAATGTTTTAGGAGAGGTTAGACAAACACGTTATGCAGTAAAACACAAGAATTATTGTCATCGTAATTTCGTATGACACAACCTAGAAATGGTCAAGATTTTGAACAGTGTTCGTACTTTTTTTGAAAGGGTAGATCGTGGGAATACATACGTCTTAAATCTACCACTGTATGAAACCTATATTACGTCGTATTATTTTTCGGTAAAGTTGAAATTGAGAAAAGAATGATCAAAGTAAATCAGTTTGTACTTAGCAGTGCTGAGTTCCAAATCCCATTTTGAGCACCCTATGGGGACTTTAAAGAGCTCCAAGTTGATAGTTTTATACATCCTTTAGCCTATGAGGAGAAAATGTACGAAATACTTTAAGATCGTCTGAACACAAAATGTTTATTCATACTGAATCAATTGAAGATACTATTTATGTAAACTATAAAAAGTAAAGGACTTAGGGCACTACTTTATATTACAACATGTGTGATTTAATGAGCAACCGACAAAAGGTATTTTTTAACTATTCGGTGCCGATAACTGAGGGAAGAAACAAGTCCAGCAAACCGAGAGTCTCTGATCCCGTTAGGTGTCAGTGTGACTGTAAGAATCGGGTAGTAAACAAACTAGAAGTCTTTAAAATGCCAAAGTACAATACTAAAATTAGATACTCTAAACTACATTCAGTAAAGACTGGGCTCGAGAATTCAAAAAGATAAGTCATGCAAGATTTAGTTTTAAGGAAACCAAGTTACGAATTAATGATGCCTCCTTTAAAATAAATAATTGAAAATTTCATCAGATACAATAGACGTAACTTGAGTAATAATTATAGGCCTATGTTTATGTAAGCCTATCATATCTCAAGATTTTAAACGTGATTTTTTGTATGTAGTTTTACGACCTTTAACATAGATGTTTATTCTAGATCAGGTGTAAACGATTTTAGGAGCAGTAATGGGAAATCAGCTCCATCATTTTTTGAATTAAATTGATGCGATTCTGACTGCCTCATGACGTCTTTTGGGATACTGTAGCTTTACTAACTCAGTGATAAGTGACGTAAATTGATTGTGCGCAGTGTATGTGTGACTTCTGATTCAATGTTATCTAAAAGTTTAACAGTAATCACAAAAATATCACTGAAAAGGTTAGCAACAGGTTAAGTATCACGTATATTAAAATGGGCCTACATGTAAGATGTACGGAATTTTAGATTATCTTACGCGTTTCTTTGATTGAAAATTCAGTTTTGTGCTGTGGAACGACAGATAAGTGCTGATATCTCTTCATTAATGACTTTCAACGTATAGATTTCTTTGATTTGGCAAAAAATTTCAATTATTTGTCCAACTGTAAAGAAATCATTTGACTGATAATGAAATATCTCCAAGCGAAACATTTTATCACAATATTTAACTGATATGAATAGAGCTCTATATTCGACAGTTCCGTATGCTTTCACAGGTTTAATGGAATCATGAATAACTGATTTTATAAAACGTACATTGTTACGACAAAATACTGGTACTGCTACTTTGTTATAACTGAGAACCCAACTATGTTACCTGCTTCTGAATAACGGAACAAGAATTTATATTGCTTGAGGCAAAGAAGAAAATAAGACTGGAGTTAAATTTTTGTCAATACACCAACCACAAATTCACAACTGATCAAAAAGATATAGAAAATTACAGTGTGATGTGTCATTTTGAATCTCCGGTCGGCAGACACATTTGAATTTGTAGAACCAGCAGGTGTTTTTCGGTGTTAAAACATATTCTGATTCATGTATTCAGTTCTTAGCTTCGACTTTTGATTATGAAAGCTGGATATACTACTTAAGCTGTTGAAATTGAGGTAGAATGTGTAGGATTTAAAATGAAAACCTAAAGTTTGAAATCAATACACACAGCTTATATTATATTTTTCGATTATTCTGACAGCTAGTGTAGCGATAAAATGTACGATATTTTTAACTACTTTTTAATTCGACAACCAAGTGTCGAATAAAGTCTGTCGTATCAAATTAGTATTATATAAGTATGAATATATCGTTCATAGCCGCTGTATTCGAATTCAGTAGACCAACGTTTTGTTCAGTGTTTTCTAATGACTGTCTTGATAAATATTAGCAGTCTATTACAAGTAATCCTGTTGGCCATTTTCATTTCAATTTCTCCAGTCAAATCAGAAATATAGATGATATAAGTGATAGAGACCTTAGAAAATATTACGCTGGGAATAGTGGTTGAATATTAATTCAAAAGTTTAGGAACTGGACCACGAAGTCTATTCTCTGAATAAGTGGCTTAAACTTATTCACGGAACGTCAGAAAATCTATTTTATCTACTCATTGGGATATTATTGATTTGTAAAAATCTCTATACTCCATTTATTCGAAATTATCAAATCGAACCTTTGGTAGTGATACCTGTATTCTACAACATGTTAATAATAATCTACGCCTAACCATAATGTGATTTTACATGAAGACATTATTTTCAAGTTATTTCGCTTTGTACTGAACATAGTTCAAATTTTCAACATAGTAATTAACAAGAATCTTTTACAATGAAGACATCTTGTTATTATTAATTGTTCATTAGAATCATTACTTCATTTATGAATATAAATTCACTATTAACTATCAAACATAAACGCATAAAAAATGTTATGAATAAAAACGTATGCAAAACTCATTTTAAAATGACCCCACAATAATTTCGAAAGTCTTGAACAATATTTCTTAAGAAAATTTTTGCTCAAAATTCATGTTTAAATCCAATGTTTTGATTGGTCTAATAAAAAACAAAGTAGAAACACACAGTATCAAATGACAAACTGTATACTACACCTGAAACAGGAAGTACAACAAGTTAATTGTTAGACAAGTTAGTATTTCTATTTGCTGCTTTTGCTTTATTGACTTGTAAAACAACCTACTTTTTATAACTAACTCAACCTTGTCGTATTGTTATGATTCAATTCAAACACTCCATTATTATATTACGTTCACACGTTTTTCTAAAACTGATATAAACGGATTTCATTGAGAACACTTTTGGAAACCTGGATGTATTAGACAACTGTTTCGTGCTTATACGGGACTCTTCAACAATGCTTGTTCACAATCCCACCACAGGGAATCGAACCTACGACCTTCGGTCTTGTCAGTCAACGCTAACCGAATTGATCATTGAGCCGTCATTCAGTGGTGTTAATATCCAACTTCAATCAGTCCGCTATATTGTGCAGTCCTCATCCAATACCTGATATGGATTAATGTTTCGCACCGAGTATGGTTGAATTTCACTCATAACGGCTTCTTACTAGAATCGCAGGCGTTGCATTTTGTAGCTAAAAACTTAATAGCGTATGGTTTAAACTATGATGTTTCTACAATCTCTATAAATCCCTCTGTACTAATGAAAAAGATTTGGTGTTTACTTGAATGATGGTAGATAGTACACATTAGTAATTCATCATTTAACGCTTTATCAAGCTACAACTCCCCGAATAATACTTTCAAAATTGTGTTTATCGTTTATTGCTAAGTGTATGCATCTAATTTACGAATAAATACCACTTCTTTTATATCTTGTAAACTGATTTAACTCAATATGCAGTTGACGGTTTATGGATATATTTCTTTGCAGACAAATTATAACATCATGATAATTCTATCATTCAGTTGCTATCTGAAGATTACTTATAGATCAGGGAAACACACACTTAGCTTCACTCACAATTGCTTGAACTGAATAAATCAAATAACATATTTCATTACATTAGTTATCTTTCTGTGTTATGTGTACTATACACTTCTCAATTATTTATCAATACAAATGAATTTAAAAAAATGAACGATGGAAACTAACAAGACTTTTATTACTCTCAAATAACTATGTCTTTTAGAAGACATAATTCAGTTATTCATATCAACGAATTTCTTACAGCTAACAACTAAATTTGTCTATTCTCTTTGAGGAGTGTCGAACAGACATAATATCTTGGACATATTACTTTAATGATCAGATTCATATAAGTATTAATGGTAATTTTAAAATGTCTCTATTTTGAGATAGAGCACAGATGCAAAATTAATTTAACGACTACAAGACAGTGAATTTACAACTTGGTAGATTAAATGCGTAATACGAGACAACTAGAGACACAGTGATAAACATGAATGGAATCGCCGTTTAACAAGAGAAAAGTAATTTTTTACATTACCAAGGATTATTATTATTATTTCTAATTTGTTTACCAGGTGTAACATGAATTTGTACTGAAATATTCATCAAATGTATCACTTATATACACTTCACAACCGCATAGGTTCAACGTGCCACCGCTACTGCTACTATGCTGAACGAGAACACAAGTGGGGACAATCAAATGTATTTGAATACAAAATTACAAAACTTCTTAAGGAAACAGTAAATACTTCATTTGCAAAATGTTAATCACTCGTCTCAAACTTGACTGTTCCTTTTGCAAACATCAGTCAATTGTCCCACACTTCATTGATCTTTGTTCTCGTTCTCCTTTCTCTGATGTCTTTAGCCTTCTGTCTCTAAGCATTTCATTTTCGATTAACGATACATACTACTTATATTTGTCTATATCAGTAGTACGTACCACATTACAACGACAACTACTGACAATAATAATAATAATATCACGACTACAACTACTAACATTATGAAGTATAATTAACAGTATTATTTATTATCAAGATATACTTTTAACTATTATGCACACAAAGACATGAAATGAATCAAGTAATTTCTGTTTCTGTCTTTATAAAAGGGAGATAAATATATAAGTATTATTAGTTAATAAATGAGAGAAAGAATAATGATTATGAAAGTTGAAATAAATTTTTTAAAATAATCATAAATTATGAAATCTTTTTAACATCGTTTATTGCATAATTATTGATAGTAGTATGATGATTTTCAAATGAAAAATATTCAACATTTGATGTAGTGTGTGAGTGTTTGTATGTATATTGGATAGGCGTATAAAATATAGAATGATAACATGTGAAGTGATATTGAAAGATGAACATTACAGAACAACAGTATAAAATTAAATATAAACATAGAATGGAATAAGTATGCATGGAATGAACAATAGATTATCTATTATATTCAAAACAAAAAACACATTTATTATCACAGATTTTTACTGGGGTTTAGTTATATTTGCATGCAATAAAACAAATATTTATTTAAGAATAAAAAAGGACAAAAAAATTCAGTTTAGCTAGTTTACGGTATACGTTTTAGTCATCTTAGTAAACAAATTTAGTTGTTAAGCTAGAAGGGAATGATTGAGAATTACTTCGTTAGTCAGTAGTTTCTTTGATGCCTGTGATTTTTTTCATTCATAAATTAGTTTGAATTCTGGTGGTGGTCTTGGATAATTTAATTTAGATGTTGATGGACATTGTTGTTTTTGTGTATCTTGTTGAATATCGTTTGCTTTGTTTATTTCTGGTGCTTCATGAAAGATAGCATTTGAATTTCTACTATCCGGTGACTTATCCCCATCGTGATTGTTGCAATACATGTTTGAATTTGTCAAAGCTTGCAGTAAAGGAGTATAATATTTTCTATTTGATGTAAGAGATTGATTATCACGTTCAAATAAGTCAGTTCTACTAGAAGATAAAGGACAGGGAAATGAATAATTTTGGATGACTTCATCGACTAATATATCCATTCTTTCAGCCGTCCGGGTAACTTGTTTATACGAAAGATGAAAACAGGAAATAACATAATTATATAAAATCACATTCTTATTCGAAAAATCATGTTGATTTCATGAAGATACAATTTCAAAATACCTTCAGTCTAGCCATATTTTAGATGTTGAAATTCAGGTTGTTTTCTAAATGCAACGTAACGCTTATGATGGTTTACGATTAAGCTACGAGTCAGTATGTCAACAATGATATATCTTATTAAACTATTCAGGTAATATGTCAATGTACATCAAATAAAACATTTACAAAGTAGCAGGAAAATCAATAAAACCAGTTACTGTTATATCCATTGTCGTCATTTAGAAATATAATAGTAATCATACATTGCGAAAGATTTCATATAAGGGTAATGAAATTAAATTATTTCAACAAAAATAGTCATATGTACTGTATTTTGTAGTAAATCATTAGTAAACGAAATAGCTGTTAACCTAAACAAATGAACGAAATTCCGTTTCGTCCTACACACTTTTTCACTTTACGTTTTCTTCTTAAAAGATCGTTATCCACGGTGTTAGTGAGTGTTTGAAAACTTGCATTAATGCTAGTTGATTATAAGTCGATAGTATGATACCTCTAAACAAATATCTTTCACTTAAAATGCAGATGACTACTGCTTTTTACACACCTCAACACTTTTCCTAGACTTCATATCTCTATATTCACAATCTTTGACAACAACTGATTAAACCACGTTAAATAAACATTGAAACTATCAGATCATTCGAATAGAAATCTTTAAAATAGAACGATTTATAAAATGATTTTAAAAACCAGACAAGTTCATTTTTCTTAACAGCAATTTTGAACGTACCATGTGTTGTTTCATAGAATAATAAAGCTTGTTTGAATACTGATCCCGAAATATTTGGAAAAAGTTTTACGGTAGATTGTGCCAATGATATCGATCCAGCATGACTTGATGATGATAAGTCCACCTTATTTAATTGATTTTCAGACATGTAAAAGTGTTGCTGACTCGCTAATTCATAACGGAAATTTTCTGGTGGTAAATTATTTCTTAGAGCTTTTGTAATCAATTCTTTTATTTTTACTATAACAGACGCCAATTCATCTGCGGAACAAACAGAATAAAACACATTTTCGATATCAGCATTGGTTCAACATTTAGGCCGGTAAAATGTTTACGATATCAAACAAAATATTTATTACTTTGATTGTAAGGAAAATAAAAGATTAATATTAAAGTGTAGATTTTAAGCTGCTAGATCGTAAAAACCTATTCATTACAATTTCGTTTGTGAGTTCGATAGGTAAACATTCAACTTTTGACTAAATTATCACATTATTAATTTGTGTTTGTCATATTTGACTTCATAATTTTTGTAACAGGAAACACGTGGATTTAATATTAACCCTCCAATCGTTGAATGTTTTGACTGCCATAGCATTATTTTTCGTCTGTATGCTGAGTTTTTGCCGTCTAAATTTGCGTCATATATTGTATTGGTTTCCCAGTGTCGCTGCAAAGTAAGCTACTCAAAGACGGTATCCCACATCTTGACGTTCATGTGTCTTTTAATAGTTGAATTCATGAGTCGATTAAAGCTGGACCACCATTGAAAATCTGGAAGCAATAGGTGGCTGTCTCGTCCTAGCATGGAGCTCCTCAGCAGTGCTCATCCACGACCCTGCATGCGAAACTAGAACCCAGTACCTTCAGTCTTGCGCGCAGACGCTAACCCTCTAGACCGGTGAGCCGGCATCCAACAATGTTAATGTCTTACTCCAATCCATCCATGTACCCATTTTTAAAGAAATCGTTAATAAGTAAGGAAAATAAGCGCCGTTTGACACTTATGGTGTTAGGTGTACTCAGATATTTATTTATTTAGTGGACGATTATAATTGTTTATTTTTCCCGATTGAAAGGTGTACATTCAAGGAGAACAAATAACTAATTAAGTCAGTAAGTTCGTTTTTCAGGACATGAATACATTTGAGGTTGACATTAAACTGAAAAGGTGAAAACAGTGTTGGTTAGCATTTTTCGCACAACGAAAATAGCTCTATTATATCTTTAACAAAAAATGTAAACAGATGATTAATTTTCAGTGAACGCTTTTATCAGGGTATTATTACAAATCAAATATTATACTATTTGAATATCAGACAACAAATATGAATATATTCTTGCCAAATTTTTAAATATTTCTTCAAGAGGTAACCTGATACATAACATTTATAATGTCATATATATGCAAATGAAAATATTTAGGAGTATGAGAATTTATATTGAGGTATCAAAACTATAACTTGCATACATAATACTTTACCCAAATGTTATAAAGAGGCTATCATCAGATAAAAAATGATTATGCAAGCATAAAAATGAAGGTCGTCGAGTAGCTAGTAATCTTGCACATATGCTTAAAATATTGCAACTGTTGCCTGTTACATAATATCCAACACATAAGTATTTTCATTATTGGTCAAAGTTGCAATCATAATATTCTGTGTATTATTAATAGTTCAAATATTTTAAATAGTAGAAACGAGAAACTGTTGCTATTAGAAATCATAACAACGAATGTCAGCTTATATTCGATAATAAAAAAAGATTGTGCTAAATGTTTAAATTTTCTTCAATTGTTATTTTATTCTCTGTCCATTATTTCTTTTTAGCTCCATTGTAGTTTAAAATTTGGTCGCTTAGTTAGCTAAAATATGAAATACGTATAAAGTCCTTATGTAGTCATCTTGACCCAGAAATTTACAAACAAAAAGTTATCAACGTATTTTTTGTTTTACAAATAAAAACCGCTAATTAAAAATATTTTTGTAGACCTTCCCACAGGTTTTAATATTTATTTTACAACTCATATTATGTGATTTTATATAGCCTACATAGTGACTCAATTTCCAGGTGGCTAAAAAATATACTAATTCATGTTCATAGTAATATAGGATTTGTTAGGTAATAAAACTGCTTCATTTTAAGCCTTGTGAGATAGATAGGTCATGGAGCTTTCATCGCATTATTATCTTTAAATAACAATATAACGAGTTAATAGTATTCAAAACTAAGATCCAAGTATTTACAATACGTTAATATCAATTGACAATAACTCAATGAATTAAGTGAGCAACAAGCAGAAAAAACCTAATAAATATGTTATTGATTGTAAATAATTTTCATTCACAGTTATACAGAATTACTGACAAAACACCACCAAAATCTCCACTATCACTCCAATAAAATAACATAAAAGTGATCACCATTGTTTTTGATCAGACCTTCGTCAGACATTAATCTAATATACAATTATATTTATACTCATACATGAAAAATATTAAACCGATCAAGACAATTTATTAGTCACTGATATCCATAAAATAGACTGTATAACAGGACACAACAAACACAAACTACAGACTGATAGTAAGATTTACTGTTAATTTTATAAATATTATCATTACTTGTTCGACTGTCATCAATCAATTTATGATTACCATTTACTAAGTTTAATTATGCAGCCCATTTCAGTATTACCATCCAATAATAAATTGCCTTGATCGGTTTATTATTTCTCATATATGGGTAAAAATACAACTGTACATCAGAATAATGTCTGATGAAGATCAAAGTAAGAAAACAATATTATTTGCCTATTTGTGTCGTTCTAAGCTGCACGATAGGAATTTCCTGTATTTTAAAACTTACTTACGTTAAAAATGAGGCTTATGGTAGTTGCCTAAATGAGACAGAGTATGTAAACCCAAGGATATTTGGGAGACTTGACTGATAATCAGTGAGATTATCTCCTTTTTTATTTGATGATTGATCTAAAGTTTCAAAATATTTTTAAAAATAAATATACTACTTTTTATCGTTAAGTAGCAAAACGCGAAATTTAGAAATATATCACTAGTCTGCATGTATGGTAAAGCGTTTTGCCCATGGTCATATGAAAACAAAACACTGTAATCAGGATTTAAAAATGTAGGGAATGGACGGTTATTCTGGTTCGTAAACGTATTCTTCAGTGCAAAGAATGAAATATGGTCGTTTTTAATTCGTTGGAAGTTGTGAACTAAACATGATATATTCTGTCAAGAAAGTCACAAAGTGTGGCATCAAGTGAAGAATTTTTAAAGGTGATCACTATGTAGGATATCTAGATTATTCATAATCGCCCAGTCCGTTTGTAGATAAAAAAGAGTGCGGATAGGATTTGGTGACATCATAAACGCCTAACATCATCTATCACTGTAATGCTTATATTTTAAACGTATAAATTAATCTCTTTTAAATTTTTATTAAATTATTTGAACTTCTTTTTCTAGCCTTTTAACTTAGGATATGAATAACAGTACTAGATTAGATCTGATCCCATACGACTAAACATATATTTTTACGACTGAATTACCCCTGAAACCGGGTGATTATTCAAATTCGGTTGTTTACACAAACGTAATAAAATGTATTCCTTTTTGGCCAAAGATACTTTGGTGTCACTTAACAATATTTCTGAAGTGATAAATACTCAATTTTAGATATAATCCATGTTGAAAAATCGTTAAACAGCAGTCGAAATCCACCTGAACACTCCAATAGTAATACAGTTGAACATCCTAGCAATATGTAGTTTCATCTTCCACTGAATATTCTCTCAAAACGACCATTATCTGCTTGACTTTTTACCAATACTACGATGGCATTATAGTCCTTGAAATTGAGATTTTCTAATAACGAATGCATTTAAACGTTCATCACTATAAGCACTATAACAAACCTGAATAACATAAAATTCTCATCACTACCTTTGTTTTAATTATAGTACTCATAGCAGTTTTTTACAATTTTGGTGATACCTTATTTGATCAGATTTTTCTTTTTTCATTTTCAGCTTATATACAACATAGTTTAGCCATGTGTGGTATTCAGGCTAATTTGATAAAAATTATATTTGATAACAACCAAGTTTTCAGTTTAAAATAATAAACAGTTGTTTTTATGAATATCTCATGCCTTCCAGAGTAAATTAAATTTTGATGAGCTGAAATATTTCATTTGTATAAAGTCACCGTTTAATAGAACCAACCAGGATGAATGGATAAGTGCTTTCATTTTTGCTTTTCGATGAAGATCGTACAACAGTTTGATCATAAATATGTAGCAATTAAAATGTTATATTCTCAGCACAGAACTCATTCTCCGGTTTAAACAAGTTAAGACCATGAACTAACTATCATAATTGTAAGGCATCATGTTACGTGTTTTGGAAAACCAAGTCAATAATATAATATCAAAAAATATTATCATGTAAAAAATTCATCGAACAGTATTATTAGTTAGCATGCCTGTACTTTAAATTTAGTATTGTATTAGCTTAATTTATTCAGATAGTAATTCAATAAATATATATCTATATACAAACAGAGAAAATGCCAAGATTTTAAACTAAACAAAGGTTTTAATTTCACTTTATCAAAAATACAATGAAGAACCAGCAGCACAACACAAAACATCCTCTTTGATTTTGAAAATGTACAACAATATATATACATATATATAAACAATAAATATGATAGCCAGTATAGGACTCAAGATTTATGTTCAACAGAAAAAAACCTAGATTGTCCAATATTAGTAACAAATGTATATATTTTCCAAATTTTTAGTTGGCTCATTTTAAGTCTTATAAAGACCTAATTCTAAAATACAAATGTTTTCATTTTAACACTATCAATTCTGTTTCAATTATTGTTTTGTCTTGTTGTTTACGTTTAATTTCAATATGGAATTAAAATGAGAAAGTGGTTATCTTGAATAATCGAACGTTTATTCATTCATTTAGTCATTATATTGTTCTCTAGGAGTATTTCAAGCGTCAGCGTATATTGTAAATATGTTTTAATTACCTTATTGATATCACGTTGTCTATATAAATTTGTTTTAGACTCACTCTTGTGTAAACGTGTGTGGTTTACTGGTGACTTACAATTTAACTGTTCAAATGTCTTTACATTTTTTTGATTAACCAAATAAACTGACCTTATTATATTTTACGCCTAAAGTATAGAAGGTTAAAACATGTATCAATTATCGTAACTTACGAAGAATGCTGTGTGGCCGTTGCTACTAATGCTTCTATTGTTGCAGTTTCGTGAAGACGTTTTTTTTGAAAACAACCTAAATGGTTGTCTAGCTAACACTATTTCGTATTTTACAACCTGTGAAAATTGTATGATAAGCGCGAAATCTTATAGTAATGATAATCATTTCCTCACAGGTGATTAGGTTCAATAGGTAACTCCTACTGTCCTTGTATGAAGCCGTTATGAGTGGAATTCAACCTCAGGTAATGGGTGAGGATTGCACAGTATGGCGAATTAATTGATGTTGGATATTAATATTGCTGAATGCCGTCTCAATAACCAATTTGCTTAGCGCTTAGTGACAAGATCGAAGGTCGTGGGTTCGATTCCCTGTGATGCTATCGTATTCGAGCACTGCCGAGGAGCCTCATATCGGGACGAAACAGTTGTCTAGTACTTTCAGATTTCTAGCGGTGGTGTAGAAGACATCATTTCGGGATTTAGAAACATTGAAAATTCTAAAATATCCACTCTTGTGGATTCTACACAAGTTGTATAAGCATGTAACTCAGTACGTTGGTGTTATAAAACAGCACAAACTTTTCCCGTTTCCGAAAAAAGCTTACTTTATTGTTGTTATTTTGCAAGATGTTTGAATTATTTGTCACAGAAAATACTAATAAGCTGTTGAATGGAACAATATACATCTTCTCAGTATATATACTCTGATGAGTGAACTAGAAAATAAGTCAAAAATCCAATCAACAATTAACTCCAAATGAGAGACAGTTGTAACATGAAAGTCTTTAATAGTCTTACTTATCATATACACTTTGACTGCTTCAAAGTTTTATTTTTTCAGTTGTCTTTAAACTTTATAATTTTTTCTCCGTTACATTCTTAGGAGATATATCTAATCTTAGGGCGGAACAATTTTCTGATGGAAAAAGCTATGACAATATTCCTAATCAGTTAGTATTAGTAAACATTTTGATCTATGTAAAAATATATTTGTGGTGGTTGTATCAAAATAAAATAACAGAAAATCATGTGCCAATTATAATTAAAATTAATTTTTCCAAGTGAATTAATACATACTCTTGTAAACGAGATAAACAGGCGATTGGATTATAGTATGCGCTTCAAAAATATAAAGAAAAGGTTCTCTCTTTTTAAATATTGTGTTTCTATTTTAGATTTCTCATAATATCACTAATCCAAAGTCACTATTGGTTCCTATATATATGTAACCATTACAATGTTTCTCAATGGATGTAATGATGTTAATTTGCTATTTACTCAACTGTAATAAAAATAGATTCATGCAAACCGAAATTTAAAAACGACTCAGAGAATAAGATGCATCGATAATGTATTTGAGTAAACCATGAGAGTTTTCCTAGTCATGATAGAAGTTAACTTCAAATGTACTTTCCAGTTACGTAATCTGTTATTTATTTCCTACCACTTCACCTGTAAGTCCTCAAGTAAGTTAAATAACTTAAAGTCAAGAATATCAGCCAGAAGTGTAATCTTCTGAAATAAGCCATATACAGTTCATCATAAAGTGGAGCTATCAAATGAATCCAAAAATAAATTTGTCGGCGACAAATTAATTTTCTTTTTAGTATAATTTATAAATGCCCGAACATCATGACTGTTTAACTTCTATTTTAGATGACAGTTGTACGTTAAAAATTAACTAATTAAGTATGACATTTTGTCGCTTAACTAACTGTAATATGTTTATCAAATAAACAGCATATGTCTAAATATTAAAAAGGAATTTTTATAAACAATTATGAAAGAAATAATCGATTAGTATCTTCACTTTTAGGCTCCAGTCTAACTGCTGTCGTGGCAATAGTTAAAGTGTACCTAATATCAACAACGTTTACCATTGGATTTCCGATCATCTTCTGTCATGATTATTTGAGAGACTGATCATATAGATTATGAGATCCGAATATGCATAATTGAATGATACTTAGCATGTACGTATATTATCACTTTTACAAACTAATCTTTTAGAAAAAGTTCACATTCACTGTCGTGGTTCATAAGCAACAATATGAAACTTAGAAAAATATTTAAACCTTCGTATTTCTGTTTTGTATAAGTCTCCTAAACGTTGTATCTCAATATCTTTTTTGTGTTATAAGTGAGCACAGACGAGAAGCTGCTTATACAGATTAACCAGTGTTTACATGTGCTTTGATTTACAACAATGTCTCAATGGATTCGAATCTTTGACAAAACGCATCTACTAATATTTGATTGTCTAAATCTCATTTTTGTATATTTTATTTTGTGTTAATGTAATTCTTAATTTAATATTCTTAAAACTCAAGATCTGTCGTTAACTTGATAATAGAAAGATTACACTTATTTTGTGAAAATATCATTTCATAGAGCTATTTCAAACGTATTTTTCAAAAGCAAAGTCAAATGAAATTAAATTAAAAAGTTATCAATTAGTATTGTTTGTTTAAATCTTCACATTGATGTTTTTAGGACTGCAGCTGGTCAGTCTCTAATTGGCATATGTGCGTATTGCCTCGAAATAGCCTGAATTCACAAGCATGGTAAGCAAAGATAGATAGTGGCTAGCAATGGAATCCAGGACGCGCGTTTCGTCCTATTTGGCACAAGCAAGTGGCTATCAGGACTCAGTGGCCGAGTGGATAACGCGATGGCGTTTGGAGCAAAAGTTGCTGGGTTCGAGCCCCAGAGTGAACATCAACTCTGAGATGCTGGTACATCCAGTTGAAGAGTCCCAATTAGGACGAAACGTGCGTCTTGGATTCCACTGCTAGCCACTATCTATCTTTGTTAAAAAGTTATCGTTTAGTACGAATTCATTATCAAATGAATAACACTTCAAAAAAAAATACTGTCCACGGTAAATATCTTTTTACCTACTAATGATAACTGCAAATACATTTCCTAAACAATTAAGGTCATCAATATCTAAAAGATAATAAGAAAACAACTTTTTTTATTATAACCGAATATAATTTCATTCAGTAGAAGAAAATTAAAATAAAGAATATTAATTAAGTTAATATTCAACTTACTATACTCAATCTCCAATCCAAGATATTTAATTTTATTGGCTTCATGAAACGCCTTCTTTTTAAGACGACAAATTCTGAAAAGAAAAACATACACTTAAATATCCAATTTATTGAACGCCTTACGAGCCTTCCGTGAATTATTATTTCAAAGATAAGTGGTATTAAATAAATAATCTCCAATCACAAAAATTTATTTTTTTCATGACTAACATGGATACACTTCAATACAGATAGGGCAAGGAATCTTATAATGTTTAGTCATATTGTCCAGTAAAAAAATTTGGCAGTCCCAAAAAGTTCTTGAACAATTTGCTTATATTATTAGAATAAACCATTTCATAAAAGTTTTTAAATTGAAGTCTACTTTATTCAAAATTAATTTCAGAAAATATTCATTCATGAATTCATTTTCATATAAAGGAGAAGTACAGATTACTTTTTAGCCAAATACACTTATCATATGAAATCGTAAACATCTATAGTGGAATTGTCATTCGTAGCTTTGATTCTTTTAGGACATTTAAAATACATTTCCCATAACAGAAAACTCATTCAAACTTGGTGTCACATTAATGTAACGCTGAGAAATCTGTACTTCTGAATAGACGTAGTAAAATAGTTGTTTAAAGTTACAAACGATATGTTAAATTAGTCTTGCATACTAAAAGTTGATTTTTCAGTAGCGTATTAAAAATCTATGTTCTCATTGAAGTAAGTGAATACCTAAAATAATGACATTCTAGTTGAATACAAGTTCTTTATGATCACGTTTGAGGATTTACCACTTATTGATTACTGAGTAGTGATTAATGTCATATTTGTCCAATTCTTTGAGTGCTGATCAAGTTCTATTGATCATGCTATAATGTCCTGTAGGATTGAGATATTCATAACTTTATCGATAAAACTCATTCGGAACTAAAAATGCGAGGAAAATTTGAAACTGGTCACTAATCAGTAAACAATCACTTAAAAATGTCTCAGTCCTATGAGAGGTTAGTCGTGGTCCAAATAAATTTAGAGTAACGTCTCTGACTGTGAAGCTGGGAGACACGGAGTCAAATCTTTCAGAGTGAACCAGTTCTATCAAGTCTTCAAGGATGTCTTGCTGACGAGTCTCAAATAGCATGAAACCTGGAACTAGTTTCCAGTCGTTCGCTTACAGTGCTCAATACCTCAATACGTTTAAGGATAATCTTGAGAGGAGTAAGAGCTTAAAATCTCTTGTGATCCATTTAGTAATAATATCAATCTTTCAAGTAGATAAAAAATAATCACCGATTTATTTTGAAAAATATTTATGCTCATACATGAAGATTTTATGGTGTAAAGAAGTATTTCATAGATTCGTCTACAGTAGAAAACAGATGGTTTACTAAATGATTTATTTCAAAAAAAATTAAATATAACTATTGACAAACTTTAAATTACCATCTCATGGTTTGATTACATCTAATACCATTGATATATGATGAATATTAGTGTTTTTGCTTTTCAGGTTATTTAATTTAATTAAATAAAAGTGTTCCGTTTATACTGAGAATACGTTGTTGAATACCAATACACTGGAGTGACTATTAGTAAGCTATATTTTGAAATGACGAGAATATTCAGTCATAATGATGATAAAAACCCCAAATGAAGATTTTTAATTGAACCATCTATCTTACAGAATACAAGACTACCAAGATGTAATTACCTTTTCAACATTTCACAATGTCGATAGCTCTAATTTAAGGAAACAATGGAAGTACAACATAAGTACGTCGTTTATGAAGAAGGTTGATGTGAAGAAATACATGTACATGTACATTTTATTTTCGCTTCATGTATATTAATTCACCGAGGTAGGTTAGCTAGTCATTGTCAATTTCTGTATTCTGTTATGATGAGCCTGATTACACATTTTGTGAAAAAGACAACAGTTAGCAGCCTTCTACTTCTCAAAACTTTTATAAAAGGCCTTGGTATTATTTATGTTTGTGAGTGAAAATGTAATAAATATTGTTCGGTAATTATGTTGTTAACGTCTCAATACTAAAGTTTACTTAGCCCACTTCATGTGTACTGAATATCCTAATTAATCTATGATAAATCAACAGTATTATTAGATTCTTCCCATTTAATCTCTGAGTTCGTCAAAAAAAATTTGGCCTATACTTGTGAGAGCATTCAGCTATGATGTGTTATGTTGTAAATGAAAACAGAAATAGTTTTTGTAAGTAGTAGATAACTAATCGATTGTAGTATGACGTTAAATTCATGCCCAAAAGCCAGCAGTAAAAATCTTAACATGAACTCAAGGGATTTCCTGTAAACTCCGACAATTTTACCGTGAGTGAAATTAAACCGTCAGTGACTTGCATGGTTTTTAACTAATTACAGTCTCTGTCGTTTACAACAACTTTATAATTCTTTGGAAAGTAAAGCTAATAATTTCTATGTAATGCTGATATTTTGAATCATAGTGGAACATTTTATGAAATACATTGAAAAGTGGTAAGCGACACTACGTCATCTGATAACATTATAATAATATTGATTAATCTATTGCAACTGACCATTTCATGATTCACTGTCAACCAGAAAGTTATCGTCATAATAAAGAGATATGTCATATGGCCGAACGAATTCAAAACTTATGACCAGCAAATAACTGTTCGGAATATACTGAATAAATCGATATTAAAAGACAACACAAATCAACAATAATGTAAGTCTTTCTTATTAAATGTTTTGTTAATAAGATAAATAAACTTTATAATGAAACAATATTATTACTTATTCATTTTTTAGCCAACCAATAAATTCACTGATATACTCCATATGACTGCGTTTTATAAGACAATAGAAATTATTCTATAAATTGAAGGAAACACAATTAATGTGAATGTGACCGAAGTTTGACAAATTACGTAATAAAATCTTAAAAGAGATGAGAATTAATTATTTTCTCGATGAATATCTCAATACTCATTTCTTTCACAAAAAGTTCTAATTAGATTACTCTAAGATTAGTGCCATTATATTGTTCTTTCATAGTTGTGTTTATTTGTAAATTAACAGTTCATCAATGGGCACAAAACATACCTACCTACAGAATGATACTGAATTATATGAATGGTAAAAAGAATAAAACAATGAAAATATTTCAGTCAAAAGATTGTTATCAAGTTCGTGAGTCATGATTTCAATGAATAAATGTAGATAAAATAAAGACAAGTATGATGGTCATTGAATTATCAATGGAAAAATGAATACAAAATTAATAATAATAATAATAATGATCAAATAAGACAATAATTTACAATGACTAAATTACCAACGTGATACAGTTTCCGTGATATTATTTATGGTTTGAAAAGATAATCGCTATAAAAACTCTCATGACATTGTTTTTTATAAATTCCTTTCGAATAAAGTAAACTATTGAAAACCTTATTGATGAAAATAAAACATAAGCTTTGAAATATAATGCATACTTATTACTATCAGTCAGATTGATCAGACAAATCCAGTACAAAGTTATTATTAACTTATAAAATTTATTTTGTAGAATTTTTACTTTGAAATACGTAGTGGAAGTTACTTTCCAACAAGTAACTTCCACACTTGTATAAGACTCAAAGCTTTCAATTATAGCATAAGAATAACATTAAAATCAAGATGACAAATGCCTACTAGAAAATACAAGGAATATAATAAAGAATTAAGTATGAAGAAGGGTAATTTTGTAATTAATAAATAAAGGATTGATTAAAAAGGTAGATATTTTGAGTTTGAATAAGGAAACTAGCTTAAATTAATATCTAGCGCTCATCCACCAAAGTTAGGAAAAGTAGCCAGATGATACTGAAATACTTTTACACTTGTCTGGACAAAGTTAATTTATGGTTCATAGGAATATAATACATTTTAGTTGAGTATATTAGTTTCTGTAAACTACTACTTTATACAACACAGATTATGTTACATGTTATATATACTGACAACGGATATATATATATATATCATCCTTATCGGCATCAGTGTCGAGGTTGAACTGGAGAGTTTCGAACAAATTGAGCATTGTGTAGAAAGTTAATAATAAATATTTTTTTGTGACATCCTAATGAGTAGAAAATTGTATTTCTGACTTTTCATGACAATGTAAGCCATAAAAGATGAAAATCAGGTCAGTGTAAAGAAACAACTGTAGCATACACGCAGTCGCAATACGATTACCGCTAAAAATAAATCACATTCACTTTATTGAGTAATATCCGCAACCTCAAAAAGTTCAAAGTTCACTTAAATCATAAGGTTTGAATTTTTTCGCACCTTAGATAACGTCATTTTCTGCGCTACAATTGGTATTACAAACAAAGCATATAATATTAGTTTCTGAATGGAAAAAGGTATTTCACAAATAATCGAGGACACTCATGAGGACACTCATCCACTAAAATATATGTAATAGGATACATCATGTGTTGATGCGTCTAACTTCGTAAACCTATATTATTCGCGTATTTAAAGGTCATAATCTTATGATTCATAGCATTCATGTAATCAAATTTTCATTTACAGAGATAACATTAGAAATTAACATATGTCATATGTCAATAATCTAATTTATTACACAAAATGATGAATACTCTTTGATAATCTCAGACAAACATAAGAAGCATGTAACACCAATCGGAAGTGGAAAACCTGGCATCAGAAGGCTAAGAAGATAGAGTTGAACAGAATAACAGGAAAAATAAAGGGGAATTGTGAACTCGAAGAATCAAGCAGAATGTGAAGGACAAATGATGGAAATTTGTAAATAAAGTATTCATTGTATGGTTCTTATATTTTATCAAGGAATTCTGGTTGTCCCTACTTGTGTTCTTGTCACAACAGTTCTACGAGTATATTACACTAATGAAGATTTTGTGGACACATAAACAGCAACTATAATTATTTTACAAAATCTTTGATTAACAAACAGATCTTGAATATGATTTCTGTTTCAACGGTTTTAACCACAATTCTTTAGTTTCCATAGCATAAAATTATCCACTCTAATCAGAATTCTTAAACATTGTAAAGATATTTGACTAATTTGTTGAATTACTTATTTCTTTACCTAACTGTTAACATAGGGAATGTTCCGGGATTTTATTTTTTATACGACAGACTCGTTGCATACGACTCCAACTGTGGTTAGATGATTTAAATTATTCAAATAAATTTGACCAAAAACGTTGATTTCGACTATATAACATTCTCATTAATCAAAACACCAACGTAGTATAAAATATTAGAATCCCCTAAATACTAATGGAAAGTATGGTATGTAATGATATTCGAAGCTAATAAAAACGCGATAGGGTTGAAAAACTGTTTAAGTAAACACTTCGTGATGCACATTAATGTCAGTAAATTACTGACTGTAGTTATAAACTACTAAGAAACAAGTCTTTAGTTTTTCATATCATAATAAATTTTGTTCTCATTTATTTTGGCTTGACTTATTAATTCCGATTCTCTTTAGCATCAAAATTAATACATTCTGATAGGAAGTTCTATGTTTCTGAGCCATTTTACCTATGAGCAAGTGGGTTGAAGTCGATTTATTAAAAATTTTCCCACCAGATAGAAAGTTTGTGAGGATTATTAATTTTCATGGTTCATATCAAGGATTGATTTTAGTTAAACAACTGTTGAAAATCAAGAAGGACCAGATATATGATTCGTCTTAGTATAGAATTTTCAACAATTTCCATCTGTGATCTCATCGGGAATCAAACTAAAAGCCTTCAGGTCTTTCAGTGAGAACTTAACCTTTAGACCACTGAGCAGGCATCCAATGGTTTACACATCTAACCAAAATCAGTTAATGATATTAAATCTGAACTTTGACGATCCCGAAAAACCTATATAATAATAGGAATCGTGTACTCATATCGACTAATTTCAAGAGGTAATTACGGTAGTTCTAATGAGTACCCACGGCTAGTGGAATTTAACTACGTCAAGCATGAGGTTATTCCTCATTGTGAACACTGGATGATGGCTGCACAATGTCTCAAATTGATTGGGGTTAAACGTATAAACCATTGGATGCTTCCTCAGTGGTCTAAAGCATAAGAGCACACTGAAATACTTAACGCGTTTTTGGTTTGATTCCAGATGGGACCATGATTTGATATTACTGAAAAATCTAACCGTACGATGAAACATATATCTTGTGCTTCCTGATGATTGTAAAACTAGGGTTATTCCGTAATGTAAGTTATCGAAAAACATATTTTCCTTGAACTACATATATTTTAATTTGATCTGTGTTTTTAATGAGAATAATAACAATGAATGTTTTCGTGTCGACCTGCAGTAAATAGACAACTTATTGATCATGATGTCTATAGTTAAATGATTCATAGTGGGTGCCTGTTACTTCACCCAATGCAATGAATATGTTTGATTTAAAATATTTAACTCCTGAAATCTACTATAATAAAACTTACTTGCTAGCCAACTTGTTTTTTTCGCGTTTCGCCTGTTCAACTATTTTGGAATTGAAGATACTCCCAGAAAAATCCTGAATGATCTTAAAATCCACATTATTATCTGACTGATCAAGCACTGAACTTGCACCGGCTGCAATCAACTCACCTTGAGCTGTAATATTTTTATTCAAGTGAGCAAGTTCTTCTCCCATAGAACGTAAACGCATTAAATTTGGAGTTACATCATTACCATCACCTCGACGCAATTTCGAGCAGTGAACTAGGTCATATCTTCTTTGAACAGGATCTTCAAAAACGACAAATGGGTATCCTGGCAAGGATAATGGGGATATAGGATAATGTATTATTGGATTAATAGCACGAGAAGAAGCACTAGAAGAGACGAAATCGTCTTGATAGACATTTGAAGGACAATTTTCTGTCAAACTTGATTGATCATCTTCACCCGAATTATTCAAAATCATGGTGTTTGTTAAGCTTATTAATGGAGAGGCCTTTGGACCTTTGCACTGGGAGTTATATAGCCAAAAGTATGCACCACTTGACAAGTTGAAGGCGTTAGGAATAGGTACTTCTGAAACAGTATCTTCAAAATGAGGTTTCAAAGAGAAATTATATCAGTAAGCATGTAACTGATTTAAAACATAACATTATTTCATGTGTAATATGACTATTGTTTTTCTAAGGCTTGTTAAAACATTCAGTAAACTTACTAGCTTTATGTGATTATACACCACAAAAGCCACCTAACGGTCAATTAAAACATTAACAATAAATAAATAATGTGTTTATCAACACAATGATAAAAAAGCATAATTACTTTGTGTTCATGAAGTTAGTCAGTTATTGTAATTAAAACACGGAGTTCAGCGTCGCCCATCCTGCACCCTTGATTGCCCACCTTTTACATTCCCGCCCCTTCCAATCTCCATATCGAGCCCGCCTTTTCAACCCCCTCCCCAATCACATCCCCCTTCCCCCCAAATAACACCCCATAGAACCCACATCCCTTCCATAACTCTATGCCCACCCACATCCAAAACTCCTTCACCCAACCTCCCCCCCTAACCCCA
>NC_031497.1:11166553-11205381 GCF_000237925.1 Schistosoma mansoni
TTCGTTGAAAAGAGATTCCTTCGCTGAACTTCGAGTTATTGTAATGTCAATCAAGGATAATTTGCCAAGTACACGATTGTGAGCTAGGTTTTGAGCTAGACCTTTTTTACATAATAGCTTTTACTAGTACCAGACATCCCAAATCAAAGTTGGTAGAGTGATATCCCAAAACACAAGCAAATAACTCGTCTACTAAGTGCAGGTTAATGTGCTAGGCTTTTAAGCTACATACAATTTTGTTTGAAGTACAGATACTTCCCAGTTTCGAAAATTGAGATGAAAATGAAATGTTTGAACTTGCAGCCCACTGATTTAAGTCAAATATATTGCTTACAAAAGCAGTTATAAATATATTTTACGGAATATCAAGGCTGATAACCCTTATTATCACTGAAAATTAACAACGGAAACAGGCGAATACTGGAATAGCATTTTCATTAAAAAAGTAAAAGTAACAAAAACACTATTCATTTGTGAATGATATAATATTTTAACGTTGAGTTTCATTAAATGATTTTTATCTAAAGTAGTATTTCATTACACTCTTTCCCTTAACATGTATTTACAAATTTAATCGTTTCATTCAGTAATCTTAGATCAGAAAATTTAAGGAAATGTTCAACAACAACAAAATAATAGTTCAGTTATTGTATGCATCATCAAGTGTAATATATTCCATGAAAATACAGTGAATTCATTTTTGGAGTTATTTTGACTTAACAGTAGTGCTTCAAGTAATTTTTTTAAAAAAGAATTTTCATTTACTACTTATCCAACAAACTTTGATGAAAGCATATGTTTGCTAATTTAGTTTAATTTAGAAAAAAAAGATGGAATTTTAACCATATTGAATTATTAATCCTTCATAAACTATATATATATATATATATTAACGCAAGCGCTTGCTATTATCTGCTATGTCATTTTTGTTTCACTAGAATACAAAGTAACAACAAACAATGAAACGAAATTTTCTTAGACTGATTGACTTAGTATTAAATAGCATAGGCATTCCGCGGGCATAATCAAAGTAAATTTGACTTTTACTATATTAAATTATATTAACAAGTAAAAAAAAACAAGGAGAAAAATATTAGAATAAAAAGAAAAGAGATGTAAATTATTTATAATTATAACACATTTCTTTTATAATTACACGCTTGACATATTTAAGATTATCATAGAGAGGGTAAATTTTTCAAATAGATCTTAAGGTTTTTCCTTGCATGGAACAAATAAATTAAAGCTGATCAATAGGAATTTTTAAAAATTAACAAAACTAGTGATAACTTAACACAAATTATATTGAAATATTTCATTGTCTAGAATTTTAATTTATTATCTCTGGAAATGTTGAGTCTAAGTTAACTATATATATAATGAATAGGAGTTCATCAGTAAGTCATCAATAGATGCAACAAATCAGATTATATTATCAAGAGTTTCATGTTATGAAAAGATTACTCTACCAATAAAATGGTGAGTTCATTGAAATGTGCATTTTTCTAGTGAAGATTTTAACTATTGGTATATATTTCTTATTACCAAGTTGTTTATTGACCTTTGATATTATACGTAGTTTTACATAAATAAGTTGATGAAAATAATATTTCATAAGTTACAAATATTCTTCTATTTATCTTAAATTAGATAACATTTAAAAAATAAAAGTTTTATATACACTCAACGTTTGATAGTTTCCGTATTCTTAATGGCTATAGTAAGCCAATGCTTTTAAATCATTCTGTATACTGCTTAAAAATGTCTCTCATGGGGCAGAAACTTAGAGAAATGTTCAATAATGTATCTCAAATTTACGTATATTTTCTCTTTTTTACTGGAAGAATGTCAAAAGATTTGTTCATTATTGTCTTTCATTACAAATCTTTTTACATAAAACAAAGAAAAAGAACATATATGTTGCATTTGAATAGTTTCCCTTTTTATAAACACTTTCTTAAGAGTGTAGGTGTCAAAATACCACCTATATCGGTTGATCAGCACAAATCACATTTTAATGTAAATATAAACTGTTATATAATTTATATTGAACATGTGAGTTCTTTTAAATTATTTTGTTTAATATAAATTGTTACAATGCTAAATAAATCCAAAAAAAAGATTTTCTTAAATGTAATAGAAGTACCAATATCTATTTAAATAGATGTCAATGAAAATCATATATCTTGGTATATGTATGTACAAAAATAGATGTGCACATAATTTTCATATGTGAAATATTTACAGAATAAATAAACTAAGTTATTTTTATTTCATTGTGGGTAGTCTCATTGACAGATGACAAAATTACAAATTTACAACAACGGATAAAAGCAACAAAACAAAAAACGAACAGAAAAAAAAATAGATACATTGAACTAACAGTACATTCATTACTGATTTGTTACTTATTTTAAAAATGTAAAATTGATGAATTACAGCAATAATTTGAAGTAAAAGGTTTTTTCTTAGATAAAAAATAAGGTTTTTCCTTCCTTTTAAAGAAAAAAGTACTCATCCTGTTAAAAATTACTCATCAAGTCATACCGTATTCCTTTTGTAGAACAAACAGTTTTAAAGCTGATAAATTACTTCATAACATATGTGTATCATTCAATTAAGCTTACATGAAATAAATTCCACATAATCTGGGTTATTTTAGCTGCATTTATATGTAAAGTATTTACAAACTTTTATGGAATCCTTTATTAATCCCTACAATTGTCTCTAGTAAGTTAGTTTTCCTTAGACTTAATTGAATATATGTTCAACATAGTCCAGCAAAACCTTGAACATTAATTGTTTGGAAATTTTAATTGTGTTCCTGATAAGGCTATGAATGAAAGTATAGAAAAATAACATCACAATATTTATATGATCAAAAGAATAATAATTCTTCCCTTTCATCATGATTTTGAGTTAATTTTTAAATCAGTTTTCTCATTCTTTGATAGGGATCAGAGCTTTCTTTGAACTTATGACAGATCTAAATGATTCAAGAAACGAGCCGAATGACTTTAGGATTGTACTAACAGAAACATTGCCTACAACTTTTAAATATTTTCCATTTTCAACCAAAAACAGTAGTATACATGAATATCAATGAGATGAGGTTTAACTTCTGTACTCAATTAAAATGTTCAAAACTATTATATTTACCTAAGTCTTTACTTCTCATTATCCTAATATTTTCTGTATTATTTCATTAGATCTCCTGGCACATTTATTATTTCAGTAAAAACAAAAAGGTAATTAAATTAGTTGAATTATGCTATTGAATAATGTAATATTACAGTTTCTCATTAGTTTTAAATCTTTTCTTCACTTCCAGGCACCGTGATGCTATCGTAAGATGTTAAGTAACCTTTGTTGTTATACATTAAATTTCCTGACATACTATCCAAGTTATTACAATTATTTTTGGACAGTGACTAGCAGTTGATGTCACTAAGCGCTTTCCTTCCTGTTTGGCACTGGATTTACTTTGATAATAATATTTACGTTTACATTGACAAACAAACCTCAGTATCAACTAGGATATGTTACAAACATTTCCAAATACTAATAAAACTCATTGTTCACATTTTGTAGTTAAAGATAAGCGTGCCTACTTTTAAAGATGGAGAAGATAAAAGCGTATATAATATCTCTGGTTTCGCACATAATCTCGCTGTGTCATAGCATTTCAACAATACAATTTATCTTCCTAAAATCTTTATTTTCAATAAACTCTTTTGTACAATGATCAACTTCATTGTAGTTTGCAAGATAAAATTCAACATGTAAAGTATCTTTGAAACTGTTCAGAGACGAAATTCACAAATGAACGCGATGAAGATAAGTCTACCATCTAAAATAAGTTATCAAGTCAACTTATTAGACTGTCAAAATTAGTATGTCGAAATCCAGTTATTGTACTATGAATTACAGTCTTTCACATAAAAGACATAAAAAGTAGCACAATTTCAGTATAAATAATTTATGATAAGTGTCAAATAAGAAAGACAGTAATTGTTTATATTTTTACGCTATAACAAAGAAATGATCATGAATTAATGCAGCTCTATTTCAGTTTGAGTAACATACGGAATTCTAAATAAACTTTCAATTTCCCTTTCGTATACAATTAAGTTAATTTCAATATCTTCCCTATTTTAAAGGAGTTTCCTATGAAAGTGAATGTTTACCTCTTGACACTTTCAATAGGAACATACCTTCCTTTTTAGCCATGACTGCCATATTTTGGTTTATATTCACTTTATATAATTTTATTAGTTTAAACATAATTAATATATATATATATATATATATATATATATAATGAAAAAATCGACACTAAATATAATCAAACCTATGTTCCATGCATATAATTCGGTAGACGTTTGAATGAGTAGTCTATAACAGAAGTTATCAGTTTATTGTTTAAGCTAATTAAATGGTTTCTTGAGATTGAGAAATAGGAGTTGGAGAGGGGGTAGAAAATAGATGAACAAGTAATAAATAAACAAAAATATAAACATATGACCGTGAACAGAAAGACAGTAGCTTGAAAGTAATATATATATATATATATATATATATATATATATATATATGAGTGTTGATAAATATGTCCATACATGCATACATGAAGACAGATAAATAAATAGGGAGATACAGAAGTATATACACAGATATTTATTTATGAGTATTATCCCTCTCTCCTCACTTTCTTTTTCTATAGCATGAGCAAAATTTTGTCTGATTAACTAATTTCTCATGAGACATTTTTATAAAAATGAGCAAAACGTTTTATTGTGCCCTTTTTTTTCTATATTAGGAGATTCGATATGTTTTTGTATTGTAGTCAAAATAATATTTTTCTTTTTTCTCGTTAGAATATATATATCTATGTTGTTGAATTTATTGTAAATATATATATCTTACTATTTAAATCTGACTAATTTAAATTGTTTTTTGCCATTCGTTTTATTCTATTTTTTTCTACGATAAAAATGAATTTTCACTGGAAATAAGAGTGAAGTAAGTAAAAACTAGTAAGAGATAAAGAGAGAGTAAAATTTTGGAAATTAAAAAGAAAAATATATATATAGTGGTTAACCAATAACTAGAAATATAATTCATGTTCTATTGTAAACACTTTTTTTCTCTAATCATTAGAAATTTTTATCAAAAATGAATTTTTAATTCTTTTTTATTTTCTATTTTTAGATGAGGGTGAAAATTAATTAGATGATGTTTTTTTTTAAAATAAAATATTAGAATCATTTCATCATTCATTCATTCATATTGTAAACTTTAAAACTTAAATGTACATTTCATTTGTATTGAAAAAAGACTAGTTGTACATGTCGGAATTTATTTTACTAAACCTTGACGACAACTTATCCAGGCTTTTAGCCAAATATTTTTATGTTATGAAAATTCTTGTTATAATGTTTAGTAGATCTAAACTGAATCAGTGTCTCTTACATTTTGCATGGCGTGATGGGTATCATCTTGTGGAAAGTTGTACCATTTATTGTAATTATTCGACATTTTAGTATTGTATATTTGTAAGCAGTTACTAAAATACTTGTGTCATATTTTCTTTTAGAAAATGTATGTAACATATGCAACAGGTTGTGTAAACTTCTATGACTAGAACCAAGGAGGAAACAGATATTTTTAATTAAGAACTGAATATAAAAATTCTAACAGCTATTATAGATGATAGTTTAGATCATATTGCTTCCGCATTTAGAAATATTCAGCGGACGAGCATCGAACTCAGATAAAATAGGAAGCAATTCGAAAATTCATTTTATAAACAATGTTTTTATAACTTGAGAAACTCGTAATGAAATTCAGTTGGCAAAAGTTCAGTGTACGTCCTTTGCATTAAATTTTAAGTTTAAACACTTATTGTTGCCTAATATTGATAACGAAATCTAGTCATCGTTTGTGATTTTAGACAACCTAAAACAATCATCTATCCCATATTTTTTTCTTAGTCATATTAAAGTAAACTGTTTAAAATACTTATAAAAAGCCACTTTCTTAATATGAGTTCCACAGAAAGTGATCAATCGTCTAGTGATTGTCAGTTTTTGTTAATTTGACAACTCAGATAAAAAAAACCTGGAGCTTTCATGAAACCAATTTGGATAACATCGATTTTTTATCTTGATCACTAGGATATACTACTAATGTGTACTAAAAATGTACTAATAATATATGTGTAAAAGTAATATTTCATGCAGTCAAATAACATATTTAACAATATGCTTTTCGAATTGTAAAGCACTGAAATTTCAGTCATTAAGTTGGTAACATATGCTAAAACTAGAGTATTTCTCACGCTTTACTATAGTGATTAAATAGTGTTGAATACAATGATGTAACGTTCAACAATCTTATTAATGCATAACCTGGAAATATTCGATTATAATTTAGGAAATTTTCATAAGAATTTTCAAAGGATTTTCATAACTGATAACACCATTTAAATTCTGCCCTGGGAGTTAAAGGAATAATTATGACCCCTCATGATGTAAACCGAGATTCTACGGAAGTCACGAGACCGATGCTCTTTCTAACAACCAGAGCAACAATTTTTACAAGTACATGGACTGTCCGGACAATGTGGGAAACCGGGAGAGCCGTCCAAATTGCTGCAGAAATGAAGAAAACAACCTGGAGGTGCTTGGGATCAGTAAAACACATTAGACACAGGTTGGACAACAAAGACTAGCTTCAGGAGTGCTTCTGTTATACTCCGGTCATGAAGAACAAAATGCCCAACATAGACAAGGAGTTGCATCGATGCTGTCCAAACAAGCACAAAATGCACTTATAGAATGGGAATCTCGTAGACCAAGGATCGTCAAAGCCTCCTTCAAAACAAAGAAATAGGGCATTACAATGAACGTTATCCAATGCTATGCGCCGACCAACGACTACGATGAAGACGTTAAAGATCAATTCTACGATAGGCTGAAGTCGATCTTCGAGAAGTGCCCAACAAAGGACCTGACCATTCTGATGAGAGATTTAAATGTCAAGGTTGGAATGGACAACACTGGATACGAAGACGTCATGGGACAACATGGACTGGGAGAAAGGAACGAAAATGATGAGAGGTTTGCAAACCTATGTGCCTTCAATAAACTGGTCGTAGACGGCACTATGCTCTCACACAAACGCATTCACAAAACCACATAGACTTCACCGGATCACACTACGCAGAACCGAATTGTCCATATCTGCATCAACAAAAAGTTCAGGAGGATGATGGAGGATGTGAAAATTAAGAGAGGATCTGTTATAGCATCAGATCATCGTTTGCTGGTCGCCAAGATGAAAGTGAAACTCAAGAAGCACTGGACAACGGGGCGGATAACATCACAAAAGTTTAATATAGCTTTTCTTCGGGATACTGACAGACTCAACAAATTCAACATAGACCTCAGCAACAGGTTCCAGGACTTTCAAAATCCACTCACTGGAGAAGGAACTACCATGGGGAATAACAGGAAAAGGATTAAGGAGGCAATCACTTCAACATGTCAGGAGGTTCTGGGCCACAAGAAGCACCATCACAAGGAATGGATCACTTTTGATACACTGAATAAAGTTCAAGAAAGGAGGAACAAGAAGGCAACAATCAATACCAGCCTAACAAGAGCAGAAAAAGCCAAAGCACAAGCTGAATATACAGAAGCAGACAAGCAAATAGAGAGGAGCACCAGAGCCAACAAACTTAAATATGTGGAAGATCTAGCAATGATGGCGGAAAAGGCTGCAAGAGAAGGAAACATAAGACAATTGTATGACACAACAAAGAAACTCGCTGGAAATTACCGTAAGCCAGAAAGACCAGTGAAAAGCAAGGAGGGCAAGATAATCACCAACATTGAAGAACAACGAAACAGGTGGGTAGAACACTTCAAAGAACTCCTGAATCGACCAGCTCCACCCACGGACCTCCCACTCGATGTTGGTCCACCAACAACCGAAGAGATCAGCATGGCCATCAGACAAATCAAGAGCGGCAAAGCAGCGGGACCAGACAATATCCCGGCAGAGGCACTGAAAGCAAATGTAGCAGCAACTGCAAAGATACTCCACATTCTCTTCAGTAAGATTTGGGATAAAGAATAAGTACCAACAGACTGGAAAGAAGGACTTCTGATCAAGATATCAAAGAAAGGCGATATTAGCAAGTGTGATAACTACAGCGACATCACTCTTCTCTCAATACCAGGAAAAGTCTTCAACAGGGTATTGTTAAACAGAATGAAGGACTCCGTAGACGCCCAAATTCCAGACCGACAGGCTGGATTCCGTAAGGATCGATCATGTACATACCAAATCGCAGCTCTACGGATTATTGTGAAACAATCAATTGAATGGAATTCGTCACTCTACATCAACTTCATTGACTACGAGAAGGTATGTGATAGCGTGGACAGGACAACACTATGGAGGCTTCTTCGACACTACGGCGTGCTTAAGAAGATAGTCAATATCATACGAAATTCCTATGATGGGTTAAACTGAAAAACCGTGCATGGAGGACAGCTCACTGACTTGTTCGAGGCAAACATTTTCAATACAAATGTCAAGACAGTTCTACTGTATGGGGCGGAAGCCTGGAGAACTACGAAAGCCATCACCTAGAAGGTACAAGTGTATACTAACAGTTGTCTATGCAAAATATTTCGGATTCGTTGACCAGACACTATCAGCAACAATCTACTGTGGGAGAGAACAAACCAGATTCCAATGGAGGAAGAAATCAGGAAGTAGCGCTGGAATTGGATAGGACACACATTGAGGAAAGCACCCAATTGCGTCACAAGGCAAGCCTTCACATGGAATCCCCAAGGCCAAAGGAAGAGAGGAAGACCAAAGAGCACATTACGCCGAGAAATAGAGACAGACATGAGAAGAATGAAAAAAAGCTGAATATAATTAGAAAGGAAGATCCAGGACAGAGTCGGTTGGAGAATGTTGGTCGGTGGCCTATGCTCCATTGGGAGTAACAGACGTAAGCAAGTAAGGAAGTAACTGAGTAATCACAACTTTAATAGGCTATGTTAAATTTGTAAAGTAATTTATTTAGGGAATTATAAAAGCCTTTCATTAAGTTAAATTATCATTAAGAAAAAAACTGAAGTAATAACACGATACTTTATTATTTACTGCATTCTTGATGGGATACAAGGTATTTAGTTGAACTTTGACAAAATTATCTTTCTATCAAAAGAATGTCAATTTTACCGGAGCATACATTTATAGAGCAATTTCACCTTAAACAAGTAGTGAGGATATGAATTTGTGTGTTTAGCTTCGCTTATTTGTTATTTAATTCATAAAACTGAAGAAAAAGGTGTCAGAGTCAAAGTACCATTTTGTTTGCTAAATAACTAATTAAGTAAATATCTTTAGCCATTTAGAGACATTAATTTTAGGTGGTGTTTTAAAAGTGAATTATGCTCTTCAAACCTTCTTAAAAGTTAAATCTAAAGATTTAAATTAACTGAAGAACTGTTGACTATGATAGTGCTTTTTATTCATGAAATCAAGCGTAAGTCTTCCGTAAAATGGGAGTTATGAATGCCTTCAATTTTATATTGGTAAGCCTTGTAAACTGATTGAACAATTTAATATTCTATGGGGAAAATTTATTTGTTCACCTGTTTGAAGATAGAATTCTGGGTCTAGTGAGAATCCATAACTATGACATAGAATTTCGTAATACGATTTTTGAATTCCGATACTTAAAAAGAACTATAAAATGAAGACCTTTTTACGAACTTATGAAGTGAAAACTGTTAAACGATTCAGTAACCAAATTTAACTTGAATAAAAAGTTCGAAACAAATATTATTACATTAGTGTTTAGTCAAGATAATTCAAATCTATTGTAAAACTTCTACTAAGACCACAAAAAGGGTACCATAAGTAAGGATGATCACTTCTGGTCATGAATAACGACTGGTGACAGCCCTACATCCTTCTGATTAACCAGGGCATTAGTCGAAGTCAAGTAGCTACAGATATAAATTCTATAATACAATGTTTTTCAGCAACCTTTCTACTGGACTCGAGTAAAAATTATTATCATTTTTGGTGATGTAAAAAGAGATGACAAAAAGTTTATTAACCTTGGTTTTTTGAGGTTTCCAAACACAATTTAGCAATTTATTCAATAAAAATTTAAAACATTTTATAAAAAACTTATTAAAAACTTACTAGAAATAACATTGCATAGTTTCGTTGACTCTGATTGTGGAGATAAAGAACTACCAAACTCGTTGCACAGTTTGGGTCCTGAATCAAATTGGTGATTACTAGATAGGTTTGGAACTCCTTTATATGAATGGTCAACCGATTCACTATTCTTTGTAGCTAGACAGTCCTTTTTACAGTTTGGACTTCTAGCACCGATATAGGAAGTAGCGCCTTTCAAAAAGAATCAAAAATATGCCTTAGCTCTTAGCTTGTGTAATGCAGTAAAAACAAAAAACTACACATGAAAGTTTAACTGTTTTATTTGAATGAGACACTCAAAATCTAACCAGTTAACACAAATCAACAGCCATTATCATTAAGTATTTACCAACGATAATGTCAGTATACATTTAATTAAAATTCATTGGTAACGCGAATAAACAAACAACTGTTAAACAACTGACAATATCTAGATTCAACCACTGTGATAATTTTAAGGATCAAAATAATTACTCTTTCTCTATATAGGTGTAGCTGTTATAGAATCAACAAACTATGGTTGGATAAATAACAGTAATGAATAATATATCCTCGTTTACCTATTACAGTGTAAACAGTTTACACATTTAAACAGTTCATGACCATAATATTGTTAGAAAAACATTATTTTCTTAAATAATATTTTTATTAAGTATTGCTCATTACTATTCATTCATAAAAGACTTAAGTGAACCGAACTTTCCCCTGAATTCCTATTTTAATGTAGCCCACAATTTGATAATAATTGTGTATTTATTTGATCTGATTCAATTTTTGAGTGAATTTTTGTTCGCTAATTGCAAGCTCTTAAAGCCAGACTTAGATACTTTAGTTTAGGTGTCATATTTAGTGTAGCTTTATATAAAAAAAAAGTGCAGAAAATGCTTGAATTCCAATACCATAGCAGTAACCAACAAATATATCAATGTAATCTCAGCAAGAAACGAAAAAAAATCTCAACAGAATTCCAGACTTTATAAAACACAAGATCGAGTTAATATTTTGATCAATGATCCCGAACACACATGGTACAAATACAAATTAAAACTTATTTAGTAGAAAAAAGTCAGAAAGTGAATCTATTTCAAAAGTTGAACTGAGAACTGAAACAGGACCCTGAAAATGTTTAGCTGGAAGAAGAACTAACCAAACCTTAATCGAAGATAATGGTTCATTTGTCAACTATATCTCTAACACACGAAGCAAGCGTAAATATTTTGATGTTTTAGGACGAAAGAAAGCATAAATGTATGAAAACATCAATCAAAAAGGAGATGAATGAATGATATTTATTATTTAACAAAATAAAACTCATACGAAATTGGTTCACCTAAAATGTTTACGATACTCTGCTAAAAATAACTCAGAATAATATCAATTCCTGTAGATACCTAAAACGTCAAGCAACGGAAATATTTAAATGGCAGAAACATCGTTCTAGCCTTTACAGAAAATATACTTATTTTCGAAGTAACACAATTATTTGATAATGGACAACAGCTTTGTTTGTGTATATCATTTTTGGGTGCCCTACTGCACCATCGTCTTTGTGTTATAAATAAAAGAAATAACTCCCGTTTGAAAAGTGCTTATGAAGCGATTTTGGTGGACGTTGTCTAAGATCTATGATTTCACAAATGTCATGTTATAAGAAGGACTGAACTAACAAATTTTACAAGCTAGAGAACATGCTTTAATGATTGAAAGTGATCATTTTGTCATAGAAGCGGGTGTGCTATTTTAGTTACTCTCCACGGAAAAATAGTGAAACGTTTTTTCTAACTTCTACAATCACCTGAAGAATAAAATGATCTTTGTCAGTGGAAGTTATTTTGTTCAAAATGTTGCCATAATGTTAAATTAGTGTTTTATTGAAGATATTCCATTCAAAATTCTCATTTGAATCATTTTTATCATTCATTTACCAGGGATTTACATGCTTACCTACAAACCATTATGATAATCAGTATTACAAACACATGAACAGACAAAACATTATTGGCATATATCACAGTTAATAGTCTTGTAGTTTTTAGCAGCAAGCATACATATGGAAAGTTTTAATTCATCTAACATAAGTATCATTTTTTGATTGCCGCTTAAAATATAAGACTGTAACCTCAACAATTGTCATGGTTTTAGTAACTTTTATTTAATAATGCAGAAAACGTTTACGAGTACCACAACATACAGAGTATATTTAGTATTCTTGATCTTCTACTGTAGATTGTGCTACTATAATTTGCTAGGATAAATATTTTAAGACTTTACGGACACTAACTGTTGCAAAAAGATTTTACCTATTGTAACGCGTTTACTTGTATGAGCATGTTTCAACCCTTAAAACCCAGATCGCTCATTACAAATATGCCCTTTTTGATACATTCAGAGTATCTATACCACAAGCATTGTAAGCAGAGATGGATAGTTGTTAGCAGTGGAATCTGGGACGCGCGCTACCTCCTGTTTGGGATTCATCAAATGGATGTACCTGCGTCCTGGAGTTGATATTCACTCCGGGACTCGAACCCACTACCATTTGCTTCCAACGCAATCCCTTTATCCACTTATCTACTGAGTCCTAACGGACACTAGCTTATACAATGGGGTGGAATTTTAATGCATTTTCGTGTTGGTTGTTCGAATCTTTCCATTGATCTTTAGTATTGCAGTGGGAAGATTCAAACAACCAATATAAAAGTGAATTATTTTTACCGGAGTTTCAGATTAAATTTAAAACTTAATTTAACTGGGATATTAGCGACTTTGGAAAATTTCCTTTATTGTGGTAACTAATCATCGATAGATGTAGAGGAACAAACACAGGCAAGAGACATAATCAATTTCTAGCTTTTATTTTTCCTGATTAAATGTCATGTATATTGCATACGAAGGTTCGTTTGTAAAACTAATACTAATAAGGTGTTTTAATTGGCAAGCTAATTTATAATCTAATAAAATATAGTAGATTAATATTCTTCTACTCAAGTAGTTTCTCTGGATCATTTCATGATAATACGAGGATCTGTGTACATGGACTATTTTTAGTGGCTTACATAGTATTAATTATCAGAAGGGGCTTTGTGTATATTTAGTATTTTCATAGTTGAAAGCGTGAGTCAGTTGAAGCTAGACCATCATGGAAAACCTGCAAGCACTGGACGGCCGTTTCTTCCCATTATGGGACTCCTCAGCAGTGCGCATTCACGACCCCGCACTCGCGAGATTCGAACCCAAGACCTGCCAGTCTCGAGCCAGAGCCCTTAAGTTCTTGACCACTGAGCCGGCATCCAACGGTGTTAATGTCTAACCTCAACTGATCTACGAAGTTGAGCAACCGTTCACCAACTGTCTTCAGTGAGTTGATATCTCACGACAGAAGTGGTTTGAACTCCACTGGTCACTGCTTCTCACTAGAACTCTTGGATGTACTTCTCGAAGTCAGTCACTAGTGAGCATATGATTATATTAATTATCAGAAGGGGTTTTGTGGAGATTTAGTATTTCCATAGTTGAAAGCGTGACTCAATAGTACTTTATAGTGTATTTAGAAGTCATTTTACGCAAATCGTAAAGTAATCCTAATTTTCACCAAGCAGACACTAATTCACACACTAAATTCTTCATTATTGTCTTTGTATTACGATAATGACACACGGAACTGATAGTTATTTACAACTCACTATAATGATTGAATAAAAGTTATCTTAAATGTGAAATATGGAAAATTCATTTAGAGTTTAAAAGCAAGTATGATTACTTTTACTTACCTAAACATCGGAAACTGTCAAAGTTTATCGGAATATGCTTTGAATTAGATGAATGATAGTTTGATCTACTACTTGACTCAGTATTATTTGTCCAATCAACTGACCAGTTAGCACAATGATGTATACTGTTTTGACCATCAAGCCATCCATCCTCAAAGGAATCTGGGTGACTTAAACGATTACATGACTTCAAATTTTCTATAGTTGGTGCTTGTGCCTCACATAAGTGATCATTTAAAAACATGATTGATGACTTTGCTTTTGATTCGCTTCTGTTCTGATTATCCGGATTACTAGCAATACTAGTATCTGTAAAATCAGAGACATTTGATCTTAAATCCATATGAAGATTATTGTGATAATTTAAATACTCTGTATCACTTGATTGAATGTGTTCACTAAGATAATGTGGATGTTCGTTATTAACAATATAAGGATAATCCAAAGTTCTCATTACAGAATAATCAGTTTGTGAACATAATTGTACAGGTGAAGAATTAAAATGTTGATCATATAGATAGTTAGATTGTTGATATTCTTCACCGAAAATGAATTCATTACTAACTGGATGATTATTTTGCATTTTTGTATCATTGATAAATACACTTGTCAGAGCAAGAGAGCCAGTGGCATAATGGTTTGAATTGAAAACATCCTTTGTCCATGATAGATCATTATCTGAGCAATCACAATTGGGAGTAATTTCTCGATTATTGTCATTAGAATAATTTTTCTGCAACTCCTTGACATGTCCCAAAATATTTTTAATTACACTGCCATTTTTATTATCATTCATTTTGTATGTGATAGGAATATTATTATTATTAATAATAGTAGAAGTAGTACTGGTATCATTCGGAATACATATAGTAGATTGATCGTTAAATGGATAATTTTTTTGAGAAGTAATCCCCATTAATTTAGTAAAGTCATTTTCCAGAAATCTATTCCAATCTTCATTTTCCATTTGATTAATAGAAGAATCAGTTGTAACTGTTGTCGGCTGATTCTGAGTACAATACCGTTTTTGTGCTGTATGCATATTTTCCAGTTAATATAAGTTCATTCGGTAGCTAGTGTTCCACATCAATGTATTTTTTAGAATCATTAAGCAACATTTTTATATATTCTAATCCTTTGATCAGTAATTTTAAATAATACAATCAGAAAAATATTTACGGAATAAAATAAATTCATTAATTTTTCATTGGTTCTAATCAAGTACTGATAGTTTTAGGAAAAGAATCAATGAATAAAAAATTGATATAAGTTTTAATGTGAAAATTTATATGACAACAATAAAATGAAGCAGATAAAATTACTATCATTTTAATTCATTCATCAGTATTAAATAGTATGTGTACGTAAAAATGTACCATTTCCTGCACCTTAGAACTACGACGAAAGTGTGTATTTCTGTACACTGAACTGAATTGTTTCCAGATTAGAAGCTATCTTTAAATTAAAATCTATTCATCCTTAAACTCTATTGTTATCCATGTTGATAATTATTTTCCTTAATCATTATTTTTAATGAAGCTGACGTTTCGTTTTATTTTAATAACATTAATATTTGTATCAGAAGGGGTTTTGTGGATATTATAGTAATTTCAGTAGTTGAGATTAAGAGATGTTTCCTGGAGTTATAAAGAGAAGCAGTGACCAGTGGAGTTCAACCGGATCTGTTGTGAGATAGTAATTCACTGAACACAATGGTGAATGTGTCGCTCAACTTCGTCGATCGGTTGAAGTTAGACATTAACGCCGTTGGGTGCCGGCCCAGTGGTCTAGAGGTTAGGCGCTCGCCCGCGAGACTGATAGGTTCTGGATCCGGACCTCGCAAGGCGGAATCGGAAATGTGCACTGATGATGAGTCCACAATAGGACGAAACGGCCATCCAGTGCTTCCAGGATTTCCATGGTGGTCTAGCTTCAATTGACTAATGATCTCAACTATTATATATACATATATACGCTCGAAATTTCTACATACTTAATCAGTATGCCTCAAAATCTGCTCCATAACGCAGTAATGGTAACTGCAACTGATCACTTGATCAAAAGACATTTTCTTAGAAACGTATGCCTACAGTGAAGATCTGTTCAGGTCATTTAATGAAATTATAGTTATGAGTGAAGACGAAAGGTAACCATTTATTTAAAATGTCTTATACTGCAAGTCATCTTAGAAGGAAACTTTAAAATATACTTTATGTGAACGGAAATTTTACTGTTTATTCATTCCAATTAAAATTTAATTATTTCAACTATTTCAAATCAGGGAACAATGTCGTATCAATGAAAACTGAGTATGAAAAAGCAGAAACGTAGAACAAACCTTTTAACAACTGTGGTAATTTTTTTCTACGTTATGTAAACTGTGAGAAATTGAGACGACTTTTGTTCCTTTTTAGGCATTCAATAAGTACCATTACAAAATAGAAAATACCAAAAGTTCTTACAACCATTATTTAAAATGCCTCAAACTATATATGTTCTATATGTTTTATTAAGTTGATTATTTTTCAACAGCAACAAACTGTAAATAGAAAGCACAAAAAGTACTAACACATTCATTTGATGATTACTAAGTTTGATCACTTGAGAGTAATAGATTATGACTTTAAACACTTTGTAGACATGCTGAGTACCAATAAGCTAGCTTGTAAGGAAACAGTAATGCGGGTTGTTTCCCTAAAACGTTTAAACAAAGATAGAATAAAAACATCAGCAGGATGTGATGAGTTTATTTTACTTTGTGCTTTCTCTTCAACTGTATATAAGATAATAAACCTAATTTGTTTAGACTATTAACATAGAGCTTGTAGGAAAACTTTGTTTTCACAGATCAGTAAAACTGTTCAGAATGTAAACTTGTATTGAATGATTCGAATTCACGTGTTCAAAGTGTATTGATAAATAAGTTTAGTGATTATTCTAGAATATTATTAATTAGTATGACAAACGATTTACTAAGGATATAGAAAACCAAGACAGAAAATTAGGTCTAAGTAAATGAACAATAATCACGTCTTTCTAAAAAATTAAAATTAAGTTCTTAACAGATTTCTTTATATCACCAAAATAGTTAGAGATTAATCACTAGGCTTTTTTGAATATAAAGGTCAGGTATTGAGCAATCACCATAACCATTCATAAAAACCCTTCAAGCACGTCAATTTGTAGCCTTCGTTACAAGTTTTCATCGTGGACAACTTGATTGATCTATGAAAACAACTCTCCGAAGATTTTTTGTGTTATTATTTTAAACCAACTAAAATCACTAGCTTGTATACAGTTATAGAGAAAGAAAATGTAATGACTTCATCATATTCTGTAAATATTTTCGTTCTTGTTTTGTTAAAACAAATATTTGCAACTAAACAAACTCCCTTAGGAGTCTGAATAAAGTCAAACAGATATCATCTTAAAAATCTTACCTTATCATGATCTCATATTCAAACGAACATATTTTACTACTGAAATTTCACTTTTATCCTAGAAACACATTTGTGTAACAATTTTTACTGTGGTTTGAAGAATAATCAACTCGACATATAAATGTTCAGTTTGCTTAGTCGTTAGACAGTGAATGCCTACAAATATATTCTTATTTTATAATTATGCAATCGTTATATTTTAAAAAATTAATAATTGACAATTAACATATGTTTAAAGTAAATCAGAAGACCTCGAATACCATGGGATATAGTGCACTTGAACTGTTGCATGTAAATGTTATGTCATCAAATCAAGTGAATTATTTAAGTACATAAATTAATGGATATAGATTTATTGTAAAAATCATTTGAGGTCAGTACATGAATCTAGGTCAAGAAGATAACTGTTTTTCTGCACTCTGACTATAAAATCAATAACATTTAGTATTAGTTGCGAATCCTTATGAAATAAAAGAACTTTTGATACTGTTTAGTGAGTAAATTTAACCACAATATCTAAATCTCTTTTTTCGTTTTGATGTAAAATCATAAAATTAAGCCAGAAATATAAGTACTGTGATTAATACTCTCCCAGCAGGCTCACTAGATCTAATCTGTTTTCATTATAACTCTGATGATGCTCCAATTCAGGTGTATTCGCACCCTCAGTTGTTGTTTAACATAGTTGAAGGTATAATTCACCTGCATTCTCCAGATTCATAGACTCATATACAATTGGATATTGGTTGTTTTCCAAGCATGATAGCGATACTTATTAAGAGGCGGGAATATGTGAGCGTCCTGTTTTTCCGACATATGAAAGCAGCCAAAAAATATTTAATAGTGACTTTCATTAGTAACACTATTCCATTAATTGAATTCGCTCGTGAATTTTGCTTGACTTTTATTTTACTTTCTCCCATCAAGATTTCATTTTAGGCATGTATAACGTATCTCGACTTTCGAATTTACATGTATTTGTGATGTGAACAAGGATTTATGAACTAAAAAAGTAAAATGCCTGCAAACAATGTAATTACACATTTATAAATAAGTAATTACATGTCTATATTTCGGATAGTTAACCAGTTGAGTTCTATAAGTCATTGTCGAACTAATATTTTCATTGTTCAAAAACAACGTAACTTTCACTTATTTTACTAGTGAATTAAGATATTCAGAAAAATAATTTCATATCATATAATATGGTTTTCTAAGTAGCCCATACTTATTAAACTGCATATACTTTAAGTGAAGATTTACAATGTTATCCGTTTACTGGAATGATTATCAAGTCTTGGTGGTAATAAACGGAGATCATTTAAAATGACTAAAAGTGTATTTTTTTACAAATCCCAAAAGTAAAATAGGACTAAGTCGGTACATGAAATAAAGTACTCTGTTGGGAATACTCTCAAAATGAATTGCTTTCTGAAAGAAGTAATTTTTGAGTATTTATCATACAGGACTTTACCACCCAATAACAGTCCTTTGAAACTTAAACAACTTCAATCAGAAGTATTTATGCATATGTAATCTCTTTCAAAAGCTCCAACATGTTTTAATTTAGGGTTAAGATTTAAGCTTATGGTACATACCAAGACATGAAGCCTAAAATAATGCAGAGAAGGCTGATACAACTTGAAACATCTGGAACCAAATAAAAAACAGCTTTTTCATCTAATTAAAAGCGCTTAACACTCAATTACACCTTTCAATAAAAGTCATATGCATAGTATTAAGGTGGACAATTTGTCTTTTAACGAATTCCTATGATACATTTTTATCACTCACGTGATAAAGAAAGCGTCCTGACATTTCTTTGCTAACCTATAAATTGATACATCATTTTTAACTTTAACCCTCCGGTTTTTACTAAGTTGAACGTTTTCGAAATTTTACCACAAATTTGTTTTCACTGAATGCGAACGATTTCTAGATAAAACATAAGTCTGAAAATAATACATTTCACATTTTAATTACACTCCAAGCTACCTTTCACGACATTAATGCTACTTCACCGTCAACATACTTACTGTTTTCTTAACAAACTATGAGCTAAAATAACGTTTCTACGTGTTATCGATTAAATACCTAATGCTGATCGATGGCGAGGATCAGTTATTTGAAACCTTAGTGTCAATACTTTGGTCATCTAGAACAATGGCATAGGTCTAGATAGTTCAATATAACATCTTTGACCACAATAATTGTGAAGTGAGTCCCAAAACCCTGTGTGAAGTTCAGGTTCTTTAAGATACTTTTGGCCACTTTTGATCCAGCTGCTAAAACCGCTGTCAAAAATTCAAACAAATTGCACGAGATGATAAAACCTACAAACTTGCTCTCATTGCAATTCAATCAATAAAGCCCAGTCACTAGTAACTAGAGAACACATAAGACAGTGATTACTTCTACGCAATCAGTGAATTTAAAGATTATATTATAATTAATCTTTGCTAGTAATCAGTATCGAACCCAAGGATACAATTTTCACAGTGAATATCATCACTCACAGGAAACATTTCCAGTCATCATTTACTTTTTTCATTCTTGAAGCGTTGCGGAAGCATCCATTTTTAGTGACCGTTTCCACGTCTCTAAGATCAAAAGGTATTATTTAATGGTAAACTAAACGCTTACTTCACAATATTGTTGCTAAGCAGATGGTTTGCGTTTGTGGATAAAGGTCATCTTAGATTACTTCTTTTTATTGTGTTGGCAGCAACTTACAAAGGAAAGGCTATATTACATAATTCTGGAGTAAAATTTGTTTCATGAACTAACTACCATTCTCCTCGAAGTTCTAATGAATATTGACAAATATCATTTTGAAATCGGTTGGTATGTTCTTATAAATTGTATTTATTAGTTACTTTTGTGTATACTAAGTAATAATTTTGAATAGATCCAGTTATAATTTAAAAATGAATAAGAAGCCGAAATAGCATGTAACTTTCAAGAGATTATTTGTTAAAATTTAAGCTATGAGACTGGAAAAACATTCCTACGGAATTCAAACTGGCTTAGGCAAAAAAAATTTTAAAATTAAGCCTGATGAAAATACAATATTTACAAATAAAATTTGTTTTATCAAAAACTCGAAACGAAATGACCAGAATAAGATCATAGTTTTTATCATACAATTTTTGACTTTGAAGTATAATTGTTTGGAAAAACACTTCTCACAGATGTTAATTTTCAATTCTCACTACATTCATTCCACAAATAGAGTATATATATATAACATGAAGATTATGATATTCCTTTACTGTATATCACGCAAACGTAAGTAAACAGATGTCCAGTTCAACTAAAATAGAGTGAATGTTGTCATACTCTTATTGATGAATTATTCAGAAGAATATTTTATCGGAACCGGTTAACCTTGATTATTTTGTAAGTCTTGAAATGGTAAGGTTAACGGTAAGAATTCAGGATAAACATGTTAGTCATTAAACTCATATGTCATTTTCCTTTTGCCGGATACTCTAAAAAGCTATTTTATCGAACTGTGTTCTAGACGGTTTCTTTTCTCACAGACAAACCGAAATTTAAAAAAATTAGTGATTGAAACAAGACTAAGACATCAGTGTTCACAGCTTACTACTGATTCTGGATGGGCTTTCAGTCAGTTACATACCATGTTGAAAATGACCGATATCTGTCTAACAATACGAAAAGTTCCAGTGAACCAAGATGGAAGGTCTACCAGTCAGTCTTATAGTAAGCCATTTTATAAATTTTTACACACCCAGGTGTTCAAACTTTAAGCGATGTACAGCCTGCAGTTCAGGTTGGTATTCGCCTAATATTTGAGATACTAGTACTATTATATCCTACCAAAATATAATGTGGTTTGACTTGTAAATTTGTATCTTTGAACATAAGCTCAACTCTTTCATAAAAATATTTGACTCATAAACAACTAGAAAACACTGAAGAGATTTTTTCCAAATCATTGAATAATTGGTTGGTGTTAAACTTACAAAGGTTTATGTTACTAAAACATAAGTTCAGTGAACCAGACATATCTCATCTGACAACCTGAAGTTTTCTGTTTTTGATCAAAATCGCCCCTTAATAAAAGATAACCCGCCCATTTCGCCACAACATTCCACCTTGGAAAACCCAGATATTCTTTAATATTTTATCGTATATGAAAGACCCAGTCAAATCAACTTAACGTGAACTTAGCAGGTTATAGAGGAATATAATAATATACAGCTACGTTTGTGCTTAGCCAGTAGGTTTTTATGCATAAAGTGAAAATGGTTTGTTCTCCTTGTTAAAAAAGCATACTAACATGCATAAGTCACTACGGTGGTTTCGTTTCACAAATGTATTCCTGTGAAAATAGTGGCTAAGCAATATTAACTGCAAGTAAGATAATATTCTGAAACAATGTAATCTCCCTAACTCGAATATTTAAAGCGTTTTTCAAATTTCTGAATGATTCTCAATAAATACTTAAAAATATTATCCTTTACAAAGTGAAACAGTATGATTCCACGGCACAAGTTGATGTGCCAAATCAAAAGCACTTGAAGAAAAAGGGACCATTAGACTTAAAATACATTTTGGTTAATTATAAGTTCACCATAATGCAGACAGAATGACCTTATATAAGCAATAGAAATGGCTAAAAAGTAAATGATTTTGACAAACCTGGAGAATCAGAAAAGATATCTAGACATTTATATACTAATAATAAATAGTCATAGTACCATGTTAAGTAAGAGAGATCATCTCATCCTAACAGCAGTAATAAATATGTATACATCACATGCTATAACGTAAACTAAAATAATTTTTAAAACTCCGCCAGAGAACGTAACTCAAATAATACAGATGGTTCAAATTGTTGTGGACGGAATAAAAGAAGCTTTCACTTAGCAGGCTTTCCTATCTAGTAGCAGTGGATCGCAAATACCTCCAGTCAGGAACCTCAGTATATCACCGATAAATGAAAAAGAAATTGGTAGATCATAGTAAGATACTATCGTTTGTCCAAAAAAATATGTCAAGTTTTCTCTTAGGAACAACTGAGAGGTCGCTTGATCTATCTCAGTCTGTAAAAAATTCCAGAATTTGACTAATATTGAGGAGTAGGTATGTCTGCAGTCCGTTCTGCTGTGTTTTGTCTCCAGTTTTTGGATGTTATGTCTAAGCTAAGTAGGTGTTTAGGGGGATGCCCAGAAAAATATGTCATTGGGTCACCTCTGAGAATCCTGTACTCTAATATCTTAAGGTTCAATGAATAAAGTCACCCTTCATAAGACTTGAATTTGAGTCCCCGAACTGATTTCGTGGCTCGTCGTTAGATATGTTCCAGAGTGTCCTGACCCTTTCGGAGTGAGGGAGGAAATACTCTATTTCCGTACTCTAAATGGGGAAGAACGAAACTGTTGAAGATTATGTGGAAAGTTCTTCCATCGAACTGCCCGAAAATGTGTTTTAACGTTACCAGTGAAAGGTTCACTCGAAAGGCATTTTTGTTGCAATTAGCGTTAGACGCCAGACAACAGAGTTCCAACACTCCTAGATCTTATTCAACTTGGCATACCTCTAGAGGGGAGTTATCCAAGTTGTAGTCATAGTTTTGTGACATGTCTCAGATGAACTGCTTTACACTTTGAGGTTTTAAAGTTTAGTCTGTTTTCATCTGTCCAACACTGAAGTCAAGCCAGATCCTTCTGAAGTGACAACTTATCATCTTGGTTGTGAACTTCTCTCCGGAGTTTCACATCATCAGAGTGAAGTGATAAATATGACGTTACCTACTGTGGAAGATCGTTCATATAAGTCAAGAAGAGAAGAGGATCTAGTACCGGACCCTGGGGAACCCCACTAGAGCATTCCACTACCTGAGAGAAAGTAAAGTCAACCCTTACCTTCAGATGTCGATTTCTTTGGATGTGAAGTAGGCCAATCAACTAAAGGTGATTTGGTGCCTAATCATTTGTGATTATTGGTAAAACATATGTGGTCGACCCTATCAAAAGCTTTTGAGGAGTCAATGTATGTGACGTTAACCTTCCCCTTGCGATCAAGGATGGTCTGCAGGTTAACTATATAAGAGTGACCTTTCCTGAAACCGTTATGTTGGTCTGAAAAGACGTTTGTAGATAGCAGGTAGTTGTGTATGCAGAGGTGTATCATGGACTACATAATTTTTGAGGGTATAGGGAGAAGTGCTACCTGTCTGTAGCTTAAAGGTTCGCTGTATCGACCTCCTTTGAAAATTGGTGTGATGTGGACAAGCTTCTAATTTTCTGACAATATGCCTTGGCTTAGAGAATGTGAGAACATCACGCTAAGTGGTGTGGCCAAGATTGAAGCCTTTCCCTCAGTATAGCGAAGTGAACCATATCTGGGTCAGGAAAAGTGTCTTTTTTCATGTTCAGTAGTTTCTGGTACACCAAGTCAGCGCTCAATTTCACTTCGGAAAGTTCTGTGCAGCTACAGATGCAGCTTTCATTGATATCGTTAATGTGAGACGGTTGAAATGTCAGAGAGTACTGTTCTGCCGGAAGACCAGTGGCTTCACCATCGTTTTTGGTCGGACCATTTGGACCTAGGGGTGGGAAACTCCAATTATGTATTGTCGAAGAGAGGCTGCGTCACGGAATAGACTTTTCGGGTTGGAGATAAATTTGTCGATAGGCTTTATCTGTTACTGGAGCCTATCTTCTTTCTTTGTCTTTATGCATATGTTCCTTATATGCTTGTATTGTTTGTATGCGCCGTTGTAGCCAGTTCGTTTGTATTCCTCCAAGCAATGCTTTTTGCGGACTACGATGGAAGAGTGCTGTTCTTGATGACTCTTGGTTCCTTGTAGATTTGAGGGACTATTTTAGGAACAGACTGCCTTGTAGAACGTAAGATCGTGTGCAATAAGAAATCCCAATGAACATCCTACATCAAATTGATCGTGAACTCCCCAATTCACCTCCTGTACATTGTCCTGTAGAGCTGAAAAACCCAACTGTTTGCAATTCCAGTTCCTGTGTTTGGTGGGATGTCCTAGTTCAGTGTTGCTGACAAAACTGAAGGCTATAACGGCGTATTAGCTTTTCCTCAGGAGGGCCACGATTAAGAGGTTTTCGATTACGCATTCTTCATTTGCAAATACCTAGTCTGAGCCCGACAGTGTCCGACTGTTTTTTCAAACGACTTTCCAACCTGACATTTTCGGATAATCTCCTATCCTCAAAGTGGTTGAAGAACCGAGCTTCAAAGTACTTTTACCTGCAATACACATATGCTCCTGATAATAACTTTGGGAATATTGAAGTCCCTTAAGATATGATCAAGTCAGAGATGAGTAGAGTGGGATAATCTTTATAGGAAACGAATGTTGTACTCAACATCAGCAGTGGGCTTCCTATAGATGACTCCAAACAGTCGCATCGATTTGTTAGTAAGTCTTACTGAGCACCATAAGGATTCATCAAGAATGATAAGTTCTTGGTTGTGCACTTGATGTATCTCCATGTAAAATCGTATGTATAAGGCTACTCCACCCTCAATTGCTGTTTTTCTGACAGTTCGAAACAAAGACATCCCGGGTATTGCTAGCTCCTAGTTCGTAAACTGAGAAGATATTCAAGTTTCAGATATTCCTATCCAATGAGCATTATTAGCATTGCTAAGTTGACGTAGCTCATCCACTTTATTCGGAAAACTCACGGCGTCCCAGTATAAGCAGTTATTGCATTCAATTTGAAACGCGTGATCTTCCCCGTACTGTTTGTCTGAATGAGTCTTATATGAATGGACAGGTAGCCTACTTACCCAATGTTATCCGCGTTGGTAGCATCTGTCTTTTCCACATTTTTTTAGTGATCTAGACAGTTCATATGTGGAATGGTCTGCTCTAACCTACTTTTGTGGTTGTGCACCTGGCGTCATGTGACCTTTTTCGGATGTATATGGATCCCAGCCGGCAACCAGCGTCTTTTGGCAGGAAATGCTTACAGAGTTGCAGCCGCGATATGGAAGGATAGGGAAGTTATCTTCATTAGCTAGGGTCCAATATTTCCATCCTTTCTGGCCAGTCTCACCAGCTGTTGAATCAATACGATTTTCAGCTTCAAGGACTGATTAATGAGTTTCTATTCCAGTATATAAGAGTTTGTGTGTTCAGCGTACATCTTGCATAATGATATATCCTCCGCGAAAAAAACTCTCCAGATTCCTTAGGGGGTGTTTTGGATTATATTTAGCTGAGGATATGAGATATCAAGAAGTATTCTTACATTACCATCTGACTTCAGTATGTGACTAGCCTACGTCAGTAGCGTTAGTGAGTGTTACATGAAGTAGTCTTTGGTGATTTTTATGCTTAGAGTCCTTTCAATTTCAACTGTCTTGTTTGAAAATCGTGAAAATACCAGTATCCTACTGAAACTAGCAACATTTGATGGGAACAGCTTTGCATTGCAACAATAAACGTTTTCTTCTAACCAAAAAATTTTCATCTTTACAACAACCACTTTCTTTCAGAATATATAGTATGAAGCAGTCTTGAATTCAGTATGGATGATAACCGATATATCTGGCTTTTATTGTATAAATAATCTTCAGAAATAATTCATTTTCAAGATATATCGGATGTCACTTGAGTTCTAGTATCACTCCTGTGTCATATATGTACACTAGCGAAACAATACTGGTGGAGTAACTGCAATATTTACCTAGACCAGCTTACTAAAGCCCAATCCAGTTAAAATAACTCTCTTCATCATGATCGACAATCAGATTCGTTGCCTGAAACTAAGAAAAGATTACATTGGTGGGCGTTTAATCAATTGGACCTTGCTCTAATCTTGAAGATTACTTCACACTCATAATTAGAGAGCTACAACGATCGAAATCAAACCAATCCTTGGTAATGCAGGCTCTCAAAATTGTATACACACATGATCGTAACTTTTGAAAGGAGATATGTACCAGTGAATAAACAGTTTTGTGGGGCTTCTTACTGATGTTTAGCTTCCAATGACCTACTTTTATGACGATGACGCGATTGGTATATATTATATTACATATTATTATTACACCTAATTGTACCAGTGATTGATTTACTCTACTTGTTTCCCTTTCGTTGTCTGTGGCCTTGCAAGAACTCGCTCACGCTTGGCAGTTCTGCTTGTGAACTTTGGCACTTCTCGGTATTCTTTCGATACCGCGAAGGATCCACTTCGATGCCTGGCAAGTAATCTTCATGTAGTGGTGATCATAGTCAATCGTGACACGATGCCATCTACACGCTCATCTGTCATATAAAACACCACTAGACGTAAAAGCTTGATTGAGCATTTACACCACGCCTTGTCTGGATATGCCATGATGCTCATCTTTCACAGCAACAAGTCAGCTTAAACTACATCTACCTTGACAAATCAGTATTGATTTATCATATCGCTCATTCCGATAGACTGCCTAACATTCCAAAGACTGAACTACATTTACAAGTACACCAATGTGAGATAGAATGTGTGAGCTCATGTGAAATTTAATTCAATATCTCGTGGTCTTAATAACTAGATTAAGGATACCGTCACTAGATGTGATACCTGTAGAATCTACCTGTAGAATCTTTTAAAAGGAGGCTCGACGATTACTTTGAACTGTAGGCAATAAAGTTAACCGCTGTACAGTCACTCCTATTATCAGTATTATGCTTGTTTAGTCCTTTGGTTTTATGAGAAATACAACAAGTTCAAGAAATTTTCGTAACCAAGAACGCTCTTCATCCACTTGTTACAAATCATGAGAAACAAATATCTCACTACTTCTGTCGAGCGAACCCTAAAATAAACGATCGTAATGTGAGGTACAAGTGCATAATCCAGACATTCTGTTATGTTTTAATTCCTCATAACACTGTACGATTCCTTCAAACTAGGTAGGTAATGACTGTGCTGACTTCAATCTGTTATTTACACAAACAAGTATATCTCACTTCATATTCAGCCATACCTTATATTCTCTGCATGGCTCATAATCGTCCTAAACTTTCACTTATTCCTATGCCGTCTATTGTGTTGACATTTTCAAACGTTGTATCTTGCCTTAAAATTGCCGGTGAACAGCTTATTTTGCGAACTCGCGTCGCGCCAGTATCATAACCACATGCACCTTGTGATTGGGATTACACCTCTTATTTTGATGTGTCGTACCTTGACAACTGATATGCGTAATCCTACAAAAGGTACACTTTAATTCACTGTAGACTTGATGATTACTCATTCTGATCAGAATTGAGATTTTGGCGATTTTATTAGTTGAATTCATGAGACGATCTAGGCCATATCATCCTTGAGAACCTGGAAGCATAGGACGGCCGTTCCGTCCTAGTACGGGACTACTCAGTAGTGTGCATCCAAGACCCTACATGCGGGATACGACTTCAAATTCAAATAACAAGGACATTTCAGTTATTTCGTAGCACTTAGTATTATTTCACGCCCATGTGCATTTTTGTCTTTTGGAAACACTAGTTGATCAGATCTTTTTGAATAGTTGTTCATACATGTTCGACCTTGTCGGTTATCCACTCGTAACATTGATTGTTTATTTATGAGCGTATGTGCCTATTACTTTCCCTCGTCATCACATCTTTAGTTTATATTTTCCCGTTTTATTAGAAATTTTGATTGATGGAAGCGAGTTGGGACGTTCGACTTATTTGATCACCCTTTTTTGACTATCTGTATTAACGTTTCCGAAACCCTTTAGTCCGCATTCAGGTGCATTACCAGTTTCATGACATAGTTAGCTTAAATAGTAGTATATGGAGTTGAATAGGAGTTTCATATTGCATGACACACTCATAACTACATTTTATGAAACCAGATTGCTATGACAAAACTCCAACCTGAAGGATATTTTACCTCGCTTTTCCACCCGGTTTTCAAAAGAATTGTAACCAACCTTATCGTCTGGTCAACACAATTGCATGTAACCACCAAGTAAATATGCTTGCCGAAAAATCCTCTGACCAGGTTCTTATAGTTATCAGTAGGCACTACACTTGATCTATCCTATATATATTGTAGTATCTGCTGACGATCAAGCATTACTATCATATCATGTTTCAATGATAATCCCACAACTTCAAATGATAGGGAATTTAGTATTATCCTTTCGGAGCAATTTACAAGCTCGATCAGTCTTAGTAATTTCTAAAGTACATGGTGATGATGAATTCCCATCTCTATAACTCATCAATCGTACCCATGTATTGCACTTACAACAGTTATTCACTAACTAATAAACACGGCTCACCAAACTACTAATAGTTAGTGCACAGTTCACCAACCTGTTCGAGTGTGCTAAGTTGTTTAGAAATTTTAAACTGCCTAAATACCTGAAACCTATAATAAAGCCAATGGAAATATGCAGGATTGGCAGACGATGTAATATTGTTAACAGCTAGATCTTAAAGAGTCTTTTTACACAGTGCCAATTCAGTAGTCTAAAAAAAATAATATGAGGTCTGTATGCGGACACAGTTTTTTTATCTATGAAATGGAGAATATGATATCTGAGTATACTTTCATAAATCCAATTGTTGGTAAAGGGAGTATAGTACGTTAGATTCATGAACTTAAATGATTCTACGGAGAATTTCACGTGATAAAAAAGGAAACTACTTAACTAAACTCACACTGGTGATTATGGACAGTCTTATGAAGGTACTGTTGCGAGCGACTGGTTTTGCATTTATATATCAGTACCACCTGGATATATTTCTTTTGAATACGGCTACTTTAGGTAAAAGACAATCAAAAGACCTCAAATTAGCAAGTTCAGCAATATATATAAAAGAATCTATGTTCATCAAAAACGAATACATATAACAGAAAGTTTACATCAAATTATTTTTATTAGAAATGATCATAAAAGCATCAAATAGGAACAACGTGCATCCTGAAATAAAAATGTTTTAAAAAAGCATGTATAAATAACGAAATCTTGATAGACTTTCAACCATATATTTTGTGATACAGTCAAGTGGTATATTTTAATCGAACCTCCAAACGGTGTTTTTTTTCAAGTTAATACCGAAACCACAGTACATATTGACACCAAAGAACCTTATATTTTACAACCAGTTATCTGTGCACAAATTTCTGTGACTCAAGAGTGTTCAAGTTCCAATCAAAACAGCTTTCTATCCGAGAAACCAGTGTAACGAATGAGAACACAGGTAGGAACAATCGAATGTATTTAAGTACAAATTACAGACTATCTCACTGAATTCTGATAACCATACAGTAAACAATTAATTTGCAAAATAACAACCAATGGTCTCAATTTTAACTGTTCCTTCTGCAAATATCAGTTCATCTTCTCTTATTTCATTGTTCATGCATTTTCCTACCAATTGCGCTTCATTTCAGTTCTTTCCTTACCGGTCTTCTGCCAAAACACATTCTATGTCTGACCATCGCCATATACTACTTATATGGATATAGGCAGACCACACTACACCAGTATTTATTTTCTATTATTTTCGTGTTACATTTATTTTATTGTCTGGCCGCATTATATTTTCTATTTCTTACGAATGAACAGCGGTGTAACATCCCATAAGGATAATAAAACTGACTGGTCGTAGTACAAAAACTATTATAATTAGACACGCTTTTGAAATAATACATTATTAAATTATGGTCAAAAGATCTAATGTGGAGGATTCTTGTACAGCTTTTACACTTTATTCACACTTATATGGAGTCATACTACGGTAACTATGGCATGAACTAAACAGAGTATAAGCGACTGGAAAGTCGGGGACTCGGAAATTCGAAATAAAACACACATTCAAGAGCGATATACTCACCCTAGACTGACATTTTCAGCTGGTTTCAACAACGAAATGGAAAGCACATTGATTATACTGTCGCCACGAGAAATGGACACGTGAATATAGCTCTAAATAACATCGCCAGATTCAATGAAATAAATAAGAACGAAAAATTATGAAGTATACAGATAAGACAATAAATAAAGATTGTTAATAAGATGATATCGTGATTGCTAAATCAGAACTAACTGAATTATGAAACTCTTATTGTCATATTAAAGATTAGAAAACAATCACTTCATGCGAAATCTTTTTGTAATATCGCACAATAAGATATAAGATATAACAAAAATATGAAGTGAAATGTTCGATATATGTGGGAGACCGGGAGAACTAGTGAAGTAGTTACGGAAATGAAGAGATACAACTTGAAGCTCATATCTGTAGAAGTGACTATTTAAAAAAAACAATTGACCATAAACGTTAAATTTCTCACACAAAATAGAACCATTGAGTTAGTGAACTGCTTGATAATTCACATTTTCAAGATGAAAGGAGTGATATACACTCTAAATTGAATATAAAGACCAAAAAATATGATTTGACAGATTTCTTTTAAGTAATACTGATATATGGTGTTGGACAAAATATTTATTATTAACTAAATAAAAATCAAATAAAACACCATAAACCACCGAATAACTGATCTATGTTACACCACCATTGAAAACCTGGAAGCACTGCATCAGTTCATGATCTTAATAAAAAATCAACAATCTCCACAACCCTACACTGATACCAGATAACTGATATACTAAAAGAAACAACGAAAATAAATTTGAATATGCTTCTTTCTAAAGAACAGTTTAACGAAACTGCTAAAATCACCAACCAGTAATAATGTTTTTTTCTCATTTTAACTTACACCGGGAGATGTATTTCTAAAGACAGTAGATATATCTTGTAATGAAGTGAAATTGTCAGCGGATACTGAGCCAAATTGAATTATTCGATCTCCAACTTTTAAATCCTGTAAAACAGATTGAAATATTGTGATCTTAGTTCAAGTTTGATGCACAACTAGTCCCCATTTACAATGTACAAAAAATCATAATTCGAATTTTTATCAAAAAAGGTCTTACTTCCTGTTTGGTCACACAGAGTAATAACTAATATCAATTCTGCCTAATCCTTAGACTACGGATTAGAATACAATTTATCTACCACTCTAGGTGATTTAACATTGTAGATATTACGTTTACACGATAGATGGTTGGAGGGAATCGACAGGAATAAACAGAATCAGGTTCTCTAATTGCTGGCATACATTTTCAAGATTTACATCTAAAGGAAAGCATAAGTATCCTCGACATTGAAAGCATACCTTACTGATAATATCAACTACCAACAAATTTATGTTCACAGTCTACTATCTATTGTCTTTCAATACCTAAAAGCACAGCAGAAAAATTATCGAACAGACTGATTAGCTATTGCTACCTCTGATTTCGATGTAAACGACACGATTGCTTGTGAAATTATTCGAGGTGATAACAAGGGGAATTTCCTAGAGTTCAAACTGAATCTTGACATTCCCAAAATCTATAGTCAATTTGATTTAATATTCGTAAATTTTAGAGAGAGAAGACAACTGTAGGGCTCAAGGTATTTAGAGGTATATGGTATAGCGTAGTTGAAAATATATCTGCAATTATGAGTAACGTTAAAAGGGAAAGGAAAATCATGAACGTGGGCAAATAAACGGATCCCTTGTTGAATCCAAAGTGTGCAGGATGAACTCTCAATAAACATTAGCAGTGAGCAACATCCTTTTCGTATACGAAACAGTCAATAAGTCTACTTTAATTATTTCATATTGTGAAGTTATAATTGACAAGTTTAAAACATTACCAGACGTAAAACATTCAAGAGTCTATATAGTAACGCCTAGACTAGCTATCACTTTCATGTACTCTACATAAATAAGGTTGAAATAACAATGAACATCAGTTTGATAACTAAAATATAGACGACTTTATTCAGAACCTTTTTAGATTACACCCATTATTACCGTTTACATAAGATTAACACTCATTTAAACAATAATAAATGCTTACTGCTTGTTCCGCTATTGAATTAGGTGATATTTGATCAATTTTAAGGAAAGCTTTCTTCACAATTTGTGCAGATTGATCTTCAATTAATTTATTCTCACTGGAACATGCATTTCCATCAGTCAAAACATTTTTAGATGGATTTTGACGAGCATATTCATGTATTTTATGTAAAACACTTTCCAATTCAAGCATTATTTGTTTGTGATCTGTATTTAAACCTAGAAGGGAAAACAAATGAGAAACAACACAGAATTTTACAAACATACCCTTATACGCATGCGTTAGAAAAGAGACTAAAAACTGAATCATTTATAAAGCAACTCCAGTGAAATAATTTGGACAATAATTTATTCACAACTTTGTGAAGAGACTTATTAAAAATCAATGCAATCTACTAATATCTGAGAAATTTTCCGTTAGTTCAATATACTGAGATATAATGATTCACTACTTAAAAAATACTATTAGAAGATTTATTAGGCGCATGTTATAAACACCAAAGCAAATAATTCGGCAACAGGTTTAATGATTACTAACTCTCCTATTTTGAAGAAATAATACTTCAAATAAAAACTTTTGAAATGATTTATTTGTTTAAGCAATAGATAAAACACAAGAAACTTAATATGCCAATTAGCGAAGCGATAAAAGCATAGTTTACTCTCTAAGAATAGATTAATCATATGTATTTGGTTCACCTCAAATTAATTTTTAGATAGTTGGAAGACCAATTACTTCCAATCAAAGGAGTCACTGACAGTGGTTAACCGTAATGATGCTTACTATATCTAAAATGAATCATCAGCTGAGTATAGGTGGATTCTATCGAAAATAACTGACAGCGTTCAGTATGAGGTTGATAAATTTCATTAAAGTCATGGACCGGTCGGTAGTTATCTACCGAAGACAACGCAAGATGGCCGCGTAACGCCGTTGGGTGCAGCTTAGTAGTCTAAAGATCAGGCGTACTCGCGAGAAACGAAGGCTTCTGGTTTGAGGTCGTGAATGCACACTACTGAGAAAGTCCATACTGGGCCGAAACGGACGTCCAGTGCTTTCAAGTTTTCGATGGTGGCCAAACTTAGATAGGTCTGTGATTCCAAAGAAACTAATAATGTAATTAGACTTACACGTCTAACAGTACAAATATTGTGATTTTCGGACTGGATAAACTTATAAAGGAAATCTTATGACAGATAGCTGAAGATAATCAGGAAGAGGCCCTGGACCTGAATTCCGTGTTAGCTGGTACTCGTTAGCAAAGCTTATCTGCAGCCTCAAGGGTACTGATGCTTTTCATAAGATGTAAATCAGCAGTGTAGAGTAACTTGATCTACTAATCTTGTCATGACTTAATCAATAGAATTCGATAGGCGCTATTGATTAGACACGACAGTGGTTACTACTCTGTGACTGACTATTGCTTTGGGGAATTCAATATATATCACACGAACTACTAAACAGTATAAGTAGCTTATTAGCTAGCGGCAAGAATAATAAAAGAGTCCTCTTGAAACGAAATATACAGAACCAAACTAAACAAGCCTACAAACTTACAACGGATATTGTTTCGCGTTATTCGTATAAGAGCCACATCAATATCAGAGCGCGGGTAGCCTTCATCATCAACTAATGGGGTATCCAGTCCAACATTGCCATTCTATTTAGAAACAGTTAATGGGTAAATGAAAATTAACAGTGAAAAATATAGTTGATGACTATCTTTTATTCGACATGCATCATATTAACAATTGCAGATCAGTAATTTTGACTTGGTACGAATAGTTTCAATACCTACAACTCTAGTCTATTTTTCGTTAGCTACCACGTTTACCATTCCAATGGTAAATCGTTAGAAAAGCTGACCTAATTGTAAAGTGAAAGGATGAAAAAAGTATTACTAACTCGATAAGCTATTTTGTATATTCCCTACATTTATACATATCAACGTGAACGTTCTTTTTACGTTATCTAAGTTGTAGGCTTTTACTTTACCCATTAACTGTTGCGATGTTTTTTTCCCGTTCATAAACATCAATGAATTAACTATGAACCTATTACTCAGAGTTATATACTGGTTATGTACCGACTGGGATTTATTAACTATCTTGCATATGACCCTTCATCTTATATAATTATGCGAGTTTTTGAGTATGGTATTTACAAAGAATACAGACACCTTAAGTGATATGTTCGTGCGTCAAGCCTCTATTTTCCGACCCCAACTTCAATACAGTGAATGAGGCTGCCGCTATTCTCTTCGTATCTGAAGTGCAACTAGAGTAAGAAGTTCACTTTCTTAAAAGAAGCTTTATTGATAATGAATCCAGTAAAGTTAAAAATACACTTAAGCTAATCGGTTGTATGTTGAATACAATGATTATAACTTATGAACTGAGTAGTTGTCACTCGACAAAAATCATATCAAAAATGCATTGAAAGTTAATGAAGTAATGTAGCGACAATATGCTGAAAGCTGACCTTACACACCGTAAATAGATATTGATTTAGCTCCACATAAGTCGTCTTTTAAGGATTTCACAACTTTAACAACAAGGTATTTGGCTGGTCTTCCTAGTGTTCTGATTGATGGGTTGGAAAATTATGAATTTTGTGTGGGATCATTAATTGTTGGCGTTTACAATGACTTCATCATAGATTCAGAGTTATTTGTGTAAACAAATCAAAACATCAATTCTGCACTGAAAGTTACAGGCTATAAATTTGATGTCAAGAGCACTAATGAAAAGATTACTCGATGTAATAGTTGCTGATGCTTAGAATGTTAAATCATTTTCATCATGTTAACATAAAGGGAAATGTGAGTTGTAGTAAGAAAAAAATATTTGGAAGAGAAGAATTATTTAGATACCTAAAGAAATTAGATCGTGAAAGACATTGGGATATAAAGTTTAGTTTGGAACAAGCAAAAGGAGCAACTTATTTCGTATTATATCTTCATCTAGCCGGGTTTCATTAATTTCTAAACACTTCTAGTTTGATCCACCAAGGCTACAATATAAAGATGATTAACATACGCTATTCACATTTCTTGACTTTCAAAACCGTAACTTCAGGGAATATCTGTCTTCATTGGCTTCACATATTTGGTTCAAAGTAGAGATATAAGTTAAGCATTTCTTTGAAAAGAAGACGTCTATAATTCTCCACCATTCAATTAAAATAAAAGATTTGTTAAATATCCATCACGTACGAATCAATCACTTACTAACTATGAAATTTGATAAATATGAAAATGTTTTAATCAAACCAAACTTTACCTGACGAAGTATTTCACTTAATTCCGATAATTTTTTTTCGATTCTATTCTTTTCATCCACTAGTCCATCATACTTCGATTTGATTGAATGAAAGTTATCAGAATGTGTATCAACCGCCTAAAAACAAATTTGAAATACTAAATGAAAAACAAAGCTTTTTCTCAAGTGGAACATTAAAGAGCTCCAATATAATACTACTTATCAGTCAAAATGACATTCGTTCTAACAAGGATGTTTGAAAATAATTCAACTTTGATTGCTCTAATCTACTTGTGGTGTAACTAAAACAAATGATAAACAAAATGATTAAAATTTCATGGAGGAAAAGAAACAGAACATTCGTAGGACTTGATGTACTCAAGATAAGTGTCCTCGTTATTAATTGATAGACTCAGAAACTGAAAACAAATACTGATAAGCTGTACTCAATGCTAAATTTATTAAGTACAAAGAACAAATTGCTTGGGATTTGAGCCAAAAATAACGATAAGGACACTACTCCACTTTTATTTTGATATCGATGTGGATGTGAATAAAATTAAAACCTGAAATGCGAGACATATTTGTCTTTTGAATCACTACTTTTATAGCATTAATACAAGAAGCACCTAGCTATCTAACATTGAGTTAAAGGTGAAAACTTTATCAACACCTGGACTATGAACATTACGACAGCCATCAGAGTAGTACATATTTTTACTGAGTGATGCAATACTTTCACCTGATTAACCAGTAATTAGACAAATTCGGATGTAAAAATACACATCCCAACTAATATTTCAATAAGAAAAAATAGGAAAACCAGTACCCTATGTCTATTCAAAGAAATCGTTCCAACATATCTCACATTTATATTTCAACATTGCAACACTATTTAAACTAATAAACAAATACACAATACTGGTGGGATAAGAGATCAATAAGTTTACACACAATAGGTATTATTAATAACTATAATTACATGATAGTAGGTGAAGTCATTATGGTAACAGTTTTTACACTAACAGTAGGTTGGAAATACTATTACACAAACATCTAGACACAAATGAATTCATTCAAAATATCTCAAATTCAAAGTGATCCAAGTGATCATGTCACACATTTAAGTACAAATGATATGAGTGAGATTGTGGATAAATCAATGCAATGTCAGCGATGTTGCCAACAACAAATGGATGCAATAGACAAGTTATCAACACGAATTTCATTCGAAAACAGTATATTAGTGTAAAATTAAGCTTTTTTTACAATCAACATTTACATTGATTTGGACAATCTACCTCCAAGTTGCCGCACCGTACTAGACATATTCAGCTTATGTGAAAAGAGAATGGAGTAAGTCCCTTGATATCATCTAAGCAAAATGAAGAAAACCAACATCTTCGAAAATAAAAAATTCTTTTTATAAGGAAAAATGTAGCAAAACTGTTTAAATTTTACGTTTTCAATAGAAGTAGGATGAAGAAACTTCAGATAACATTAAGATAGTAGCAAGAATTTATTTAAAAACTTTGACTGGTTACAAGTATAAAAATCTTTGAGATGACTGATTGAGTACCTGGATTTCATAGAGTTCAACGCTTGGTTGGGTTAACTCCATAGGAAGCTAATACTGACAAAAGCTTATGTCAGCTTAACCAAATACATATCCGGTCAGAATATTTGGATTCTGCTAATTATTTTGGTACATTCGAATCAAAACCTCACAGACTGTATTTTGAGGAGCTAGAAAGTATCTGTAACAATCAAATAAAAGTTGTGGCTCAAAGTCAAGTACATGAACAAGTATTTGCTAAGTTGAGTTAGTTATTGATTATTTGACCGTTTATATTTAGCTAAATTCTGCTTCACAAATACAGCAAAATTAAAGCTCCACTAGGTTATCTAATAAGCTACAATTGAGTTTATAAAAAGCTAAACATAATAAGTTTCAAGATCTGTACAAAAGACCAATCAATGATCGAAACAAGTGCCTGCGAAACATTTCTTCATAGAAGAAAAACGGCATACATTAAAAACCGTCAGGCAAATATTTTCACACAGATATCAAGAATACGGATAAAGAGTTCTGTTGTGCACGTTCAGGATCACAGATTGAAATTTATAATATTTTCAATTTCTATTTACCGCTCACTATTACATCATAATATATGATTGTCTAGTCCCGCAAGGTTTTCAACCTTTAAGTCGCGAATCCGAAACTAACACCACGTACATAGCATTAAGGAACTTAGATGTATCGCTAGCCATCACATAAAGTGACTTAAAGCTGAGCACATAAATCTATATTTAGCGTGCTACGACACTGTAGCCCAATATCGTATTTCGATATGAACGATAAACACACCAAATCCTTACCACAGTTACTCCTCAATATACTAAATGGAACAAAAGTTTAGTGAGAATCAACACAAACAAAAATTCTAACCAAATAGTTGGAAATAATTACAGAAAACTGAAAGGATAAACACAAGTATTCAAAAGTGAGATCTGTTAAACAGGTAAGATCCAGTCAGTAGTTATAAAAAAGTACTTTCATCAGACTAGTGCTGTAAATATGCTCAATAATTACAAAAGAATGACTGAAATATATATATTTCGGTGATCAACTAACATGAAAACTCAAGATTAATTGTTTGCGGCAAAGACTTCGGGTTTTCAAACAATAACACAGTCTTCATTAAATCCGACAAGAAGAAAATCAGTTAACAAATAAAGTTTTCTTCAAATAATGACTGACGAAAAAGGTGAATATTAGTGATCTACTTTATTGACAAGTGAAAAAATCTTAAAAAAAAACACAAACTATAAAGAAAAGGGTGAAAAAAACCGTCGTAGTGATAAAAAGTTTATTTACACAATTATTCTACATTTAAAATGGGATAACATGGATATATTTACAAAACTTTATATGAATGTATTAAATTTCCATATTTTAAAATGGAGCGATAAAAGTTAAATTGGTTAAAGCGTCACACATAGTTTTACGATCAGGAACTTCTGTGAATGGCTCCAATTCATTTGTTAGTGCAATCAATGGGATTAAACATGTTAATAAACCATCGAGTAGTAACGACTCTACACCTACAGGGTCAACTGGTCCCTGTAAAACAAACATAAGAAGATAAACGCATTAAGTATAT
>NC_031497.1:11205581-11271445 GCF_000237925.1 Schistosoma mansoni
TATATATATATATATATATATATATATATAATTAACCTTTTACATGATGAAATAGCTTGCAATACCAAAAACAAGATACTACTTTAATAAACTTAGACCGCAGGTAATCTTGAGTACAATACATGGATCTGGAAGATTTTAAATGGTTTTTCGCAGTACATTCACTGTATGGATCATATCTGAAATAAAATTCACGATTATCCAGTAGATTATAAGAACGAGATTTATTATTTCCGCTTCAGATAGCTACAAAGGTCACATGATGCTGTAGACAGAAGGACGAATTGAATTTTCGTTACAGACTATTTGCTAATTGGCTAGGTAATAAAAATTAACTTTTAGTGAGGAAGTGTCTTCAAAATAAAAATACAGTAGCTCGACATTCCGAACTGTTATTTAAATATAACATAAAATGATTTAAAATATCTGAGTGTAGGATATATCGCCTCGAGGTTTTGTTATTAGCATACTAGATTGATATTTAATTATCCGACAAAACAGGTAATGAACTAGATATTTGTTGCAAAAGCTCATAGATAATGTTATGAACAGTAAAAGTTTGAGCAAACAACTCTAATCATAACCGGTTCACGCTACTGATTTCCTGGTCATAAAGAACTACTATAGTTGAAATTTTCAATTACCTCATAATCATTAACACTTTTAGAAAATGTTGCGAATCGATCACACAAAAGCTGGAAATGAGCGGCCAGATCAAGCAAACTATAAAATGTTGTTTGTGTGCGACTGAGTTGAACTTCCAAACGATCACGTTCTCTTAATTTTCTATCTTCAGATATAACTTCCCGTTTTCCATGCTGTTCAATTTGTTTTAAAAGACGTTTTGCCTTGTTTTTCCATTCACGTTTAACTTTTTCTGGCACAGTTAACCATAAAGCCTTAAATAAACAAAACAGCTCAGTTGGATAAAAATGAACGAATAAGTGTATTTGAATTAACTAATCAACAATCAATTTATTGTGTTGTACCACACCAAACTCAACAAAATATCTGGAAACAGCCAACTAGGCAACACTATGTATCCCATGTTGATTAAAACAATACAGTACATGCCAGGGTTCGTTGGCTAACTACAGGCGTAGGTGATGATAGTTAACTGCTCAATAAATGAAAATTCACTTGTGTACCATAGATGGCTAGTATTTACTTTCCTTATACGCCTAAGAAATATTCCAAGCACCTAGGTAAGTAGATTTACGTGCCAAATTACACTTTCTACATAGTTCTATGTTATTTTGCTCTCAGTTACTTAAATTCCTGTTGCCACATTGCAACTTGATCGATAGCATTCGATCAGCACTAAGAAGGACTTGACACGTATGACGTTGATCACCACCCAGTGATCAATCAATTGTGATTACATCTCAGTCCTACAGGAGGTCGGTCGCGGCCCGCATAGCTCAGTGGTAACGTCTCTGACTGTGAAACTGAGTGATACGGGATCGAATCCGTCAGGGAGCATCAGTTCCCTCAAGATTACAGGTACACCTAGCTGACGAGTGCCAAGTAGCACGAAACCCGGGTCCAGGGTTTCCTGTTGACCACCTACAACCACCATCTTACCTCAATATATATAGTGCACGCAGTGTCCAGCCACCTAGACTGGTGGCCACATTGCAACTTGATCGATAGCATTCGATCAGCACTAAGAAGGACTTGACACGCATGACATTGATCACCACCCAGTGATCAATCAATTGTAAAAATAAACATTTGATAGCAATTATTGTCAAAAATCTCATCGCATCTCAATTAAATACTATACAATTCGTAATTGCTAACTCCTTCAATGATTTTCAACTTGTTCTACAAGATCAAAATTTCGTATCTTTTCTTGCTTTTATATAATGGTCTATTTTTCTGAATATTAAATGAAAAAATTAGAATATAAATAAATATATTTGTAATATCCCAATCAGTAGAAAAATTAGATTTTCTGACGTTTCGTGATTCAGTGTAAGCCACTTCTTCAGAGAATATATTACTTATTTATAATAATCTACCCAATGCTCAATTTATTCGAAATTAACAAATCAGAATAGTTACATAAGGCCTATTGAAATCAAAATACTGTACAATGATTCGTACCTTTAGAATTTAATTTATCAAAACGCATAATTATGACATTTACAGTAAGTTGAGTCAAACACAAAATTGTATTTACTAGGATGTGAAGGTTTCTCAGTTACTCATATTTTTCAGTAATCAATTTTATTTCTGACACTCCTAGTTTTCAGCTAAATAAATCTTAACTTCCCGGTTCTCATTTATTAGTTTGGAAAAAAATGGTCAAGAAGATTGAAAAACTACAAGATATTTCATTGAAAACTAAATTTTTGGTGCTTTTCAAATGCAAATTTCCCCATATAGGAACTTTCGTTTCACAGTATTTGGGCGCCGAGTTGGTATGAGACATTGAAGAGGAAGAATGTATTTGTAAAATCTCAGTAAATGAATTTGAAATAAATCCACCGTTTAGCCTGGCAAACTTCCCTAATTTGGGGAATTATTATTTACTAAGTCTTAATTCAACTAGGTGCTTTAGAAATTGATGAGGATTTTGAGTTCTTACGATTTTTGCTGACTTCATGTGGAAGATCATCCTTTGGTTATGTATACGACTTAACTACACTGTTTCAATAAAAACATCGGATTCTCATAACATTTCAAGAGATTTTACTGAGGTCTTGTTTACATGACACTGATGGTCTGATCTTATCGACCAGGTGTTCGATAAAATTTGATACAGTAAGAAAAACTCATTTGACAGATCCCTCTTGACCTTAAGCAATGGCTTCGTGAGGTTCCGTGCCGTTGTTTTCACATAATGAGTGTGATTAAGAAATAAATCACTGAAAAATTGAAATTAATGGTATTAATCATCATAAATACCCGCGAATAGAGCGAAACAGCTACCAACAGTGCTGAAGCTTTTACAAATATTTAAAGCAAAAACCTTGCGTATATTTAAACGTCAAGAACATCTAGCGATAAAATTCTTGCCGATAAACCAAAATGTTGAAGGATGTGTAATCATCTGTGATAGATGTATCTTAAGAAAGGCAGGGGGCCTTCCGAACTAGATATTGTTTCCTGAAAAAGAATTTCAGTGTGCCACTAAAAAAGCCAAGATCTCGCCAGTACAGCTTTTACAATCATGCATCATAGAGAAATAAAAACTCCGCCGACACCTTAACTTTGATAAACAGAATACAGTGAGATCATGAATAAGTACCATTTTTCAAATCGATTAAAACAATAAAATAGAAAGATAAAGTATCAATGATATATATATATATATATATATATATATATATATGGGTTACAAACCTGCCATCTACGATTGGACTTCTGGTTTTCTTTTCCTGAACTGGAGGTACCAAGGCCAGTTTGTATGTTATCATTGGAATCATTTGTATCATCAACGGGTGTCGAGCCTGGAAATGATTCATATTTTTTCTTATTGACATGTACGAAAAGTGAATACCCATTGAGACGTCTATAATGCTTAAATTCCTTGATACAGAGGATACATATAAGTTAGAATTATTCGGTAAATTTTACACATGACCAAAATCTATAATACAATACATAGTTATTGCAAATCTATGAAGAATACCAATGATCTATTTTATATAGCTTGTTAACTTGTTTCAATTTTACATTTGCGATCCGCTTAGGTGACCACTTTAGTTTTACTCACTGGGTTACAATTCAAATTTTTCTTAACATTACTAAGTTTTAGGCAACTAAAAAGTACTTTTAAGTGACAAAAAATCTGCAATTAATGCAAAAACTCAATCTTTGTTAATCAATTGCATTACATTTTCTATCATTTGTTTCTTTTCAACCTATGATTAAAAAATTAGAGAGCAATACAAACGTTTTTAGTTTTATTCCCGGGATGCTCGACACCAAGTCGTCCAGTTGTCTATTAGTTTTAATTTAAAAAATCTCAAGTTTAAAAACGAGTGCACTAGTTTTGAATTAGCCATTGTTTTACGCAATCAATATCATTCGATTTGAGATATATAGAGACATATTTGACAGAATGATAAGTGTTAGTACAACTAATACGCGGCAATACATTAGTTTAGACGGAGGGAATTTCATATTCCAGCTCCAAACAGCTACCATGAAGCTAATAACTAATAGAAGAAAATAAAATTGTGATTAATTGATTGGGGATCTTCAGTTCGTTTGAGGACGGATGTAATACAACAAAAAGATTTAGAATCCTAGATTTTATGGTGTTTAGTTTTATCAAATTTTGTGTATTAAGTGGGTGAATGTAATAATAATAACAATAATAATAATAATAATAATAATAATGGTGACGAAACTCTTCAGTAAGTAAACATCAACAACTTTCTGAACAGTTGTCTAACAACTACATATTAATTCAAAGAAACACGAGTCCCGAACTCATTTATTGATAAATACAAGCAAATCCTACAAGGACTACAGATGTTAACCGGGTCGATAGTATTTTTAGTCAAATCAAAAAACAATAATTGATTGAACTGAAGTAGGCAAATGAGGAAGTGTTGGGGATGTTGTATCTTTTAGTATGCTATTTCATAACGCTTCCCAAAGACAATTTTATGCTGTATATATACGTTTGATTTGTGCCTGTTGTGACTGCTTGTGCTTCTGGTTGCTTGCGGAATATATTTTCCCACTTCGGAATCGGACTTCTTACTCTAGTTAGCGGGGCTGGGTCGCGTCAGAATAGCTAACTTATTGGTCTTTGGTAACAGAGTCTTCGTCCCCTTCTCAGGTTAGGAAACTCATAATCGCTTCAAATATAACAGGAAGACAACAATAATGTCTGTCAAATATTCAAAGTAAACCTGTCTGAATTTCATAATACGTTTCAACACAATATAAATAATATGACCAATATTTTAATTCTTGATGAATAAAAATCCAGGTGAGAAAAAAGTGGGTAACTAGTGAAAACTAACCTCAAAGTCGATATCATTTATTCCTGCGCTACTTTTCATCCGACCGGTAGTTGATACACAAGCACTAACTGTTGTTGATGTCTCGTCAACATTTTCTTCGTTGATAGTTGATAAACCACTCGAAGTGTTATTTGTTACTAACTTTTCATTTTCAAATGAAACTAAGCCATCTATGAAAAACAACAGTATTGTGGTAAGGACATTAGTAGCAAGACATATATATATATATATATATGTTACAAAAGCAAATTTTTAAATCTTTCATATGTATTTGATGTAGCAGTTTATGCGAAAATTAACTAATTTGGGTATAACCTTCATTAGGGAATGATATTTCGTCGAGAACTATTGAGAATCAAGAACTAAATCACCCTAGTACAAAATTTTACACATCCAACTATGAGCAAGATTGAAGTTTAAACTTACCGATCTAGTATGTTTTTAAAGTGTTTTCTAACAGATATTAGTTTGTGACTGAAACAAATATAGTATTTTTGTTTGAACAAAATTATATATAATGAAATACTACATATTGAATTCACTTGAGAAACGCAACACTTATAGTTCGATTGATATTTTTTTTAAACCACTTCCTAATATTTATAGTAAAAGTTCATGAAAGGTAAAGAAATTTAACATTCTTAAATAGGAAAATAACGATCAAATCGACCTTCTACTTTTTCTTAGAGACTACATATACATAGGCCATAAAAACTAGTCAAAATGTTTAAATAAATACACTTTGACAATTTATTATGTTGAATTTACTCTTTTTTTATAAAATACAGGAGTGCATAAATTAACTATGGGGAAAGATTTACATGATGAGCTAAAAATTAGTTGAATAAATAGGCTATTAAATGTGATAGGAAATTAATCGCGTAGCACTTTATGTCGTACCGTTTTAAAAATGGGAACGCATCTTGTATTATAAGCAAAGATAGACAGTGACTAGCAGTGAAATCCAGGACGCGCGTTTCGCCTTATTTGGGACTCGTCAGCTGGATTTACCTGCATCTCAAAGTTGATGTTCACTCTGGGACTCGAATTCAGTTTATCTGCTTGGTTGTAGAAATTAATTTAAATACATGTTCTTTTTTTCATGGCTACAGACCACCTACGTCTTAGGGCGAGCGCGTCAGCTGTAGACCCCTGAGTCAGGATTTACGTTCAAGTTGTGCACTATAGTTTAACAAAAGTTCATGACTTGTCAAGCGATATATTCAGCGATTTCCGTCAATTATATACAAATTCAAAACAGTGGTTCCCTTTGATAAATTTGAACAGAGAAATGAGAAGACAAATTTTGTGAGATAGTACCATTTCGTGCTTTCTCGTCAGTCACATACAAGCAACATGTTATTCGTGTAAATACAGTTTTGAAGATAAGGTCAAAATTTCTTATTTAGCATGACATTCACTCACTAGAACCATGGTAAACAAAGGTCAACGTACAGTTGTTTTTGAACACATAAAGTTGGACTTTTCCGACCAATCAAGATATCTTCGAGTAGTTTGAGTGTGTGTGGGTTTTGATGACATGTCACAACTCTAAAGGCTGATTTTGGGTCAATTTGATGACCACTCATCATTAGATGTTTTGCAATGGACGAGGCTGGGTTTCTTGATCGATCTTGAGATGACGGGCTAGGTGGATGAATCATGGATTTGATTAACCATCTTGGAATATGTTCCCCTATCCTGTCCTCCAATCGGCGATCTGTCCTACCTAAGTAACTTTCTCCGCAGTTACATGTGAATTGGTAAATACAGTGGGATTTGGACTGAATCGGTCTTGGAGACTTGATAGGGTTAACTGAGATCGATTGAGTTGTTGTGATAAGCCTCAGATTAGCTGCATTGAAGGTCTTTTTTATTGCAGCTGCAGTCTGTTTGGTTGTAATTTTCATGCAATGATCACCCTTGAAAGGTAACTGTAGGTATACTGGTTTCTTGGGCACATCCGTTGCTATCAGTTTCGTCGTATTTGTGTTCTGATGACCAATAAACGTTTCAGGATATCCGTTTAATTTAAGTGTCTCAGTAATAAGCTTAAATTCGTCGTCCAATGTATCTACAGTGCAGATTCTGCTTGCCCGAGCGAATAAAGTTTTGACAATAGAACGTTTATATTGTATGGGGCAGAAACTAGTGAAGTGGAGGTACTGTCCCAACCAGGTGGGTTTGCGATGTACTCTGCGTCTGATCGATCCGTCTGGACGGTGATGGAGCAGGATGTCGAGGAAAGCTAGTTCATTATTGTTTTCTTCCTCATAAGTGACTTTCAGATTCGGGTGAATTGCATTAAATAAATCATTGACTTGATTAATATCTGTAGACTGTGGTAATATGACAAGAATATCGTCGACATATCGTTTGTAAAGTGTAATACCATCAATGAAGTGACTCACTTGCCTTTCTATCATTCCCATGAATATGTTTGCTAAAACAGGTCCGAGAGGGCTTCCCATAGCCACTCCATCGATTTGCATTGGTACATGCACACCAGAAATGTATGGCTTACCGAAACTGCATAAGCCTGGAACACCTATGAGACCAATTTTGTCCATGATAAATTCACCATACCATAAGCTAGCAAAGTGGTTGAAAGGAATTTTGGATCCTGTTTGTAAACAACTGTCGACACATACTGTCATTGATTCTTTTGAACTTCTCCCAACCTTGGAACACTTGAATATTTCTAATAGTCGGATGTGTTCTTTCGATGTAAACTCTTTGTTCACAAATGTACCTCTCGAAGAAACTGTGGAATTTATTTGTGATTTCATAACTTCACACAACATAAGAATACCCATTCCTACTACCTATCTTTGAGATCTAATTTTGCTGTGCACACAGAATATAAAATTCTATTTCCAAGGTAAAGCATATATGCAAATCGATGGAGTGGCTATGGGAAGCCCTCTCGGACCTGTTTTAGCAAACATATTCATGGGAATGATAGAAAGGCAAGTGAGTCACTTCATTGATGGTATTACACTTTACAAACGATATGTCGACGATGTTCTTGTCATATTACCACAGTCTACAGATATTAATCAAGTCAATGATTTATTTAATGCAATTCACCCGAATCTGAAAGTCACTTATGAGGAAGAAAACAATAATGAACTAGCTTTCCTCGACATCCTGCTCCATCACCGTCCAGACGGATCGATCAGACGCAGAGTACATCGCAAACCCACCTGGTTGGGACAGTACCTCCACTTCACTAGTTTCTGCCCCATACAATATAAACGTTCTATTGTCAAAACTTTATTCGCTCGGGCAAGCAGAATCTGCACTGTAGATACATTGGACGACGAATTTAAGCTTATTACTGAGACACTTAAATTAAACGGATATCCTGAAACGTTTATTGGTCATCAGAACACAAATACGACGAAACTGATAGCAACGGATGTGCCCAAGAAACCAGTATACCTACAGTTACCTTTCAAGGGTGATCATTGCATGAAAATTACAACCAAACAGACTGCAGCTGCAATAAAAAAGACCTTCAATGCAGCTAATCTGAGGCTTATCACAACAACTCAATCGATCTCAGTTAACCCTATCAAGTCTCCAAGACCGATTCAGTCCAAATCCCACTGTATTTACCAATTCACATGTAACTGCGGAGAAAGTTACTTAGGTAGGACAGATCGCCGATTGGAGGACAGGATAGGGGAACATATTCCAAGATGGTTAATCAAATCCATGATTCATCCACCTAGCCCGTCATCTCAAGATCGATCAAGAAACCCAGCCTCGTCCATTGCAAAACATCTAATGATGAGTGGTCATCAAATTGACCCAAAATCAGCCTTTAGAGTTGTGACATGTCATCAAAACCCACACACACTCAAACTACTCGAAGATATCTTGATTGGTCGGAAAAGTCCAACTTTATGTGTTCAAAAACAACTGTACGTTGACCTTTGTTTACCATGGTTCTAGTGAGTGAATGTCATGCTAAATAAGAAATTTTGACCTTATCTTCAAAACTGTATTTACACGAATAACATGTTGCTTGTATGTGACTGACGAGAAAGCACGAAATGGTACTATCTCACAAAATTTGTCTTCTCATTTCTCTGTTCAAATTATATACAAACTTACTTTTTGGCTATTTAAACTTCCATAAGCTAATGATTCGAAAGTCATTTATCATTCAGATACAGTGTAAATAACAAAGTGTTCATTTTGATGCAACAATATAGTTCGTATCAATTCAGTTCCACCGACTGGCAACCAGTAATTAGGATGGCAAAATTCAACCTTGAAGCCAGATATGCATAACACAAAAGCTGAGAAAATCGGAACTCAACTTTACTTCTTGCACATGCCACAGGTACTTAAAAGGAAAATCACTAAGATTAACGATGTTTTTCTCAACACAAAAGGAAAACGATTTATACTATCTTCACTCAACACATACAAACCAAAACAGACTATTATGCGGCGTTAGTTTGCAATGAATAGGATCTTTTGTAACGTCTTTAGATAAGTTTGGTGGAAACATTTATTTACGGGAAAAAACAGCTACACAGAGTAATAACTACGTTTACAAAAAAATCAGTTAACTTACCAAACTTAGACATTAGATCAAGTGCAGGAAGTAACAAGTTTCCAGGTGGATGAAAAGGTCGCAAGGTTAGGAGGAGAGGTTGTTGTACAGGCTAAATAAAACAGATAATTCCGTTAAAAAGACTAATGATTCGTGAAATATGTTTAAAAGTGACCATATTAAGCATATAAAACTAGGATGCTTATGATTTACTAAAATATTTAGTTAGGTAAACTGTTCATCATACTGATATTTATCACCCACGATGAAGCTGAAATTCAAGTATAGTTTCTATGAGATGATTCAAAATCAATCACAATACCGCAAACGCATTTACTCTTTATCTTCTCCTGTATCTCAAGTTTTAGTATTATTTCATATTTATTATTCGCCTGCTTTATACCATGTTCTTCAAGTTTGGTCTTTCCCTCTATTATTGATTTTAACCGATCCACAAATATAGCAGGTTCCACGTTGCTTATGACTGACTTATACTACGATTATTTCGACCTCAATGCTATATATACCGTTAATTTCGTCTCGCCATTTGGTACGGGAACTTAGGCTGATGTACGTTTGTGTTAGGTTTGGCGCTCTTTAATACTAATAATTCTCAAAAGTATCTAATTACTAGGTACCACAAACTTTTTAAAAGTTAACAGTAACTTGACACACGAAATTAAAAGGGTGCAAAAAGACAACCCAAATTTTAAAAAAATTAGCTAGGATTGATTGTAGTGGCACAACTGGAATATTTATTTTCAGCCACATCAATTAAAATTTCTAACCAACGTTCTATGCGATAAAGTGGTACCCATTTCACAAAAACAAATTTCGAATCATGAAATAAACTCAAAAAGTGATATATATATATATATACATCTTTAGAATGACAGTCCCAGGAGAAGTGGCTTCCGAGAAATATAAAATATACTGGAATTAGGTAGAAAAAGAAATATTTTCAGATTACTGATTTAACTAATGGATTAAGATTCTTGGTAGTGTGATACATGCAAACATTTTACATGACTTACTTTTGGAGCATTTCGCCGCCCTGGAATTTTACAGTAATAAAAATAAAAAGATACCAAAATTTAGTATACAATCGTTGATATTATTTAGTAGATCTGTCACTAAAAGTGAAGTACACAAATCTATCCAATACATATTCAAGGCCGTGGTCCAAAATGAAGAGAAGCTTAAGTACTAATGGCCCTACCTACACACTTTTGACCTTAATTGATATGGATTATCAGTTACCATATAAGTGCAACATCTGAACCGGAATACTGGGTCAACATTTCAGGATAATTATCTTCCCATAGATGACGGAGTATTACTACATTCCTTACTTAAAATATAGGAAAAACAACAACTAAAAACAAATCCTGTAAATATGACTATGACCATAGGTCAATTTTAAATACCTTGTGTTCAGGATGCTATATCCTCAAATACAACGTATAATGAAGAAGGTCAATCTTCACTTCGCACTTTGATTTAAGGTGATTTGCATTGAATCAGTTTCAACTCATTTTCGTTGTACTAAACTATTCTGAGTGAATTATATTCACTAACTTCTAGTTGTCGTTACTTGTTTGATTTTTGCATTGATTACTTCAATAAGATTTTGTGTTCAGTGACAATTACTCTGTTAATGAGACTCTTTAATTAATAATCACCTAATTGATATATAACTGAACCAACTTGGTCTCTATCAACAAATCTTAACAAAATTTGTTTTTCGGAGTAGCTAACTTAGAAGAGATCAGTTGTTTACTGTACGGGAATGGTCGTTTGAGTTACGACTCTTATTCGCAGCTGTAAAATCTTGCTTCCTGGTTCTGATTTTTATATGGTGAATATCATGATTACTAAGTTTTATTTTTTTTTAGCTACCCAACAATATTGAGCTTTGGTCAATGTGGATAGTTATCATCCAATACGCAATTACGTATTTATGCTTATACATCAGCATGAGGAGTCGTTTAACTATTTTGGGACCACATGTAGCGTTCGAGCTTATTACTTAAATATTTGCAGTACGCCGAATAAATAACAGATGAATTTAGCTAAGACGGTTAGCTTCACTGTTCAAGTTACACGTATATATCATTGGTAAAAATTCCCTTGTTTAATTACTAATGTGACCAATTTGCCAAGAACAGGATTTTCTGCTCAGCTTTGAGCCACACTTTATGTGATGCCTAGTGATACTACATACCTGACCAAACCAACGTAGGTAGGGAGGAGTACAAACCTGTGAACTATTGACTGAGCCGAATGGTTTAACAGCAAACCCACTAATCTACTTCTTTGATTAATGTGGTACTCCAATTTATCTGTTAATTTAAGTTTACGTGTATACGATATTACATCCAACACAAACAACGATAGAGCTACTATGGAAGTTTTTGGTGTATCATTTGATGCCAGATACAACTACCGTAAACAAAGATCTGTACTTTTCTACTGAACAATTTTATTTCTCATGAGTAAGTTTTGGTGTTTATCCTTTTTGAAATACGTTTCTCTTCCCATGATTCTCATTCTGCTAATTTTTCCACTCATTATAGCGATTCAAAATGTGGAAAATTAGATCGATGGTGCAAAATTGTGCCTAATTAAACAGTGGGTTAGTGACAACTTTAAAATATAATAACCTATTCGACTGTTTTATCGGTTTCATATTTTAAACTCTGCCATGCTGTTTGTCCCTTCACTACCCCTCAGTAACTACAACGCTGTAATAATACACCAACAGCAACCGTACATACAGCAATTTACTCCCCACAATGATATTTTCTGGTTAAAATGAAGCTATAATCAACAACAATAAAATGCAATTCGAGAGTGCAGCTTATATTTTACCAACACCAAAAGTAGTATACCTGAACGTTTCGTTTGTGCCCGAATGCGAGGTTTGGTTACTGAGACTTTTGTAGATGATTTTTCCTCAGATGAATCACTGTTACCTTCAGGATTATTAGGATTGAACTCATTCCTAGGTCTCTTTAAGTTTTTGTTTTTCGAACTTAAGGAACAGATTCCATCTCTAGTAGGATCCTGCTGATTTTGATTCCAAACCGATGGCAATGACAAAGATAAGGGTTTGTCCTCAAAAGGGTTTATGTTAACTATCTTTCTTTGTAAGGTTTCTCCAAAGCTGTTACCTAGCTGCCCAACACTGGACTGAGTATTTTGACTTGGCACATCACTCAAAATGCTTTGCAAACAACCACCACGCCAAATAAGTTGGCTTCCTGGGTTACTCTGTTTTGGAAACAACACGACACGCTGAGCGACCTTTTCTCCTGCACTTTCTATAAAGTTGTTACCTGGTGCAGAATCCGTAGTTGGTAACTTGATGATGGATAAACCAGGATGAGTCATATCACAGGAGTGGATCTTTAAAATTAAAAATCAAAAGCTATAATATTGTACAAGCAAATGCTTTGAAAGAAACTAGCAAGAATAATGAGATGCATCTTTACTTCCAGAATTAAATAGCGCACACACTAGTTACAAGCATAAAAATCAGAAACCTACATCAGAGCTCAAAAATGTCAAGTAGAATAACAATTGGCTTTACTCAGTTTATTATAAAAGACCTATGGTGATATTTCATAAACGCCTCCCAGCAAATGACTGTCAAATCAATGAGAACTAAGGAAAACAAGAAATTCCTACATCTCTAGCTTATCTAAAAATATCAACACACTGTACAAAATGTTATGGGTTTTTTTGTAAAAGATTATTGGCTTCGTTGAATTTACTGGTTTTGGGAGTTCTAACAATGGATTTGAATTTTAATATGTCACTATAGTTACAAATACGGTGTGGGGCTTCAGAGGTAAAAACAAATTTTATTCCCAAACTTTATAAGCCGGTTATTATTTTATTTATTATTTAAACACATAAATATTGGTACAAGGAAGCACCAGATACATATGCGCCTTACAAATCTCATTTGATTTGTGTGAGGGCTGTGATGCTGCCCAGGTGCCCAGACTGAAGCAGGTGGTTTTCTTAGGGGCCCACACCCGGAGCCTTTGACCTAAAGGTCTGACCCACAAGGCAGTGGAGCATCGTGAGGAGATGCAGTCCCATGGTAGCCGGTGACCAACAGTTGGTTTATACGCCATTCGTTCCTTCAGGATACTGGAGCCCATGTGCATCATTGGTTTGGAATCAGAGTTTTCCAACTCCCCTAGGTGGACTCGCCTTGTCCACCAACCCGGTTAAAGCGCCGGACATTCGCTTTTCGTCCTCTCAATTTCGTAAACAACACCTTTTTGCGAGAAGGCAGTGAGTAGGACTTCCCAGGTAGAGGTTATATACGCCTGGCCATGTGAGAGCATTTCGAGAGGGAGAGCGGACTCTCCCCACTCTCGGCCGTACCAGGGCATTTGGGGGCAAAAGCATGGGCCCAGCCGGGACTATCCAAAACAGAAATATAAAATTCTTCGTTAGATTTAGCACTGAATCCAGGTATTAGAGCTTGGATATGGAAATGAACGTAGCAAAACGTTACTTTCACCTTTCCCTTTTAAAGAAAATGACAATTCAATCCAGACGAAAATCAAAACTTGTGTAGCAAATAATGGGGTTCTAACGTGAAATTAGGAAAATACTGTTGACTATTGATCCTATAACAATTAATTCTGAGAGCATTACTATAGCGCTTGGAATAAATGAAAACAAGTTCATGTCCCAATTATGAAGAAATAACGTCACATGAGTTCAAAGACATGCCAGTTACCAGTTCCTTTCTAAGAGAGTAATAGTAAGGAACGTAAATGAATAAAGAATGGGATCCGGTTATTCATTTGGAGTTAGACATCAAACACTAGAACAGTATTAATAGGACACCATTGTCATAATCTTTAGGAAAGACCTCTAATAGTAACTCATAGTATATAAGGACGTCTCACTTTTAAATAACTGAGGGCGAGACTATAATTTATGGACGAGCCAATCAGTAGCGTTTGAGGGATTTCAAGGTCACGGCGCCAATTTCAGTACCTGATGCTCATGTACGATCGGTCCGCAGAGAATTTTAGAGAAGACTTGACAATTAAGCGGCTACAACAAATGAGACTAATAAGAAATTACTTTATTTGTGATTGTGGTAATTAAATGACTTGTAGTCCTTGTGCAGACTACCGTGATGTTGTCCCTCGATGTAATATATGTTGAAGGAAGACGTTTGCTAGAATAGGAACCTTTATCGCCCAATCCATACTGAGATTAAGGCATATTATAACAATTTCCGCGAACTGTATAGTAAAAGCACCACTAAAATTGACTGCAATAATCGCAGATGTTACTGAAGCTTCGGCTGTTCAGTGGTATGAGTGTTGTGGGGACATATCCATAGTAAAAATGATAACTTTACACAACCGGAGTACACACAAACAGTAATGAAGCTATGTAGTCAAGGCTGAGAGAGTTTTTGTGACCTTATCATGGCTCCAGGGGTCATATGGAGCCATATGGATGAGTTCCTCTACGTTATGCATTCCGATTTTGGAACCTTTTCTAAATGAGTCAAAAATAGTGGGAGTAGCAATTCAGTTGGGAAAATTTCCAGAAAGAATCTTTTCAGTTAAAGTAGCATTTCTCACGTCCATGAAAGTACTTCAATGGTAGTAAAAAAAGGTTTCATAGGAAAAATATGATACAGAAGAAAGATTCAGTTCGTAGAAGTCAGTCAGCTACAACGTAGGACCAGGCACATATATGCATCGGTCCAAGTTGCCATACCTCGTTAGCACAACAAGATGAACACCGGATTCATAGAAGTAATTAATTTAGTGGTGGTAGTATATAAAGAAAGGTTGTATATAAGGATATAGTACAGGAAGGAAGAGAGATATGAAGCAATTTTAGTCTCAAGTTTAAGGGAAGATAAAGAGTGTATACACCTACGCCATTGTGATCGATTCTGAGCCATGTCACCTAGAGTCTCCAACCATTGGTTACGATAGTCACGCGGACCCCAACCAGGTAGTCTGCATCTGCCAACATGGCTCAGGCTAGAAGTTAGTGACTTCAAACACTGATGCCATGTTTTGGTTTGGCCGCCCCTAACTCTCTTCCAACCATCCCCAACACTAGTCATCATAGCGCGTCGTGGTAAACGGTGTTCAGGCATACGTAACACATGGCCCAACCATCTCAGTCGATGAAGATTCATCACCTCATCAACTGATTTACCATCGTTTCCTAATACCCTGCGTCTAACCTCACTATTACTTACCCGGTTATCCCAGCAGATGTGAGCAATATTTCTAAGGCATCTGTGGTCAAATACTAGTAACTTGTGAGTATCTTCTACTCTTAATGGCCATGTTTCACAGCCGTAAAGTAGAACAGAGCGAACTGATGCGCAGTATACTCGTCCCTTAATTGATAGACGGATATCTCGTCTTCGCCATAGGTGACGTAAGTTGGCAAAAGCCAAACGAGCTTTTTGAATCCGTGCTGAGATTTCGTCAGACACCAACCCATTAGGGCTGATCAGACTTCCAAGATAAGTGAAGTTGTCCACGCGTTCGACTACTTCACTCCCTATCCTTAGTTCAGGTGTTGACGCAGGCCAGTCCTGGAGTAACAATTTACATTTGGATGGGGAGAAACGCATCCCAAACATCCTGGCATTATTACTGAGTTCCAACAGAAGACTCTGCATTTTGCCAGCGTCTTCACCAAACAGGACTATGTCATCTGCGTATTCTAAGTCGCTTAGTGGTCCCCCTGGTAGGAGATCAATTCCTGAAAATTCAGTCGACGAGAGCGTTATTTCGAGTAGTAGGTCTATGATGAAGTTAAACAAAAATGGGGATAGTGGACAGCCTTATCGGACACCACTTGAGGTTGTAAAATCAGATGACAGTTCGCCATAAGCTCTCACTCGACTGATAGTGTTCGAGTAAAGAGCCTTCACAAGGTTTATGTACTTCTCAGGTACACCTTTCAATGACAGACACTGCCACAGAACCTCTCGGTCTAGAGTCAAATGCTGCTTTCAAGTCAAGAAAAACTATCATTGCCGGACGCCGATAAGCGTGTCTGTGCTCTAAAACTTGACGAATGGTGAATATGTGGTTGATACAGCCACGACCAGGTCTGAAGCCAACCTGATTTCCTCGTGTTTGCAGTTCACGAGTCTTAGTTAGGCGCCTGATAATTATTGAGGCTAGTATTTTAGATACTATGTTAGTCAGACTAATCCCTCTATGGTTATCACAGGATGATTTTGACCCCTTTTTATATATTGGGACAATCAGTGATTGTGACCAGTCGGATGGGATTACATCCGTCTCCCAGATTTCAGCCAGAATATTAGTCAACCTAATCGCTAAAATTGGACCACCATATTTAAAGACCTCTGGAGCCAATCCATCAGGACCAGCTGCTCTTCCTCGTTTCAGATTACCTATAGCCTTTTGAACTTCAAGTAGGGTTGGGGGGCCTACTTCAATGTTCCATTCAGGTTTTCTAGGAATAGTGGGTAGTTGTGCAGTAGCTGAAGGCCAACTAAACTGCTCCTTAAAGTGTTCCGCCCATCGTTCTAAACGTTTGGGTTGAGAGCAGATAAGGGTTCCGTCTTTTTCCGAGATTGTCTCACTTACACCTGACTTCTTAATTCCAGTTTCTTTTATTAGTCTGAATAGTTGCCTGGTGTTGCCTACAGCCGCTGCCTTTTCCATCTCTTTTGCTTTCGTTGCCCACCACTGCTCACGATCGTTCCTTAGACTTTTAGTTAACCTAGATCTAATTTCTTTACGCTCTTCGTCATGTTCAGAGCCTGATGGGATGAGTTTACGCGAATCCATCAGTGAAATAGACTTAGAAGAAATCCATTGGTTTTTTGGAACCCTATGGTTTAAATAACTAATAGATGTTACTGCTGTTTCCACAGCTGTTCGTATGTCTTTCCAAGCAGCATCTGGGTCAGTCTTGTTTACAGAACTGCCTAGATGTGAACTCAGTTGTTTCTGGAATTTACATTTGGCTTTCTCGTCCTCCAGTTCAATCCTAATGGGTCTTCTTAGTGTACTTTTCCTGCGTCCATTGAGGCGCAGACAAATGCGCGCTCGTATTAAAGCGTGATTAGAGTCTAAACAAGTATTCCAATACGAGCGACAATCTTCTATTGAGCCTCTCCAACGATGACTGATGACAATATGGTCTATTTGAGTCCATCGTTGGTTTGGTGCAGGTGGTCGCCATGTTAGACGATGTCTCTCCTTATGTTTAAAATTAGTGCTTGCTAAAAATAAACGATTGTCTGAGCATAGTTGCAACAGACGATCACCATTATCTGTTCGCTGAGCCAAGATACTAAAATATCCACCTAAATGTCTTTCTCTTTGGTTTAAGCTGCCTAATTGGGCACTAAAGTCACCCGCTACGACTACTATGTCTGAGCACGCAGCTTTTTGAAGAAGGTCAGAGAGCCTTCTGTAAAAGTCATCTTTCACTTCATCATGGCTGCAGTCAGTGGGAGCGTAGGCAGGGACGACGAAAAGGCAACGACGTGTGTCCCTATCCTTCCGAGTTCTTACGGAGCCATTTAGCCGGACAGCACACAGGCGACTGTTAACGGGGATCCATTCTAGTAGTGCTTGTTCTGCCCTTGTACTTAGTGCTATGCCTACACCTGCAAGTCCGCGAGAACTAGCCAACGGGTCGCCAGATACACGGAGGGTGTATTTTGTTGGCTGTCCATTTTGGCGAGGTGAGGTCAAGTGAATGACCACACTGGGATCCTGTATGCGTGTTTCGGAGACACAGCATACATCAATGGTACGAGATTCTAGGGTTTTAGCTAAGGAGGCCTGTTGACCGATTTGGCATAGGGTACGTACGTTGAAGGCTCCAATGTGTAGTTTGGAGCGAGGTTATAGTAGACCTGGGATAGTGTTTCGCGCACTAGAATCGTTGGCCATGGTGACACTTGAGGAGGAAACCGAGAGAGGAAGTTTAGTGTTGAAAGTCAAGGTAGAAGGAATAGTGGGAATTGAAGAAGGAGATTGATTATGAATACAGTGGTCTTGAGTGCTGTAAGAGATATGAGGGCAGTTATCACTTCCCGGTTTCCCACACCGTGGAAGGATTCTTCTAGAGGTACCTGAAAAGGAAATTGGGTTAGAAGTGGTCTTAATGACCTGATAGCGTGACCGCAGTGCCCAAGGGACAACTGCTTGAGGTCGGTCACATACGACCTTTTTGTGAAAAGTTTTTGTGTTAGCTCCGTTCTTCAAAGGACCTTACCGCCGGAGACGGATATCCGTGGGATAAGGCGAGGTGTGCATTTTTAGGGTCGACCTTTTCTAACCCCACCCCTCCTTGTGGGAAGGCAGCATCGTTGTCATGCTGGTTGTCTGAAGGAAACACCTTACTGCTGTCACACCTCTGTACAGTCAGCAGTACGACTTCGCCTTCGGACCTTGGGTTTGCTGCTTCTAGTCTCACCGCTCTTCAACCGACCTGTCTGGCATGGTTTATTATTTTATTTTATTTCATTTTATTTAATCACATATATATTTGTACAAAGGGCACCGGATACATATGCGCCACACAAAATAATGAGAATGGGAGAAGGAAGAAGATGCGTATATATAAAAGAAGGAAAAAAAAGAAAAGGAGAAGAATAGTGATGGGGGGAACTGAATGTACAACCAGAAGAGCTCTCTCAGTTAGGATAGTTATAGCCACTCTTTATGAAGAAAGTAGAAGAAGGTTACAGCAGGACCGCCACTGGCTTCTATTCTGAGCCACATCTGATAACGTCTCTAGCCACTGTGTTGCACCATCTCTCGGACCCCAACCAGGGAGTCGTGAAGGACCAACAGAAGCTAGCCCTTTGCAGCTCTCTTTCATGCCACGACACCATGTCATACACTGACCTCCTCTCCGCTTTTTCCAACCAGTCCCAGAGTCGGCAAATAATGCACGGCGTGGAAGTCTCTGGGACGACATTCGTAAAACATGTCCAAGCCACCGAAGTCGGTGTTTCAAGATGGTGACACCAATCGAATTATCGTCTCTGCGCCCGAACACACGATGCCGAACCTCTGCATTACTAACATGGTGTTGCCACTGAATGTCAGCAATCCTTCGGAGACAACGATGATCGAACACAGAGAGACGTCTAACATCCTCAACTCGGAGAGGCCAGGTTTCACAAGCACAGAGCAAAACTGCTCTCACCGACGCGTTGTAGATCCGACCTTTTACAGCCAGACTAACATCACGAAGGCGCCAAAGATGGCCCAGATTGGCATAAGCCGCTCTGGCTTTCATTATACGTGCATCAATCTCATCACTCACGCCCCCACCAGCACTTATGTAGCTACCTAGATACACGAACTTCTCAACTACTTCAATCTGCTCACCATCTAGGGTGAGTACAGGATGAGAATCCTGCCAGTCTTGTAGGAGTACCTTGCACTTGGAGGGTGCAAAGCACATACCGTACCTGCGGACACTGATTGCCAACTGATTAAGTGCGGATTGCATGCCTTGGGCATTATCGCACAGTAAGACAATATCATCCGCATACTCAAGGTCGAGAAGTCGTTCTCCAGGCAACAGATCCACACCGCCATTACTTACATCCATCAGAGCTGTTTCCAGGATGTCGTCGATGGCAAAGTTGAAGAGGAATGGTGAGATCGGGCAACCCTGTCTAACCCCACTGCTCGAATGGAACAAGGGAGAAAGGTGGTTGTATGCCCTCACTCTGCCTGAGGTGTTCGTATACAGGGCCTTTAAGATGTTAATGAACTTCTCAGGCACACCCTTCTTCAATAGACAATCCCAGAGAACAGTCCTGTCCAACGAATCGAAGGCAGCCCTGATATCAAGAAACACTACGATTATTGGCCTGCGATAAGTATGACGGTGTTCTAACATTTGGCGGAGGGTAAAGATGTGATCAATGCATCCTCGACCAGAACGAAAACCAGCCTGCTCCTCGCGAGTCAATCGTTCTCGGGTTTCAAACAACCTACGAAGAATGATAGAAGCCAATAGTTTGGACGCAATCGGAAGTAGACTTATCCCCCGATAGTTATTACAGGAACAACGTGAACCCTTTTTTAAAGATAGGGACGACTATCGACTCATTCCATGATGTTGGAACACTTTCTTCCTCTCAAACCTTTGCAAACAACGCAGTCAGTTCCTTAGCCAGAAAGTCACCACCATCTTTAAAAAGAGCCGGAGGTAAGTCATCTGGGCCCGGTGATTTGTAACGTTTCAAGAGTTGGAGTTCGTTGCGGACTTCCGCCTCGTTTGGTGGATCAGTCGTCACCGGCCATGGGGGGCAGGACAAACTGGTTGATGTTGCCGGAGCAGCAGGCCAGTCGAACTGCCCTTCAAAAAATTCCGCCCATCGTCCAAGACGTCCATAGATGTTAGTGATTGGCATCCCATCATCCTCGTAGATTGTTTCACTCACACCAGACTTCTTGCTGCCAGTGGCTCGGATGAGTTGGAAGAGCTTCCGGCAGTTACCAGATGCAGCTGCTGCTTCCATCTCATTAGCACGCTCCAACCACCAGGCTTCTCGGTCCTTACGCAAGCTTTGCCCGATTTCATTACGTAACAGCCTTCGTTTGTGGTCAAACTTACGGTCACCCGGAGTAGACCGACGGGCTTCCATCAGTTGTAAGGAGCCAGAAGAAACCCAGTGCTTGTAAGCGGGACGTTTCGCGAAGCCGCAAGCGGCTTTACTCGCCATTTTCATGGCGTCGTGAAGATGCAACCAATGCTCATCTATACTTTTCGGTGGGATGGTAGCTAGCCTAGAAGCTAGCTCCGCTCGATACTTACTTGCAACAGAAGTTGCAGCCAGTTTACTAACATCGATCCGTTGGTGGTGGTCAATCCTTCGGCCACTGAAAAGTAAGGTGAGATTGGCGCAGACCAGGGCATGATCAGACTCCAGATAAGTACTCCAAAAGGAGCGGCAGTCTTGTACACAACCACGCCAGCGGTAGCTGATCGCAATGTGATCAATCTGAGTCCAGGCTTGGGATGCAGAAGGAGGACGCCAGGTAGCACACCGGCGATGACTGTGCCAGAAGTTAGTGCTGGCCAGAAACAGGTTGTGGTCTGTGCACAGTTGCAGCAAACGGTCCCTGTTATCTGTCCTGCGACCGACAAGTCCCCATCGGCCACCTAAACGACTCTCTTCTGTGCCTAGACGCCCGACCTGTGCATTCAAGTCTCCGGCTAGTACTACAATATCTGTCGAACGCGCTTTCTGGAGAAGAACTGTTAGCTGATGGTAAAACTCATCCTTGATTGCATCCGGGCTGCAATCTGTCGGGGCATAGGCGGAGATGACGAAAAGACACCGATTCTCACGCCGATTTCTTTTCACTTTGATGGAACTTTCTAATCTAACAGCACATAACCGACTGTTAATGGGGATCCAATCGATTAGTACTGCCTCAGCCCTAGCGCTTAGTGCGACACCAACGCCAGCAAGACCAGACGAAGATGCCACAGGGTCCCCGGATAAGCGCACGTGAAACAAGCTTTTCGAGGCGACAGATGGAGAACGAATTTGTAGTACTTCACTAGAGTCTTGAATACGGGTCTCGGATAGACAACAAACGTCAACATTAAGACCTTCCAAAGACATAGCCAGCCCTATCTGTTGTCTGATCTGCATTAGTGTGCGAACGTTGAAGGAAGCCAGCTTGAACGGCGTACGTGGTTTCAGAAAGACTGCTTCAGTATTCATAATCGGTGGAAGCGTTCACTTTCAACCAGACAGTGACTGGAGATCGTTTAGATAGGACAGATTTTCCACCAAGAGCGAGCTGCTGCATAAGTTGAAAAGTAAGGTTACACAAATTGGGGATAAAAGGGGGTGAAAAAGCGACGTAGTAAATAATAATAATAATAATGGTAATAATAATAATAATAGTGTAAATTGTCTTGCTTCTAATATGAGCGAGAATAGTACCGTCAATAGAATTCATCATTTCATTTATTTGTGTGTGGGCTGTGATACTGCCCGGGTGCCCAAACCGAAGCAGGTATGGTATGGTAGGACCTCGAGGAACGATTGTTCCAGCCAGTATAGCTCGATTGCTTCATCACGATAGGCAAGCCCGACCACCACGCCAAGGTAGCAGCAACGGTCGGGCAGTTCGTAGAAAGGAAGATATAGAGCAATTTTAATCTCATGGTTTAAGGGATGACAAAGAGTTTACACACCGACGCCATTGTGATCGATTCTGAGCTATGTCACCCAGTCTCCAACCATTGGTTATGATAGTCACGCGGGGAGTCGTCTTCACACAAGTTGATTCTGTACAGACTTTTTGTACACCACAGAAGTCACCTACGCGAAAATTCACCACGGGTACTGCACATCAACAGCTACAGCTTTACACACGAGCTACCTGGGACAGAAGTACGGAAATTCATACAGGGCTCCTTAATTTATCCTGTGAGGAGCGACTGGACACATAAATCGACCATCATTTCCATAGGACTCGAGACAAACTCCTACTAACACTATGGACCTTGAATAAGGACTTGGGTACGAATATTTTATATCCTTTGACTGTTCCTAAGATTTACCATCCCCGAAGCCGTCAAAAGAAAGCTCAGGGAAAAAACATGAGTAAACCCAATTAGAAGTTCCCGACACTTCATTAAATAATTGAAGACTGGGAATCCCATACATAAACAATAGTTCATGTAACTTACGCTGCGTAATTCAGTGGATATCATCAGGAGAAAACAGGATCTTTACAAAAATACATACTGCAATGGCCAACGAAAATATCGAGCTACTGTTCTTATTACTGCCAAGAAAATTGACCAGTTTTATGAAGATCTTCCAGAGAACGATTACAGATTTGCATGAATTTTGGTGACAATCAGACAAAAAGCCAGAGTATATATTTAAAGATCTATAAATCAATACATTGACGTGTATATAATGAGTGAAATCACTTCAATGGCATAAAACCTGAACGTTTCTAACTAGATTAGGACTTCTAATCAAGTAAAAAGAAAAACCCGATTCAACACTAAGTTGTTCACAACTCAGCTGAGTTATCAAAACACTGGACTTCAAAGTTCAGGATAACAAGACATGCAAGAAAGGACATTGCACTCTGCGTTTCGTCTGAAGTTATTTTTGGTACTGATGGTGCGTGAACAGGAGTGAGAGTAGGAATAACCGGGAAGAAACAGAAAAAAGTCGACCCATATAGCGAACAAATGGAATGTACTTACATTTAACAATCTAAGCAATCAATAACAGTTAGCGATAACACAAGCGTAAAATCAAGACTATCTGGTAACCGAGACCAAGGGCTGATAGCCTAAGGCTGGGAGAAGATGAACAAGGTCAAAGTCACAGCCTCTCAAAGTCGCCCGCCGTTTCGTTTTAACGACCTTGAACGGCCTGACAAGAGGAGGTTATTCAGTATTTGAGTTGTTGAGGGTCTCTTGGGTGTCCGTTGGATTGCACGAATATCATATTTTCCCATATTTTAGTCGTGTTTTACTGCAGTAAATTCACGAAATAAATGCGATAAGCGTTAATTTAGCTTCCTCTGTTTTGTAGTGTTCAATGTGGCTCTTTTGTCGTTTCGTGACTTGACCTGAGATATCAATTACCCTGCTGAACCTAAATGACCTTGTTTAAAATTTTTTAGGGTCCACGAAACATTGTATTGACAATAACTTGCTCTGAGTCCGTGTGAATCGTTGTTTTCCACAAGAATTAAGACGAAATCTCGATTAACCGGTAAGTCATATATGTTTGTACTTTCTCCAATTATTGAAGTATTATCTCCAGAAATAGCTTTTTTATTAATTATTAAGTGCTGTTTGCAGTAATTCATGTTCGAGAGAATTTGCAGTGGATTTATGACAGGATTTATGAACAGGCGTTTGGTAATCTGGATTGAATTTGATTGTGCCTAAAAGGAGTTCCAAAAAGTGTGGAAGAATAATACTATCCCTTCTCAGACTACATATACTCATTACATTCCAGCGAAGGTAAACTGCTGAAGGATATAAGATTTAAATACATGTTTGTGGTGTTTAATTGCACAGTTGTTGATGACGGATACTTCCGGACGGGGCAGTCCTGTTCTGTTCGCATGGACGTAAAAAGAATTTCGCGCAGATGTAACCTGGATCTTGGATAAGTTCAGAAGGCGAACTCTTACAGGTATGCTTAATAAATTACGAAATAAATAAACTAAATAGCTCATATTCTTAGACAATGCAGCCGACGGAAGATAAATAATACACATAATTTCCATAACAACACGACAACATGATTACCTAGACGGAGTTAACTTATGTGTCACTCACAGTAATGTTATACACAATTCCTTAAAATGTTCAGAAAGCGGGCATAAAAGGCCATCAACGTCAATTGTTACTCATATATTTTTTCTTTCCCAGCCACCTCATGTAATAATATATCAGTCCAGTTGAAAACGGTGATACTTATAATGAAACGAAATGTTTACGGCTGTATATTAGTAAGTTATATAATATTCACAAATAGTCTAACGCTCAACTGCCTCAATCTACAATTTAAAAACAACTACCAACACCTATGTTCATCACTACCATAACTAGGGAGGTGAGTCATATGTAAATGATTTTAGAGCTTATTTTTGCTTGAAACTCTGACTTCGGTCTATTTTTGACTTGACAAATGGTGAATTTCACTTGCTTGGGTTTGCATTGTTACAAATAACCAAATTAGGATTTATAAACATTCACCCAGGTGGTTAGCAATAAAAGCGTCAAGCTGCTAATAAACTGGAATAAACGCTATGCAACAAGCACAAAGATTACGAAAATTGACGTGTGACGAAAAAGATGCTGTGAATAGCTGATAAATAACGACATCACATGTAACATGTGACATGTAACACGTGAGCGAAAACCAGTGGCATGACTTTTCGACCATACTGAACAAGGTTGGCCCGTCATTCGCTTTCCCGGCCTTGAAGATGGAATTCATGGTCCACTTTAGAAAATAAACGTCAAAATAACGACCGTTCGAAAATCAAAAAAATTACTCCATTATTTTTGTCATATAATTGTATAAACTGACTGATTTCGTTGCACCGGCTTCTTGTTGTTCCAGTGCAGTTCCAAGTATTTTCTAATGTCTCCAGTGGTAAAAAAAAGTCTTCGACATTCAATGCTGACCACATTAGTTTTTCTGGGCACACCTATCCGAAGGCTCTCGGTGAGGCGTCCACACCAGATCGCGAGTGGGTACGCCATGCTATGCATTTCATGCAATCGTTAACCGGCTTAGATCAAACGCTTCTCCCGATATCGACAGCCTCTCAGATATAACTTCAGACCGCTTCACTTATAATCTCTGATTTGACTGGATTATAGAGGTGTCACTGGTAAAGGCGTCGTCAAAGTCCGAATACTTGTGACATCTCTAGTGGTGAGCTCGACGTGATATGATACACCTACTTGTAATCTATAAGTCTGTTCCTCGTCGGAACATTATATTTAATTTTTAAATTTTTTGCTTTCATATACTGTGACATTGTCTTCATGTTCATGGATATTTTTTTCTTGCTCGTCGGTACTTCATGTCTCCATCACAATGGCCCCCTTATCTGACTCCAGTCAGTGTAGCACCAGTTGAAAGTGGAGTGCCTACCAGCAGAATGGTGTGAAGATCGAATTGAAGTTGAAAAAAGAAGCATAGAGGAATTTGAATACCAACTGAATTTGAAGAGTGAAGAAGTCTGTACAGGACAACTGAAGGAAGGTGTGAAAATAATGTATTTAATGTATGAGTTCAATATTTTATGTGAGTCAAGACAAGTTATACAGAATGACCACGTCTGAGAGGCTGTCATGCCATCCAGTTGGATTAAACGAATGTTCCCGCGTTCACCATTGTTGGCCTTCTATCCCTGCTAGTTGTTGAATATCTATTTCCGCAGTTATCTCATCTTCAGCTTTGAGGATTGTGTGGTTATGACCAATAATTTTACGAAGGTCTAGAAACATGTCATGGTCAGCAGCATTCGTCAGTGGTTCCGCCTTTACTTCCGTTAACTGTTAATGCTAATGTAGGCTGTTGCCTGTTGGGAGCATTTATCAGAGCGAGCCACCTGAAAATCACAACAGCATAATCAAGGTTAGGTATTAACATCGAGATATGGGTCCAGAGTAAGCTAGGAGGTCATACCACTTCAATCCAACTACAGTAGGCTCACAATCACCTACATTAACGATCTACAGATACTTTGACCTCACGGAAATTAAAGCCAGAAAGTTTAAAGTGTAGCGATCATGTATAATGATTTAGAAATCCATGTTTTCAGCCGCAGCTATGACAGTGATCAGCTTTGAATATGACTCAATCTTTTTCATTTTTCAGTTGATGTATATTTATATTCTTATTCATGGTCGGTGGATATTTTGTATACGAGGTTACGAACCGGATTAGAAAAGGAGAACGTCGTGCAAATTCATGGTGACATGTATGACAGAGCTCAGTTGTGAATCGGACTTACGGTGTTGATGTACTACCTTATTATGTTATGGTATTGGTCATAACCACACAATCCTCAAAGCTGAAGATGAGATAACTGCGGAAATAGATATTCAACGACTAGCAGGAATAGAAGGCCAACAATGGTGAACGCGGGAACATTCGTTTAATCCAACTGGATGGCATGACAGCCTCTCAGACGTGGTCATTCTGTATAACTTGTCTTTACTCACGTTGAATATATTATTCTATCTCTAGCCTGAATGTCTTTTTTACAAACTTCAGACATGATGTTGTAAATTGCTATGACACACAGAGCCAGTGTAGACAATGATGCGACCTCTACGTAAGATCTTATAAATTGGGCAGTCACATCAAAACATATCTACAATTTCAGGATAAGGTCTATAGTAATAATAATAATAATAGCGAAGTAGACCATAATTCTACAGGATGACTAAAGACCCAAATGAGTGAATTTCTGATAAATGAGAGAAAATAATGTACTGACTAGCCACCTCTTGGCTCTTCCTCAGATATTCTTGGGTGTTTTACCTTTATTTCCTTACCATATCAGATTCTCATTCAGGTGACGGGTAAAACGGGCCACTTGCTGTTTGTAGTAACAAAAAGATATATCCTAATGGGTTGGGGGATAACGTAATACTGGAAAATAGATGGCAAACAAAGGTTGCACCTACAAATTACATGGACAACGTTATTAAAAATAAGTATATGGCAGTCCAGTGCTAAACGAACTCTAACAGCCTTCCATAAGACCGTATCACTCCCAACAATCGCTGAAGTAGCTAATGTGCTTTAAACTTGACCGAATCAACACTCCAAAGGGAGTCACTACCTGGAGAAGCCCGATTTAGCATTTAAAAGTTTCGATTAAAAGTTAAACGATGGCTTATTTTTATGATCAGATGTTACAGATCTCTACTTCCTAATTTTATATGGGCATTACATTGCCAACTTCCAATTCATTGTCTGGTAAAATGTTTTTAACCTAAAAAGACAACTACTTACCACACTCGTTCAACATGTTGTGCAATAACCGTTAAGACCAAATAATTAGAGTTCGTTTTGTGACGTCATCGAGTCATGAAGGTATAAAGTGCAGGAGCTAACAAGATAGTGATTATATAGGATTGGACAATGTTACTGTCCGAAGTCACATACGCATTAATTTTCTCACGCAAATTCGACATTTGCATTTTGAAAGAGTTTTCATCGTTTCTAACATATTATTCGCAAGAAGAATGTCCACTCTGGAACTGATATGGTCCATGTAGCAGACGACTGGTGGACCTAGAATGCTAAAACTGCTTAATTATAAAGAATTGTATCTTGTCAGAATAAATTACAGTGAGAGCCAAATACATTTATCTGATTACACAAATGAACTGGACAAAATACTCTCGAAAACATCGTAATTTGTGTTATTGAGCAGTTAGTCTATAAAGTGAGATATAGGAGTATTCAAATTAATTATAAATCATGCATCTCTATTTTTTATGTAATAATCAACATCAAAGGTCGCTTATTAGTGGTTTCCTTGAAGGCGAACATTGGCTTCTATATGAAGTGAATCAAATGCATCCGAACACTCATGGCCTTCAACAGTATCAAAGAGTAATAGGCTTCGATGCTCACTGATCTACACAATAATATATTACGATGGACATTATTTGCACTCATATCTCACACATCTTTGCGTCGCAACTGAAATAGTACACTTTTTTGATGCCTGCCAAACATTCATTTGTCATTTACGTGCTTTTTATTTTTTGAATGTAGCCACTTCTTTCGGCTTCTGTGCACTATTTATTCACGTGTATCTGATTCGTGTACTATTTTCGTGCACAAGATGACTCATACCTGAAAATTGAGAATACGCTGGAATTATCGCTCCAGTTTTCATGTGTTTCCTACCTTCTGCCTAGTTAGACAAATGCATAAAATAGACGATTCCAAAACGCTTTCTCATTAAATTTACTCTATTCCATCAACACTAACGAGAACTTTTCGTGCCTATAGGTAACCCTCGTGCTATTGATAGAAGAAACCAGAGAAGTAGTGAATAGGTCTTTATTTCGATCTTCGCGCAGTCACAGTGGAGCGTGGGATTATCTGTTCAGACAAACAAAGGCTTTCAACATTCAATATAAGATAATAGGGAATATAACGCTTACAAAAAGTAAGGAAGTGAATGAATACTTGAACAACACTGTTTTAGCATATGCTTGGTTGTTTGGGGTCAACTCTTAACCAACCAACCTGAGCTGTTACAAGCTAGTCAAATAATCCACAGGAAGTGAGCAAAGATCTATCTTTCATTTATTCAACATGAGGTTATAAAACGATCTAAACACAGTTATATGCTTTTGACAAACATATTTGAGAATGCTCTTTAATTTGTCTTCCTTACCATATCAAAAGACCTACGAAGAAAGTCGAATGTTCACATACCCATGACCGAATAGTGTACAGCTTAGGGAAGTACTTGAAACGGTCGAGTTTGTAATTACTGGTTTCCACATATAGTTTCCTAAAGAGACAAATAAGGAAGACGATAATAGTCTTAGGGAAAAGGATATTAGTCTTTATGCAGCAGTAGGAGACTTCAAATCGAGGTACCTAATGGGGAGGCATTTTACATCAGATCGGGCAGTGGCTGACCTAGTGTATTGAACTAGATACGTCAAATGAAATCGACAACTTTAACATCATGTCAAATAATTGAGAACCTTAGATTACAGATAGCTACAAGCTGATTATGGTTAAATGGAATCTTTAGTCAGTGTGGCTCTGCTTCAACAAGCGGATACAAGTCCTTCGGCAGACTTATTAAAAGGAAGGCTGAGTCAACGGATAGACCCTCTTCACCAGGACTAATGTGGAACTGCTGGCCTACCATCCTCCAAAAGTGAAAATTGTTCAATAAGATATCGTATATAAAATGCTACCTTGGGACTGTCAGTTTTAATTTGTTTTAGCCTTTAACTCCCCTTCGAATACAGAATGTCGACAAAGAACCTCCAAAAACTCTGTTCTAAGTCCTCCTTTCCTGTTATTCATAAACACTAATAATAATTTTGATACCAGCCTGCGAATTACGGGGCAACGCAGTATTTGGTCTGCATCCTGTCTTTTTTTTTGAGGATTCCGGGTTGGGTCCTGTTTTTTGGTCCTGTAAATTGTGGTACACCCACCTCCAGCGTCTTTTTCCCATTTTTTTTCAACTGGAGGCTGGTTTATTCTTTGCTATAGTAGTAAGGCTGTTTTCCTTAACGCTCTTATAATTAAGGATCCCAAAATCAGTCAAACCAGAAATCAGGAAAGAAGCAGGGCCCAGATATATTTAGAAGGTAGTCGGTAAGTAGAGAATTGTGTGCTCTAAGCTGACTGGTTATTGTAAGGGGTGCAAAGTATGGAGTTCCCAGTGGTCATCAGGTAAGTATTACATGTAAACAGTGCTTACCTGTGTACGGGAAAGATCCAAAGCAACATCGCGCAGGCGACAGCCAGTGGGCGACCGAAAACAGAGAACATGGCCTGACGAACAACGACTTATATTCTTAAAAACCGAACTACAAAGTCATATTACAGAAAGGAAGCCTCTTTACAAAATAGCCTTATATATCATTCTCCAGGTTCAGTTCACACAGGACTTGGTCCTCCCCTTCCATCACATTCACCATTCGTCGCACTGCAATAATAATGAGCAGATTCGCATCATACATAACTACCCTAACACTGTTACAGATGATTGTGCTTAACCAAGTACCTTATTACAGGCCATGTTCGGGAAAAATAATGAGGTCAGCATCAATGTAAAGAATTTACGGGACTATTTATTTCATGGATTCATTTGCCGTTTCAATGAGTTATTGCTGATGGTTTTTGTTAATGAATATGGAGTACCTTACAAACAACTGTTTGTATATATGTGTACATTTCTGATGATAGTTGTGTTAGTTCCGAATGTTTCAGCTCCATACTGTAGAACTGTCTAAGTAATCTTATTTGAAAATTCTGAGTTTGGTGTTTTCTGACAGTTGTTTGGAGTTCCAGATGTTCTTCAAATGTAGTAGTGTTTCCCTCACAGTGTCAATCCGTGCTTTCACACATGCACCAGATTATCTTGGCTTATCAACGACACACTCAGGGATGTAAAAGCTCCCATCTCTTCCACAGCTTCATCACCAAGTATGATTTGACTGTTGCTCAGCATATTGTATTTCTGAACTTTGCTTTTCCCTTCGCGGGTATAAAGTTCAACCTATAACTTTACTAACTATAGCAAGTTATCTGCTAAACAAAACTGGTTAAAACATCTTAACAATTACAAACAACGTAATATTGTACATATGACAATGGCTTGTCGTTTTAGTCAGCACTATTGGAATTTTTGTACTGTTTGTGACCGGCGTTAAAGGCATGCTTGAGTGTGATTCTCCATGTGAGTTGGTTAGACAGTTCTTGTCGAATCTTGAGCGAAGACAAAGGAATCTTGGAAAAAGAAAGGTAAATCTGACTTGTGTCTTCATTTTCAGTAGAGTAAGCTAGATGGTTATCGCGAAAAACTGCAGAAAGGTGAAGTCCTGAAAGATGAACAAAAGAAAGCCGTCGAAAGCTATGATGGTGTGGTTCAGAACATCTCGTTTGTACAAGAGATTGTGGCACAGACGAAGGATCTCTTGTCGAATATGGAGTCAGTCGTTGGTAAGCAAATGTCCCAACTGGAAGCTGAACATGAGAAATATACTCTTTCGTATTTAAGTATCCACATGTGTTTGGAACGTTTTTTTGCTTCTTTGGACATTCCGACAGTCCGTTCAGCCGTCACAAAATCTTCATCAGAAAACAACCTTAAGTTGTTAGACGCCGTACGAGATATATTAACACCGCCCGTAGTGGATAATTGGCCTGGAGTTAGTTCTTCAGCTCTATCTTCTGTTCCCAATTTCTTACGTGCACGAGAAGATCTTAAGACTGTTGCTACAAGCACCTTCAATTTGATGAATGGGAATTCAGTACCTGTCCCACTGTCAAACGATTTAGAGGACTTTCGAAAGAAGCACACAACTTACAAGGACATTCGCAATTTGTGCTTCCGACTACTGTCTAACCCACTCGTCCAGCAATCGATGGGTCTTATTAGTGATAGCAGCACAACGGTTGTACCAGAACCAACACAAGTTGTTGCAGATTCGGAAACTAACTCACCTACCGGCCTATCAGGTCCCACTGATGTGCCTACTGTTCCCTATAATGAATTCACAACAATTGGTGGGCACTCTTCTGTTACAACTTCAGATGAACCGGTGGATCAAGTCATCCGACCACTCAATAGTACGTTCAACTTTATCCAGGTAAGCAAAAAATTAGTTTGTTCATGCTTACATGTGAACGGATTTTTATAACCTAGTGATATCTACTCTTTGATTATCAGTCCAAAGTAGTTGGTCCGATAGTGTGGCTTAACTCAGCAAGTACTGTTCCATTAACCAGTTTTTAAGTCGACAATATTTTAATTAGTTTGAATATATAGTAGTTACAGATAACCAACGAATTACTCCTATTTACATTCGAATAACTAATAAGTTGTCCAAGTCCTACCGATATTGTTGTTGTCATTACATTTAAGGAACTGTAGACTCAGTTTTAGTTTAGTCAGGTTCTTGAACAATACTTAATTTCATTTTGAGGTCGAGTTGTTTGGTATGTCTTAGATGGCAGAGGTCTTTTTGCTTACTTAATAAGGATGTCAGGTCTCAAATAATTGCTGGTCTATTCCTACTGTTCCTTGCTTTCGTAAGGTGTGTTCGTGCGGCATGGTTTCTTTTCTACCTACATATTTTTTTATTTAGAAGGGTCTCGTGGTTTGCGTTTTGTTAGTTAAGCTAATGGTCAATAAATGATGAGATACCAGCTCCGTGTTGTTTGTTGACAATTACGTCAACTTCTCATATCCAACGGTTGATGTGTACTTATCAGTATGAATGAGTACGCTTTATTGTTGCTCAAATTCTAGTCATATATACAAATTCGTCCCAGCTGATATCATACATTTAAGGAATAAGCTAATATGTAATTGGCCGTGTGAAATCAAGAGTTTCACCTCACATCGTTTTTTTGGCAGGGGGTCGTTTTCATTATATCTCTATATAGTGTGTGTACTTTTGCTATTAGCTTCACTTGCTTAATGCTGAACTCGCTACTTTTGCTTTAGGCTTCTAGAGTCGACCATTCGCATATCACGGCCGAACCTCCAACAAACTATGAAGACGTTATGCCTGTTAATCAATTACCTAATAAAACGAGTGTTTCTTGTTTCAGTAATCATAGTATTGAAGATAACATTGACCGTTCTTTGGTTACAAGGATAGACCAACAATATGTTTTAAATATTCCAGAAGTTGAACACTCAAAGATTGAATTATTCGGAAGAAGTTCATCATCTTTGTCACCGGACAATGTCAATCAAACTACATCTTTTAAATCAATATTATCTCAGGATGAGCATGAGACAAATATCAATGTACACAAACCAATTTCATATGCGGATTCTGTTCGAAGAGCCGGACAAGTACATACAGGTTTTAATCGACCAGCAGTCGTAGATAATATAAACTCTAAAAAGACTGACCGCACGATGGATGAAAACTCTCGTGAGTCCGAACAACCTGATTCAAATTTCCAGCATGGAAATCCCAAAGTTGGTTTACGTGGCCGTATTCCAAATGAAAATCGAGGCCGTGGAAGTACGTTTCTTTTTCGTTGGCTGCTATTTCTTGAACTGTTTCGTATGCATGCTTTGTTTATGGTGTAGGATTTTTTCAAAATGTGTCCACTTGTTAAAATTAATATTACTAGTGTGACTTTGTATTTAAGCGTATTAGTTGGTTTCAATATTTATTATTTAAATTATTTAAACACATAAATATTGGTACAAAGGGGCACCAGATATATATGCGCCTAACAAATCTCATTTGATTTGTGTGAGGGCTGTGATACCGCCCAGGTGCCCAGACTGAAGCAGGTGGTTTTCTTAGGGGGTCACACCCCGAGCCTTTGACCTGAAGGTCTAGTCCACAAAGCAGCGGAGCATCGTGAGGAGATGCAGTCCCATGGTAGCCGGTGACCAACAGTTGGTTCATATGCCATGTGTTCCTTCAGGATACTGGAGCCCATGTGCACCATTGGTTTGTAATCAGAGTTTTCCAACTCCCCTAGGTGAACTTTCCATGTCCACCAACCCGGTTAAAGCGGCAGACATTCGCTTTTCGTCCTCTCAATTTCGTAAACAACAATAAGGCCACGAGAAGGCAGTGAGTAGGACTTCCCTGGCAGAGGCTATATATTCGCGTGGCCACGTGAGAGCATTTCGAGAGGGAGAGCGGACTCTCCCCACTCTCGGCCGTACCAGGGCATTAGGGGGCTTTCAAAGAGATATGTAATTGAATTTGAATGATTTTCTACAATTAGCATTACTGTTTGAGTATCTAAGTTCATTAAAAATTGTTGTGAATGCTCTTCTTAAATATATGCATCATACATTACAGTCATTTTCATTTTCCCCCACAAGGTGGTGGTCCAAGACGCAATACAGGTCAGCGGGGCGGTGGTGGGAATTTCGGTGCCCATCCAGGTCGTGGTGGCGCTCATCGAGGAATGACTACTGCATTTGCTCAGCCTACTTACTAATTGTCGTATTGATCAAGCCCGGTTTATTGCTTAACTTTATCTATAGCTGATGGCTGTAGCCTATGGTCTTTGTTTGTTGATATTGCATTTCTTTGGTTCAGTGACCAATCGCAATGTATAATTTGGTACCATATTGTTTCGTGCGACGTGGAAAATGTGTGACTAGCTTTCTCTTAACAACAATCTTATGTTTGAATTTTGGCATGCCAAGTTTACAGTTAAAAAGTATTAGTGATCCAAAGATTGTAATACATTTTTAAAATGATCGCCTTTTTCTTTTTTCATTCAGTTGTTTCTGTTCATGATTATATCGACATGATCAGAGGCGACACATTTTCACTAATTAACGGAATGGTGGTATTCCAACAAATCTTTTAAACAGAGCGACTTATTACTAAAACTAATATGTTGACTTTGATATGATCTTGAAGGGTTCAAGTATGAAATTGTTTTTTATGTTTGTGATGGGTTTTCACCGTACAGGTCACATTTCCCATGTTCTTGTTGTAAGCTATCTTTCGACACCAATCATTTTTTCCACTAACAGTTCGTAAATTACGAGTCTGTCTGATATAAACTTACTGTTCAGTTTAATATCGGAAATGTAGTCATGTACCCGTTAGGATCCATAGATTGTGATAACAACTGGTGATCAGTCAGCAACATAAACGAGACTAGAGTATGACTGATAGTCAGAATACGCTATTTAACTAATAGTTGATAAATAATTACAACACTAAAATCAAAGTATAAAGGCGTGCATGATAGGGTCTAAAAGTAGTTATTTTATATCCATTTTTATGCGATCGGAAAGTAGATAATGGAAGCGAATGAGGAAGAAAAAGATGACTGAGTGTGCCTATTTGTACGAGTATCGAATTCCTCCGGGTTACCGATAATTTCTAAATCAGGAGATCTGTTCAGTTCGCTCCGAAATATTGTCATGTGAATCTTTGTAGGTCTGTAAATGGTCACCATAAGTGCCATATACTTCGGCGACTTAACCGTCACAGATCACGATATCCTCGTCAGGATCTCCGGGTCTACGTATGCACTGTGCCAAGAGCACAGGACTTTTACGGCCTCACTTTCAACACAGTCCAGATGCATCAGTAGCATTATTTGACACTTTAGATTGAGGGGAAAGAAATCATATCTCAAATTCTTTCTGCCCTCAATCTTACTAAATAGATTTGTAGGGCGTATCTTTGCCTTTTATATGTGTTATTATTACATAACCGAATTAAGTAATCATTCAAACGACAGTCGGCGTCTTCCTATTCAATTTCTGTTTCACGAGTTGAATATCGCGTTTTTAAATGTGACTGATTCGGAATCGTCTTTTTCGGCCTACTAGCATAAATCTTAGGTAAGAATTAAAGTTGATTGCATTCAATCAAGCATATGTCTTCATAAATACATCTATAAACTTTCAGCGTAGTCATCCGACCTCATCAATTTTATGAGTATTTGTAGAGCCTTTTTAACTTGTAACATATCATCTAATTGAGTATTTTGTGATTAGGGATATGAACAAACTTTTTGAAGAATTAATAGTTCATAAAATACGTGGATCAAATTAGCGAGATCACTAGTCGGTCGATTAGTATTATGCATTGATGTCTAGTCCTTGATACTAATGGAATCCTGTCGTTCAAGTTACGATGTCACCAGGTCAAATGACAGGACACCAGTGTTTTTTATTAGGTGTCTTGAGATTAAGTCAATATGTAGAAATCCTTGTCATGTTGCTTGGTTTTTATCATGGAGAAATTGATGCATCGCACGGGAATCAAAATCATGACACAACCCTTCTGATCCAATGTCCCTTGATTGTTATTTCTAACTACCTTATTACAAACGAATTTTACCAAGACATCGTGGGCTCCAGACTAGTGGTTATATTACAACTCGATAAAAAGAATAGTTATCACTAAGAGGTGGACATTACTACGCTAACGACTATTGAGTAATTAATTTATGGGAGCATTTCAGCCTTAGTGAGCTGTGGTTTTTGTTAGGTTTCATGATGACAGTTCATAAACAATTGTATACGAGAAAGACTGAAAAAGGTACTGTTGATCAACCTGTCAATTATTTGTTAACTGTCTGTTGAGAAACTTATATACACCTGACTTCCTATACAACTGGAAAATTACCCAAATTAAACGGTGCCACGTACGCTACAGGAACTCGCTTGACTAAGGAAATTTAATTTTGCTAAGGTGATTTGTGAAACAATCTGCACGTGGTCAGTGTGATTTTTGTAAAAAGAAGGCATCCCTTAGGGAAATGCTAAATATTGTGAAGAACTAAACAGCTATTTCGTTGTAGTTGAGGCCTCGTCAGTAGTATGAACACTACATGAAATCGAGCCCAAAGTCATTTAGGATGCATGATGAGAGTGATACATTCAAGCTAGTGAATAGGAATCCAATGATCCCTCGGTCCTAAGCCTAAACTCTGACCACCACTTTGGGCTTTGGCAATTAAAAGCATGTAAAACTTAGAGTTTTGTTAATCGTGTAAATTCAATATGTTACTCATGATTTCACTCATTTTCTAGTATAAACCAACTACCCATATTTGATTTCTCTCTATGGATGGAAATTCCAAAGCCATCCAACAGTAGACTTTATGGGCGTCTAATGGCATCTGAAGTTCACAACTGATATGATAGGATGGAAAGACAAAGTGACGTCACTCATTGTGATCTCTGTCCAACATTACTTTCGTTTCAATTCAATGTGATAATTGCTCAATGCAGTATTTGTTTTGTTTCCCATTGTGGTATTTTATTTGGTATAACATTAATTTATTTGTGTAATGTTTGTTAAAGATACGATACTCTCGTGTTAAATTAACGTAAACTATGCTCAGCATGTGGTTTGTTATAACTCTGGGTATTTTTCATATATGTGATTTCATCCTAATTAATAATCAAAATGAGTGGACAATCAATAAGTAAATGAGTGTATTTTTGACCAAGGTCGTCATCGTGTTTTGCGTTTAGTAGATCACTTGTACCAGTCTTTGTGTCCTTACTCCGTGTCGTGGGGATTGCAGCGGTTTTTCGTTTTTTTAAGTATACGCAATAAACGACACCGACATAAATTTAAAACTTTGAAGATATCAGCTTTTTGTACGCTTTAACATGTCTTAAGATTCTGGAAATAAATTTAAATTTTGAAGCGATTTGATATCGGAAAGTTGACTTAAACTAGGAAATTATTCTCTAAAACGTTACTCTTCCATCTAAAAAAAATCAACACAGCCCTCCATTATTCCAAATAAGAAACATTTCAGTGGTAATTTGTTATTCAACGAATTTTTCCACAAAAGTTTCTTAGCGAAATGCCTCGTAATTGTTCAGCGATAGTATTGGTTAAGAAGCATAAAAAGAAATGACTATGGAGATCGAGGGGAGACAGTTCTTAACATCCTTAGTAGACATTCGTCTTTATTTGTGATCCAGTTAGTTTTAAAAGGTACAAATATTCATTCATTGGTTTGTTGTTAAGCATCATATACCTGGTACTAGTGGTTTTTAATAGTAGATAACATTTAGAAATGTTTCCGACGGTTGATTATCCAGTGATTTATCGTTATTTTAATATATTTGCTAACAGTGGGATTTAAGATGAGAGTTGTTTTATTTAGTGCTAATGTTTTCTGAATGTCAACAACTGGATAATACAAACGCTTACAAATAGGCATCATACCCATTGAACGAGTTATCAACTACCTGGACTCAGTAACTTAGAAGATAACAGATTAAGATTTAAAGAGGGATGCTCTGTGTCCGAGTGTCAGTGTGAACATCAACAATGGAATGCAGGTAAATCCGACTGGCGAGTCCTAAATAGGATGGATGAGGTGCGGGTTTCGGCCGATATAGCTACAATCCAACCTAAAACTTGTACCAAAAAACTATATCTAAGTAGAGTTTATTTATACCATTACAAACTGGTCAAGATTCTGGATTGATTATCAACAACAGGATGATTAAAACCCTTACGAATAGTTAGTGATCTTTTCCTCACGAACTGAAAAACTCGGTTACACAGTAATTAAAGTGGTAAATGAACTCAGTAAAGATTTTCCTTATTAGTTTATTGTTCTATACTCACAAAATAATTAGAATGGCTATTTAAACAAATCTATATATATGTCTTGAATTCAAAGAGAGTTTCCATCAAATTGATTTTTGTTCGATAAATAATATTAATTAGGGTACATTGGACAGTTCATTATTACTTGTTTGAAATTCTTTGGCAATATCTATCAACTATCACATAAAACCTTGAGCTAAAGAAGTTAAGGCCTCTGAATGTATCTGATAAATTTACACCATTGGGTCAGGATTTAATGGATCCTAGTCTAACTTCAGTTAATTCACATATAACCCGGACATCATCTAGTCGAGTCAGAGACATGGGTTCAATTAGAGTATGCATTGTATGCTGAACATTTCCTTTACTAAAGTAAATCCCCATGGAATTTCATCTTTAAATCATGCCAAGCTATCCACAAAATATGATCCTTAAAAATATTTAGTTTTTAATTTCTACTTTGTGTTGAACAAAGCATTCATAAATAGGATTGCGAATAGATGACTAAAGGTCAACCTATTTAAGACAAAACAGAAAAAAAGAGGAATCCACTTGTTCTCATGACAGTAAATTAAACTAGCTAATATTCATAGTTCAACATCAATATTTACGTAATAAAGACAAAAAGCTGTATTAGTCATAATATAGTTGGATATATATATCAATTTCATAAATTGATTTAACGAGTACAAGGATAGCAGATAAACGCAGAATGATTCATTTGAATATATTTAGTAGTATATAGATTATACATATGTCTAGTCAATATCCATAAGTTCCTTTACATAATTCTATGCTTTTATTATAGTTCGAGTAAATACTTTAAAATATGACAACATACAACTTTCAATGATTCATTATTGTAAATCATCTCTAGTACATTGAACAATGAGTGTGTATACACTTTTTGATTATAATAATTTTAGGTGGATACAAATTGACTTGCTAATGTTTCATTCATTAAATTAATTACGGATGAAATACAAAAATAATGAATTAATTCAAATATCATATAAAGAATTTTGAAAAATCAATAATGAAATGATGATCATAACATACTACTTATACAAAAAAAACAAGCAACAACAGCTTTCCATTTAATTTATGCACATAACATTCAAAAGTTAACGTTCTCTTTTGAAAATATAAAAGAAATGAATTTAATGTGAATGGTTCATTTTAAGTAAGAGATTGGTAAATTGATGAAGATTGTTTTGAACAAATAGCATTGAGGATATATATATATATTCGCTGAACTTTTGATACTTCATATATAATCATGTACGCGTTTTAACTACTATCTAGGGTCAATAAAGAATTTTCTTAACAAATTTAGTCTATTCACATGTAAACTGACTAACTGTTTAAGTGGAAAAAAAATATAACCTCGAACATTCAGTAAAACTATGCTTTAGGGACGAGTCAATAAGATTTCGGGGCACGACCTTTGGGTTTGGGCGCGAAATACAAACATAATGTATAATGACAAGTAGAAATACCTTTCTTTGACTGTCTAATTCGATCTCTTTAGATTGTACATTATAGTGAAATCGATATTGTCGTTAAACCCTAAAACAAAACTTGGTGACACTATATTTTATTTTTGAGCAAAACCTACCCGTCCACATGGCTACAGAGAATTTTTAGATTATAGCTGATGTCAGTACGTGATTAAAATATTAACGTTAACCAGGAACAATCTGAATACTCAAAAAATCGATTTGGGTTCATTTAAAGATTCGGGAATATATGAACAATCTACATCAACTAGGACGATATTGTAAGTAACCGTCTTTCCATTTATAAACCAAGTAACCTGTAAAGGACATAAATGGACTTAATAATTGTGGAAAATCTGTTAACATTACAATTGTGTTATTTTCTTTTCCGCAAAGTCGTTTTCTGATTGGCTACAAATTCATCAGTTTTTTTCTTGAAAAAGAACTCGAAAGAAAACTATAGTGGAACAACCAAAGCCAGATGGGAATACTGTAAAGGTTTAGCAATTTGGTAAATATTCCTTGAAATAGCAGACTAATTAACCAACGAATATAAATATTCAAGTTCCATATATCTATTTCTTTTTGTCTCACCTAAAGACTTTCACATTCAGTTCTTGTACATTATTTACTCTCCCAATCATAGGTAACTTTCATTTTCCTGAATTCAATGTTTCGCTTTGTTATCAGTGTTCTACTGTATTCCTATTACTTATTTCACGATAAATAGCAACAATTTTGTTGTTTAGCGCTAATTCACTAACAAATTTGGAGTTATTATAACAATCATCAATTCAGCTACATTTTAACAAAAATATTACTTTAAAGAAAGCCATGAATTCAGTTGAATTATTACAAAGATAAAAGATTTCTGTTCGGTTGATTCCAACTGTTATTAGTATTAGAGACTGTCATTTATGTTTTGACTACGAAATCTAATGTCAATAATTGGGCATTACCTATCGAATCAAAAATATGCAGTGAGGATCAAACAGTCAATTTGGTAGTATTTCTAATACCTAACAAGAAAGATTGATAGAAAGGAACATATTATTTGTTCAAATGCCATGTTTTAATTTGTCTATTAGAAGCCTTCATTAAACAGTAAAGTGATTTGTGTAATACGTCAGAAGTTGTAATTGTCTTTGAACCACTGACTAGTCATATGGATCAATAGTTCGCGGCCAAGGAGCAGCGCGAAGTTTTATTAACATTGTTGCAGTACAAAATCAATTGAACTGTCTCTCGTATTGATCTGTACAGCATTCGAGATGCCTTTGAAGGTTACAAACTGGCAACACCAACTTCAAAGATTGATCCATTGACACAAGACTTCTTGTTGACAGTAGTTCAGATGAGTTGAGTAGTTCCTGACAGTTACCAGATACAGCTTTAACAACACGCTACGGCTAACAAGTTTCTCAGTTCTCATGTAATTTTGGGACTTATGTATACTAGTGAACACAAGATTCGCCGGAATGTCTCAAACTTTAATTGAGACCACGAACCGACCAATGTAGGGAACACGCAGAAACCCAGTGCTTGGATATGAATGTATCGTAAAACCACAAGGGAATATACCGGCTATTTTCATAGACTAAACCTATCTAGCCATACAATCTACTTTGAAGAAAAACTACAGGAAACTGGTTGGAAGATAGTGTTACCGTGGTACTAAGTTATATTGGTACATCATAAAAAATGTAATCATCAAGATTGATCCCTAAAATTTGACAATTTCAGAACTAGGTATATTCTGAAGAAGACCCACGTTCGTACTGTGTAGCTAACAGCTTACATAATTTCTTTTATAGTAGAGAACTGAAATAAACCATTTTTGAGATGTATAATGAAGGAGGTTAGTCGGAGAAAAAAGTGAATTTCACCTGCAAATTAAATGATTTTCTTGCCATAAAACTGTAAGCTTCATGCTAGACTTATGAACATAAACGGTTTAAATCATTCATCGTGACTTGTTAGGTGTCTAGTTGGAGGGTATGTTGATGTGATTTTCGAGTTGCAACTGAAGTTAATTATATGGGACCTCAATTACATAGCAACGTCTTGCTATTTATATCATATTGATCAGTGAACAGCTTAAAGAAAATCACAAACATTAACTTCAATCCGATGAACACATCTACAGAATGAGATATTTTGTGGGGATTTACTTGTTTTTTTAGATCAGTAGGTGCACTATTAGTGATGGTAATAGTATAGATTACCTGACGAACTGTGCATATACTTCGATAAATTAGATATGTGATATTTGGCTAGTAGATAAAATGTTCAAATGTAATCCATTTACAAAGCAATGGATTGGAAACTTTTAATAAACAGTTGCCTCTTTTATATTTTCACGTGTAGTATTTCTACTAAACAGTTATACACAGAGCACGAATGGTGCAATAAAAGCTCAAAAAGCTAAATATTTAATACAAAAGACAAGTGTATCAAGGAATAGTTAACATTTTAAGACACTGAATATTGATAAGATCAATAAGTATAACTGATTATATGAGTTGTATGTAGGGAAAAGAAATTTACATGTAAATCGACCAACTTTGGTAGTTCATCATTACATTAAACAGTTTAGTTGAGAATAAAACGAAATAATGAACATCTGAAACTGTTATTCCTACTTCATTTGTCTAATGTAACTGATTGTCTTTGCTAAAACGCTGAAACCGAACACAATATGAAAAGTTTTATATCTTTTTGGAAAAATTCTGTGACCATATTAGGTAACTCTGGCACAAAGTTCACGATTTCTTGGCCGCAGCCAAAGCAGCCTTTTTAGCGCGAACCTAGATGAAATTCGGAAAGAGAAAAAAGCAATTCTAATTGATGTAACAATTCAACATTAAAACGTTTCTACAAACAAATATTAATTTATATAAATAAAATCTCTTATTACGGCTAATTCGGCCAAGGAAGAGACGAGAGTGTTACAAATTTCCTACGAATACAAAGACTTGGATTGTTGGCTCGATTTTCCATAGCTTCTGATATGTGTACAAAACGATATCGAACCCCATAAAGAAAACTAGTAGAAATGCGATAAATCACAGGAAAATAGCAACGTCAGAGGTTAGTAAGAAATCTCTCTTTCTGAAGCTGAAATTCGATGGAAATATACCTGGTGACATGCTACGAGATAGGCTGACTAGAGAAATGAAGAGAACGTTTAATGCAGCTAACCTATATCTCTCATTCCCGACTTGATCTATGAAGATTCCCCAAATAATGGATCAGTTATCTGGTACTGCCACATCTATGTGTATCTATGAATTCACCTGCTCTTGTGGAGTAAGTTATATTGTGCGCACAACCAGGCAACTGAGTCAACGCGTTAGCGAACACCTCCCTTCGTGGTTAGAAAGTTTATTATTTATTTATTTATTTAAACACATAAATATTGGTACAAGGAAGCACCAGATACATATGCGCCGCACAAATCTCATTCGATTTGTGTGAGGGCTGTGATACTGCCCAGGTGCCCAAACTGAAGCAGGTGGTTTTCTTAGGGGCCCACACCCGGAGCCTTTGACTGAAAGATCTGACCCACAAGGCAGTGGAGCATCGTGAGGAGATGCAGTCCCATGATAGCCGGTGACCAACAGTTGGTTCATACGCCATTTGTTCCTTCAGGATATTGGAGCCCATGTGCATCATTGGTTTGGAATCAGAGTTTTCCAACTCCCCTAGGTGGACTCGCCTTGTCCACCAACCCGGTTAAAGCGCCGGACATTCGCTTTTCGTCCTCTCAATTTCGTAAACAACACCTTTTTGCGAGAAGGCAGTGAGTAGGACTTCCCAGGTAGAGGTTATATACGCCTGGCCATGTGAGAGCATTTCGAGAGGGAGAGCGGACTCTCCCCACTCTCGGCCGTACCAGGGCATTTGGGGGCAAAAGCATGGGCCCAGCCGGGACTATCCAAAACAGAAATATAAAATTCTTCGTTAGATTTAGCACTGAATCCAGGTATTAGAGCTTGGATATGGAAATGAACGTAGCAAAACGTTACTTTCACCTTTCCCTTTTAAAGAAAATGACAATTCAATCCAGACGAAAATCAAAACTTGTGTAGCAAATAATGGGGTTCTAACGTGAAATTAGGAAAATACTGTTGACTATTGATCCTATAACAATTAATTCTGAGAGCATTACTATAGCGCTTGGAATAAATGAAAACAAGTTCATGTCCCAATTATGAAGAAATAACGTCACATGAGTTCAAAGACATGCCAGTTACCAGTTCCTTTCTAAGAGAGTAATAGTAAGGAACGTAAATGAATAAAGAATGGGATCCGGTTATTCATTTGGAGTTAGACATCAAACACTAGAACAGTATTAATAGGACACCATTGTCATAATCTTTAGGAAAGACCTCTAATAGTAACTCATAGTATATAAGGACGTCTCACTTTTAAATAACTGAGGGCGAGACTATAATTTATGGACGAGCCAATCAGTAGCGTTTGAGGGATTTCAAGGTCACGGCGCCAATTTCAGTACCTGATGCTCATGTACGATCGGTCCGCAGAGAATTTTAGAGAAGACTTGACAATTAAGCGGCTACAACAAATGAGACTAATAAGAAATTACTTTATTTGTGATTGTGGTAATTAAATGACTTGTAGTCCTTGTGCAGACTACCGTGATGTTGTCCCTCGATGTAATATATGTTGAAGGAAGACGTTTGCTAGAATAGGAACCTTTATCGCCCAATCCATACTGAGATTAAGGCATACTATAACAATTTCCCAGGTAGAGGTTATATACGCCTGGCCATGTGAGAGCATTTCGAGAGGGAGAGCGGACTCTCCCCACTCTCGGCCGTACCAGGGCATTTGGGGGCTAGAAAGGGGTATCGTCAAAACACTACTCAACTACACTTGATCGATAGCGGTCATGTAGTAGATAGAAACAAGTCATTTAAAGTGATTTAACATATTCCTAATAGTTTTCTTTATGGGGTTCGATATCGTCTCGTACACATAGCAGACGCTATAGAAACTCGAGCTAACAATCCAAGTCATTGTAGTCGTAAGAAATTTGCAACACTTCCGTCTCTTCCTTGGCCGAATTAGCCTTAACAAGAGATTTTATTTACTATTTTCCGTACTCTGTTCGTTTCTTTTTCTTCATCTTCTCCCGCTTGATTTTCAAATATACGCTTCGTTGTCCAATTATCTGGATACTTTTTATTACGCAATCTTGTAGCTTTTATGAATGTTGTTTCAGCATTCACATTTTCTAAATCATTGAACTATTTCACATTATGAAACATGGGCTCGAGCCTTTGTTATTCTTATCGCAACTACTACACCCATTATCACAGTATCGAGTTGTACTTTCTATTTATTATGTTAATGTATGTAATCCACTCCACTGTTATCACTGACTTGTAAAGTGTCTTGATTAGTTCAATAATTTCGTATATGCATATAAATATTACTTTATATTACAGTGAAGCCTGATGAGAATCTAATAGAAGACAACATTGTTCGCTTATATATATTGTTCTAAATCAAAAATTTTTGAGGAGAGGCGGTTTATTAGGATAGGATCTGAAAATGCAGAACGTGTTTTAAGTCTTCTGAAAATAATACATACATCTGTACATATGTATAGTTATAAACATAAGTATCTTACTTTTAGACATGCATTAAAAGGGTATATTAATAACTATAAGAGAACTCATACTTCACAGTAAGTAATCTGTATCTAACTTTTAAATTTAAGAGTAAATTCACCTGTTCTGCTAACTCTTTACACCGTATTATGCATTCACGTCGAGTACGAGTACCGACAACATTTGCAATAAGTTGCCAACGATCATCCGAACAAGGATCTCCAGCATTACTTGGATAAGTCTTGAGGGCTTGTTCTAAGGCACGTTGTTCAACAACTGTCCAAGGACGAGATGCTTCAGCTAATGATAGAGTAAACAACATAAAGGAAGGTTAATATGAAATTATTCAAGACATACAAGTAGAATAGTTTAATATCGACAATCATAATACTGTGAGTTTATGTGTTTACCAAAGTTTATTAAGCCAGGTTTACTATGACCGGATGTTACGATACTATTTAGTGCGTACTAGGTGTTCTGAAATTTATAAATGGATAAATCATAAATATTTTATTCAAGTTTTTAGAGCGGACAAGAGTGCTTTTAGACTTTAATGGTTTGGAAGAAAATAGTAATTTAAACAACATTGTCGATAATGAGCAAACATGACGCATGTGCAACAACTTGAGTCTGTAATTAATTCAACTAAGATGCAGATAATTATGTTCTATACGATTTTAAAAAAGACTTTCATCGAGTATGTGACAATTAGTTGTATCTAAAATAATAGTCACAGTTTTAAAGAGCAGGTTATACAAAACATGGAAAATAAATACCAACGACCATACTGAAATTCCTTCAGGTTAAGTATTTCACCCAAAATATCAGAAAATTGTCGAAAGTATGATAGTTAAGCGATCATTAAGGGTTTTAACAAAGCTATCTTGTATTTGTTAAAGAGAGATATGAAAACGGAATTCCCTTTTGCTGAAACATTACCAACTGAAAAGACTGAAGTTAATATTTCAGTAAATGTTTGTTCCTGGTCCTCAGACTAGTTCTGAAGTTCCTACAAATAATGACTTAATTTAACTAATTAGGAGTGATATATTTCAGAATATCTCCATCAACATGTGTTATAACTGAACAAAAAATTGATATGGTTCGAAGCAAGCAAAACGAAAACGATTTGATCTATTTTTAGTGCATAATAAATCCATAACTGAATGCATTGAGTTTAAACAGGTTTTACCTATAGTGATTAAAAGTTAGAATGAATTGAACTGAGTAATACAAGACATTGATGAGTTAATAAAATAGAGTATGAATACAATTTACAATGTCATAAAATAAAATCGTTACAGAGAACAAATAGCAACTAATTTACTAAGTTGTATGATTACTCATTTTCTAACAATCATTTAAAGAACATGACAAATGAATTTAAATAAATTTACTTTATTATAGAACAAACCTTCTAATTGAGTTGTGATTGTCACGTTTTTGACAGCATCAGTTTCTCTGACAGAATTACTAAATGAATCAAATGCTTTAGTATTAGCTGTTTTACGTAAATTAGAATCTGTGAAAAGATAAAAAAGGAGAAAGATGGACTATGAACATTAAATCTTGTAGCATCTGAATGACTATCACAATTAACCGCCTTTCTATAAATAAAACTAGTTGGATTCTCAAGAGAAAGCTACACATAGTGAGGCCGGACATGTATGAAGAAAGAAAATACACAGCAGAATACAGATATAATATGGTTAAGAGAAGGATCTAAGACGTGTGTTTCTTTTTACACGGGACTCATCAGCTGGATGTGCTTGCATATTACGGCTGATTATCGCTCCAGGACTTGATAATAGATAAATCGAGATAATCTGAACAGGATTCATATATACCAACTAAAACTGTTTGAAATTCAGTCAAAATTGATAAGTCTTGCTAATTGAACGCTATATTCGGTTACTAAGCTATTCTTGTAACCCCCAAGTTAAATCTACACAGCAACTGGAACATGAGCGAAAAGGCGAAAAATATGCCAGAAGCACTTTACTCCAAAGGTTCATTCGTGTAAAGAAAATATACAGTTTTTATAGTATTTAGAAGTCCTTGAGTTGTCCCGAAAATTCTGGAATGCTGATAAACATAGTAGCAGTATAATAATCAGCCAATCAGAAACTTTACATGTGACTTTTCACTTTCGTGATGTTTTTGGCAAAACTTCTAATGAACGCTAATTGGACAAAGTGCTTCTTAGTGTTTCCTAAGCTTTGCTTGTCTTTTGAGAGAAGTTTTCTGGATCACTCCAACAAAAATATCAACAACGGGATAATTCAAACCATTACAAATTAAATCACGTTAGTGCATGGTTGAAAACTACAAACTACTAAATTTTATTTAAACGGTTAGCTTATATCATAGCGTATAATCAACACTATCAACAATGAAACAGAATTGTCTCCAGTTTTCAAGACACAACTAAATAAACATACAAAAAACAACGTTGAATAATCCGAATGTTATCTTTGTATTTAATGAATATATACATATTACCAATTCATTATTGTACATTAATTAATAGATTTTTAAATATATTTTCAGTCATATTTTTAAGCTTAAACTTGCTTAACCACATGATCAATGGAGGCTATTCTCTGATATCATCAGATCAAAATAACTTTTTAGGATAGACATTGAAACTAATTTACATGTCATTACAACCAGTGTAAGTTCATATATAAAATAAAGATGACACAGCTTTAAACTTTACATCAACATTATAATTGAATGGATATTTTTGTAATCTCTCCAAAAACTTCCAAGTGTTTAGATAAAGTTGAAACATCCTAGTGGTATTTAGCTGGAAAAAAGCACTCAGCTTATTAGCCTGTATGTAACTGCATCCAAATGTATTATTTCTCTAGACATTACTATAAACATCAACTGAGTGCTTTTTTAAAATTACTGATTTAATTTTAAAAAACACTTCTGTTGATTGCTTTACAAGAAAAAACTGAATGTGACAATTAAAGGTGATTTACACAATGTTATTGCCCCCAAATGCCCTAGTACGGCCGAGAGTCCGCTCTCCCTCTCGAAATGCTCTCACATGGCCAGGCGTATATAACCTCTACCTGGGAAGTCCTACTCACTGCCTTCTCGCAAAAAGGTGTTGTTTACGAAATTGAGAGGACGAAAAGCGAATGTCCGGCGCTTTAACCGGGTTGGTGGACAAGGCGAGTCCACCTAGGGGAGTTGGAAAACTCTGATTCCAAACCAATGATGCACATGGGCTCCAATATCCTGAAGGAACAAATGGCGTATGAACCAACTGTTGGTCACCGGCTATCATGGGACTGCATCTCCTCATGATGCTCCACTGCCTTGTAGATCAGATCTTTCGGTCAAAGGCTCCGGGTGTGGGCCCCTAAGAAAACCACCTGCTTCAGTTTGGGCACCTGGGCAGTATCACAGCCCTCACACAAATCGAATGAGATTTGTGCGGCGCATATGTATCTGGTGCTTCCTTGTACCAATATTTATGTGTTTAAATAAAATAATAATAAATAATAACACAATGTTATTTGTCAAACATTATAAAACGAACACAACTAAGTAGACACCAATGAGATATCATTATTTCCTATCATAATACCATGTTATATATGTATGTCAAACAAGTAGATAATAAATGTAACGTAATTTTGTCTTAGAATATTGTTTACGGATACAAATAAAACCTAACAAAAAGCGTGCTACGAGACAAAGAGTGACTTACCTTCCTCTTTTAACAGTTTTGCTTGCTTCAAGACATCTTTACCGGATACAGAGACACCACTGATATGCTGATTTAAATAGGCAGCTATCGCTTCCCAACTTGAGATTTCAATTATCAATAGAAACAAAGTACCATAAATATAAGATTCAAATAACTTACTTAGTGAAAAGTACTTAAAAATATACATAGTTTACTGGAGAATATAGTCAAGTGACTAATCAATCGCAAGCTCAAGTACTAAGCTTTAAGAACCACTAATTTTATCCAAGTTGAAATAAGTGCGGTAAGTTCAGAAACTATGAATCAATAGCCAAAAGTTAAGTGAGTCAACTCTTAGTTTGTATTGATTTTGAGTAATATGAATCAATGGTGTAAATATTGAAGAAGTGTTCAAATATTTCCAGCAGCATGTGAATCTGTGATAACCATCACTATTGTACTTTCTAACATTCTACTTTCTCTTCTATTCCCACTAGTAATAACTTGCCACTAGCAACATCCCTAACATGAAGCCAGTACCAAAGATTCTAGATTATGAAACATTAAATTCAGTTTATTAAAATCACATATGAATTTGAATAGTGGGGTTCTAGTGTTTAAAATCTGTATCAAATTGAACAACACGACAAATTGAGCTACTTCTAGTTTATTACGAAACAGTAGCAATAACTTTTAGTACACTTCAACAAACGATTCGGGAAGGCAAAAGGGTTTAATCAGAACTCAAAAAATTGTATTGTAGACTGTAAATGTGACGAATGGAAGCGATGTAGACTGGGGACGTTTTAATGTATTAATTGTTGGCAAAAAAACGAGAAGAGTCAGAGGCAAGGTGTAATGCCATACGACATTTTAAATTTATCAGAGATGGAATAGCCAACAAATTAACAAATAGTGAAACTATCATTGGGAACGACGGATTAGTGGTTGATCCCTAAACAATATAGTCGAAACGATAAGCTGAATACTTTTAAGAACATCTTAGTTAACTGTTATCAACCAACATTCTAACACAAGGTCAACACACCACAGCCAAATCGACATGACAGAAGACCTAGTTAAATTAATTCTGAGATTTTCTAGGGGGATAGTAAACCAGGATTATTCACCGGATTAACTGAGATGTAAAATAAGGTTAGGAGATAATTTTATTTAACAGAACACCACCATTAACGATCTGATGCGTTTTGAAAATAACGGGGAACGCTTCTAACAGCAACTACTACAGACAATAAAAACAGTTTCTATTCCCTAGCCACAGAGGGAAGTTAGATTATTATTATTAGCTTTATTCAATATTATATTTTTGGTACAATATAGAATTCTTAGCACAAAGTACTCCAACAAGTTTCCGTTCCTTACTTCTTCGTCCTTCCTGACGATAAATATTGAGTGATCGCCAGTTAGAAGTTAGCAGCCCAGTCAATCAACATCTGGATAATGTACATTCTTCTCGCTGCATATTGCCAGCAACCACGATATCTCTGATTAGGCCTTCTGTAACCTTTACAACGAAAGGTCTTACACTTTTCAGAAACGCACGCAATTAGATAACTTGTTGAAATATCTAGATGACAGGAACAGGTAGCCCAGATGTTAAAACAGGCCGCCAATCATATGATACTGAGTGTAAGACTCACTAATCTATAATTTGCATTTTTTTGCAATAACCATTTTAATAGTTAAAGAACCTGGTTCGAATTTCTACTCAAGTTACGTAGATTACGTACAAACAATAGCAAGGTTATTTAAACAAAATTTTCTGCTTTTAATTTATCTAGTAAGTAATCCTTCACAATTGACCACTTAACTAGATCATTTTCTTTATTAAATAGTAAATTTATATTACGCTACTTGGTAAACGAGTAATAGACTATTTACACTTTCACAATTGTGCTCTCTACATTTCAGTATAAAGACTAGTTGTGGGGTCTGTTATGTCCTAGCGAAGACAGAAGTATGGGTAACTCCCAGGATCTATTAATGGACGATTATTATATATCTATTCTTATGGTTAAACTATTCAGTAACTAGATTATGTATATCTATATTCATCTTATTACAAGCTTCATTTTGACCTATTGATTATTATTATACGATTTACTGTTCCCAAACTATACTCAGTTTATTGATGATTGTCTCCCACATTCACAGCCACATTTGGCTTGAGTTTGTACAAATATTATTTTATGGTGTGATGTGGCCTGTCTGTCTGGTATATAAACAAAGTATGCTTGAAATAAATGATTCGCATAGCAGAAGCTGCTATTGGTGTTCTGGATTTAAGCGGAAGGACTAGGCGTATAAAGGACCAATAAGGACGCTAAATTACTCATACTAATCGAACGTCATTTATTGTCAGTGTTAAGGTCGTAGAAGTCGTATTACTATTGGTGGATAATTCGTGCGAGTTATGTTCTCGTTTAATTTGTAAGGTCATAACAAATTAGCGACGACCTCGATCAAGACATAACAGTATTCATTGAAAAGGACATTTCTTCAATGAATTAGTGCTTTTTAAATGTAAAAAAGTCAGTCCAAAATATATCACATCTTAAAGAAGATACACTCATGTTCTATACTATATTACTGAATGAAAAATCTAAAGTATAACTTTTTCCAAAACTTCAGGTTCAATAAATTCTAAATAACAAAATTTTTAATGTTGTTCACAAGAGAAACTCATTGGGTTAATATATCGATCACGAATAGAAAGATTATATGATGAATTATGACCACGTAGTAAGTGAGATGCAAGTCTGGACAGATTGTTATGAAAAAAACCACTATTCACCGACAGTCAAGATAACTCTTTGGATATTCTTACTTGGGTTAATCTGGATGGTTAAAATATGCATGACTTGTAAGCACTACTATTATTTAGGTTTTGGGTCATACAGTTTATCATATAGCATTTGTTTTTTCACTTTATATAACTAGTTTGGTGAAGATTTAAGCGGATGCAAGGTGATTTAATCGGGAATCAGACCACTAGTACAAGTCAAAACATACTAGGATAATCGATCAAAACAATTCATAATTAAAGTATTGAATATCAAGGTAGTACGTATTTAACAAACAGATTTCACCTTACATTATTAGGATAAGTAATACGAAAAATGTTGTCAACTGTACACAATGTTTTAGTGCTAAAACTTTACCGTTTAGGTGTTCCAGCTGGAAGAATATTAACTGCTTTAACCAAAACCTGGATCATTTCTGTTGTCCATTTAGAAGCATTAGTTTGGCTTTCTGTACTAGGAATCTCTTCAGGTTTTTGTTTAGTTTGTGTCTGCAGATTATTTGCTTGAAGCTCGTGTTTAACTGATTCTACCTGAGGAAAAAGTGAATAAATTGCAATGTTTATTATTAAACCAATATGAAATAACTCTTTTGTGGGCATTTAGTTACAGAGATGATAATGGCAATGTGATGTCTTTTGCACTTCAATCAATGCATCACATAACAAGTGAATTCATTTATACCACTAAGTAGCTTTTTGAAAGGAAATTACATTTAATCAATAGTACATGAATTTAACACCAAAAGAAACAATACATCAACTGGACGTATCCTGACTATCGGGTGTTATCATTTACCTGATAAAATCCCAGAAAAAATATTTTAAATCTTTAGTCCATAAAGAATGAAAGATGAATCCCAGCCAATCTTTTAAACGACTTCAGGAATGATATGATACAACAAAAACCATTTCTTCCTAACAAATAGTCACGCCAGATTATAATATGAAAACTTTTGTTTAAGTCAACTCGTTGAAAGAACAGATACTGACGAACTATCGATACATGTTATTTGAAATAAGTTCTACTTGATTAAAAACTGTAGATATGTAAATCATCTATACTGCCGAATAAAAATCAATTGAATTATTCGTTAAACAAGGTCATTTACATTTGATATTACGTGAATTATATTGTTTTGACTACTGGCAATAGAAAATGATGAAAAGTGAACGCATTTACCAGTCGTTGCTTCATAAATCCGTAAATGAATAATGGTATTCAACGCCAGAACACAGAGAATAGATCATCTCGTAAAATGTTACTGACAGTAAACACGAAGACTAACTTTCACTAATTGCCTATAGTTCTTCACAACAATGTACAAGTTTTCTTGAAATAGAATTATAGGAAATCCGGAAGCCAGAAAATGACTTGAAGCATTATTGATAGTGAAAACGACATGAAGTCTGTAGGTGAAGAGCTAGGGCAGAAAAGATAGACTCAGACGTTTGCCTAGTTTTGATTACGTGGATTGTTTGGCAAATTAACCGGGTGATTTTTTGTTATGAGCACGTCAAGTTCGGGTGTGCATCATAATGAGTAGTCAACTTAAGAAACACTCAATGGAAGGACTCATGAAGTTATGAGACAATTCAGTGAGTAGTCTCCACATTTTCAAGACTACGATGACAATCATACTAAAATGAATCCATATATTTGGTTGGTGAATGTTATAACGTGAGCTTGCGTACTTGCCCTGTTAATATATGAACGCCCAATTAGAAAGGAGTGATTTATCGATCGCCCAATGATACACAAAAGCCGTATGGACAGTCTTGTGTACTACTCAGTCCTGCTATCTGCCTAGCCCAGCCAGTTAGTCCAGAATACCAATAACAGCCTCGGCAACATGAATCATTATTCACAAACATACTGGGTTTATATACCAACCAAACAGACCATATCGTACCATAAAATAGAAAATAACATTTGTACAATATTTAGCCAAATGTGGCTGTGAATAGGGGGAAAGTAATCAATAGACTGATGATAAATCAAGAATCGTATAATAATAGTTCAAAGGTCAAAATAAAGCTTATAATAAGAGGAACACGAATATGAATAGTTTAGTTACTTAACAGTTATACGATAGGAAATATACATATTACATTGGTCCATAAATAGTCTTCAGAGTTACCATTCATAACTTACCACGGGATACAACAGTGAAAGGGAGAACCAACATTTATTGGAGCGTAGTCAGTAACTGCATTCCTCAACACATAATTGAAGGTGTCAGTTTAAGGCGAGTAAATAAAGTATTTTAGAGTTTTTCAACATGTATATTTTTATTTTGATAAGGCTCAAACGTCTGCTGGGATTTTAATGAGTAATAAGAGTGATAATTTTACGTTCAGGTACAGTGAATGAATAAGACATTTTCTGTAGTATATAGTGATCAAACGAAAAAAAACCCCGACAGACTATGACATGAAATTTCTGAAACTTAACAATTATTGCGACTTCATTGATTGGACTGTTTAGTTAACATGACATAACATCCTTGTTAAAAACTACTCAACTGTATATAAACTAATTCACTTATTTGAAAAAAATGGTACGAACCTTGGCTGAGAAAATGCGATGTGCTTTATCAGAGGTATCGGTTTGTTCCAAATATTCATTTAATTCATGCAATCTGTTATGAAGACAAAATATGAAGATCAGTAAACAAGTATAACTCATCATTTAAAGTGTAATAATATGTATTATTATACACAGTACATATGCATACATATCATTATATGCTTTAGAAATGTCAATTTCGCTTACAAATTACAATAAGCTACAACAATTGGGACAAAATGATAGTATTAATTGAAAAAAAAACACATGAATATTCTACATGAACATGTAACATATCAGGAAATCTTATATTTTTAAAATCCATAACATAAAAGACATTCTTTTCAAAAACATCAATCCATCATTTATTGAGCAATGAAAACGATTTTTAAATTTACCACTTGATCAAGTAAAAAACAACATGAATTTACTCTTTGGTGAATGTTTATCAATTAGGAAGAAGCAAATATATAAATCAGTCATTTAGTTAGATTTGTTAGTTAAAACTGTTTGATCTACTACACTACTAATTAATAAATGATAACGATCACCTAGTTGAATTTATTTTAATATGACTATTGAACAAAGGAGTAAGCGATAGATGATTAGCTGCAGATATATTGTCAGTGAATAATTAAAATCTTCAGCTGCAGTCTTGGCTTTTTCCTCGCGTTGAGTTATATCAGCGTTTTATTAGTTTATAACAAGCAGCAAGTAACCAGTCTTTCAGCAGTTATATCTATGTCATTAATTAACACAGCTTCTTTATGATTTTATTTATTTATTTAAACACATATATATTGGTACAAAAGGGCACCAGGTACATATGCGCCACACAAAATAATGAAAGTAGGAAGAGAAGGGATGAAAAGATAAGGCGGACTGAAATGTACAACCAGAAGACTCTTTCAGTTAGGAAAGTTAGAACCACTCTTTATGAAGAAAGTAAAAGAAGGTTGCAGCAGGATCGCCACTGGCTTCTATTCTGAGCCATATCTGATAACGTCTCTAGCCACTGTGTTGCACCATCTCTCGGACCCCAACCAGGGAGTCGTGAAGGACCAACAGAAGCTAGCCCTTTGCAGCTCTCTTTCATGCCACGACACCATGTCATACACTGACCTCCTCTCCGCTTTTTCCAACCAGTCCCAGAGTCGGCAAATAATGCACGACGTGGAAGTCTCTGGGACGACATTCGTAAAACATGTCCAAGCCACCGAAGTCGGTGTTTCAAGATAGTGACACCAATCGAATTATCGTCTCTGCGCCCGAACACACGATGCCGAACCTCTGCATTACTAACATGGTGTTGCCACTGGATGTCAGCAATCCTTCGGAGACAACGATGATCGAACACAGAGAGACGTCTAACATCCTCAACTCGGAGAGGCCAGGTTTCACAAGCACAGAGCAAAACTGCTCTCACCGACGCGTTGTAGATCCGACCTTTTACAGCCAGACTAACATCACGAAGGCGCCAAAGATGGCCCAGATTGGCATAAGCCGCTCTGGCTTTCATTATACGTGCACCAATCTCATCACTCACGCCCCCACCAGCACTTATATAGCTACCTAGATACACGAACTTCTCAACTACTTCGATCTCCTCACCATCCAGGGTGAGTACAGGATGAGAATCCTGCCAGTCTTGTAGGAGTACTTTGCACTTGGAGGGTGCAAAGCACATACCGTACCTGCGGACACTGATTGCCAACTGATTAAGTGCGGATTGCATGCCTTGGGCATTATCGCACAGTAAGACAATATCATCCGCATACTCAAGGTCGAGAAGTCGTTCTCCAGGCAACAGATCCACACCGCCATTACTTACATCCATCAGAGCTGTTTCCAGGATGTCGTCGATGGCAAAGTTGAAGAGGAATGGTGAGATCGGGCAACCCTGTCTAACCCCACTGCTCGAATGGAACAAGGGAGAAAGGTGGTTGTATGCCCTCACTCTGCCTGAGGTGTTCGTATACAGGGCCTTTAAGATGTTAATGAACTTCTCAGGCACACCCTTCTTCAATAGACAATCCCAGAGAACAGTCCTGTCCAACGAATCGAAGGCAGCCCTGATATCAAGAAACACTACGATTGTTGGCCTGTGATAAATATGACGGTGTTCTAACATTTGGCGGAGGGTGAAGATATGATCAATGCATCCTTGACCAGAACGAAAACCAGCCTGCTCCTCGCGAGTCAATCGTTCTCGGGTTTCAAACAACCTACGAAGAATGATAGAAGCCAATAGTTTGGACGCAATCGAAAGTAGACTTATCCCCCGATAGTTGTTACAGGAACGACGTGAACCCTTTTTAAAGATAGGGACAACTATTGCTTCATTCCATCACGTTGGAACGCTCTACAGCTCCCAAACCTTTGTAAACAACATAGTCAATCCCTTAGCCAGAAAGTCACCACCATCTTTAAAAAGAGCCGGAGGTAAGTCATCTGGGCCCGGTGATTTGTAACGTTTCAAGAGTTGGAGTTCCTTGCGGACTTCCGCCTCGTTTGGTGGAACAGTCGTCACCGGCCATGGAGAGCAGGACAATCTGGTCGATGTTGCCGGAGCAGCAGGCCAGTTGAACTGCCCTTCGAAAAATTCCGCCCATCGTCCAAGACGTCCATAGATGTTAGTGATTGGCATCCCGTCATCCTCACAGATTGTTTCACTCACACCAGACTTCTTGCTGCCAGTGGCTCGGACGAGTTGGAAGAGCTTCCGGCAGTTACCAGATGCAGCTGCTGCTTCCAGCTCATTAGCACGCTCCGACCACCAGGCTTCTCGGTCCTTACGCAAGCTTTGCCCGATTTCATTACGTAACAGCCTTCGTTTGTGGTCAAACTCACGGTCACCCGGAGTAGACCGACGGGCTTCCATCAGTTGCAAGGAGCCAGAAGAAACCCAGGGCTTGTAAGCGGGACGTTTCGCGAAGCCGCAAGCGGCTTTACTCGCCATTTTCATGGCGTCGTGAAGATGCAACCAATGCTCATCTATACTTTTCGGTGGGACGGTAGCTAGCCTAAAACCTAACTCGGCTCGATACTTACTTGCAACAGAAGTTGCAGCCAGTTTACTAACATCGATCCGTTGATGGCGGTCAATCCTTCGGCCACTGAAAAGTAAGGTGAGATTGGCGCAGACCAGGGCATGATCAGACTCCAGATAGGTACTCCAAAAGGAGCGGCAGTCTTGTACACAACCACGCCAGCGGTAGCTGATCGCGATGTGATCAATCTGAGTCCAGGCTTGAGATGCAGAGGGAGGACGCCAGGTGGCACACCGGCGATGACTGTGCCGGAAGTTAGTGCTAGCCAGAAACAGGTTGTGGTCTGTGCACAGTTGCAGCAAACGGTCCCTGTTATCTGTCCTGTGACCAACAAGTCCCCATCGGCCACCTGAACGACTCTCTTCTGTGCCTAGACGCCCGACCTGTGCATTCAAGTCTCCGGCTAGTACTACAATATCTGTCGAACGCGCTTTCTGGAGAAGAACTGTTAACTGATGGTAAAACTCATCCTTGATTGCATCCGGGCTGCAATCTGTCGGGGCATAGGCGGAGATGACGAAAAGACACCGTTTCTCACGCCGATTTCTTCTCACTTTGATGGAACTTTCTAATCTGCTTCTTTATGAACAATAGTGATGCGAGCTAACTGTTCAAACTGAAGTGAAGCAGTTTTAGTTATTTGAGAATAAGACTTGGTCAGTGAAACTAGTTAACGACGATTCAAACATCTGATATTTCTTCCAGTGTCGGTTACGAAAGCGAAATAGATATTCGATATGATTTGAAACTGTACACAAGTATTTTAATAATGTTTAGACAACACTGTACTTTTGTGAAATACCTTGCACAGTAAGTTTCGACATTCGATTTAGTTAATCAGGCATCTTAAATGAAACGTCTACCTAAAGATAATGTGAAGAATGGAGATATTCCAGCTACCTTAGATAAAATCTCAACTCATAAAAAAGTCTTGTGCCACCAACCTCAAACAGTTATTTCTTGGGCTATGCGGTCACGCTTTTAGGTCACTAAGACCACTACTAATCCAGATTCTTTCTCAGGTTCCTCAAGAAGAAATACCCATGGTATGGGCAACCGGGAAGTGGCAACTAACCTTATACTTCTATCAACAACCGAGATCATCTTGTTGAAGATCAAATCGCCTACCTATTAATAATTATTCCATTCTTCCGACTAACCCTTCTCATATATCTTTATCACCACACACCACCAACACTAATAATTAGAGTTCACGAAATGTTATTCCTGGTCTACCGAAACCACGCTCCAAACTGAATGTTGGAGCTTTTAATGTTCGGACCTAGGGTCAGATAGAAAAACAGCACTCTGGAATATCGCGCAACCAGTATATGCTGCGTCTCCGAAACGCGCATGCAGGATCCAAATGCAGTCAACCACTTGATCTCATCTTATCAATATAAAGAATTGACACGATTTAACCTTCAAGTATCTGGAGACCTTACTTCTAAATCCACGGCTTTGCTAGTGTAGGTATGACATCAAGTTCTAAAGCAGAACAGGCTCTATTACACTGGATTCTAGCAGATAGTTGCTTGTGCACAGTCTCTACCTACGCTCCCACTGACTGCAGCTCGGATGAAGTTCAAGATCAATTTTATAGGAAGCTATCCAACCTCTTTCAAAAAGCTAAACGCTCTGAGATAATAATAGTGATAGGTGACTTTAATGATCAAGTAGATAAACTAAACCAAACAGAAAGGCACTTGGGCGGATCTTATAGTGTTGCGGCTCAGAAAACAGATGATAGCAACTCTCTATTGCAACTATGCTCAGGTAACCGTCTACTTCTGGCAAACACCAACTTCAAACATAGGAAGAAAAATTGTCTGACGTGGCGACCTCCACGATCGACTCAATAGACTACATTGTCATAAACCCTAGTTAGAGGCACTTGATCGAAGACTTCATCATTCTGAAGCGTATGTTTAGACTCGGACCATGCTCTAGTTCGAGGACGTACTTCTCTGCGTCTTACAGGACGTAGAAAGGTTACAGCAGGAAAACCCCTCACAGTGAAACCTACTGTCAATTTTAGTTTGTTTGAGTGAGCAGTTCGTTTCTCATACCGTCGTCAGTTTTGCTGCTGGGTAGATCGCTTTCAATGCGGAATTAATTCTGTGATTAATTGTTCTAGTAATTTCACCTCCTTTGAAGCGTAAGTATAAGAAGCAAGTTTTCTTTTCCACTCTATCATACTTTACCGGAGGTTTAGTATTTGTATATATATGGATGAATTTCGCCGGATATGCATTTTCAAGTAGGCACTTAGTGATGAGAGCAATTTCATCTTCCAGGCATTCCTTTGAGCAGATTTTACGTGCGTGGTCATTTACCAATTTACATGTACGTGCCAATGCACGTACATTGGAAGAACCGAGAGAAGAGTACATATTCGCATTTCTGAGCATGTTCCAAAGAAATTGGGGCTGCGAGGGACCAGGGCTGCCAACAGTGCAATAGCTTGGCATTTACTTGACGCCGGGCAAACCATTGACATCTCTCATTCTTTCAAAATTATTAGCCGACAAAGAAGTACCGCTGCTCTCCGTTTTGCTGGAACGGTCGTGATAAAAAAACTTAAACCGGATCTATGTATTCAAAAGGAGACAGTAATAAACTTTATTACTCTGGTAATCCAATTTTTTGTGTTTGTTTTTTTTGTTTTTTGGTTATTAGTTTTATTTTGGTTAATATTTAGTTTGTGTTATATTCCTCTCCCATTACCGAATTCTTAAACCACCCTTTCACACATTTCCGCTCACTTGATTGTCTTGAATTATGTGGACTCTTCAATTTCTATTCGATTATTACGTAACTCATCTTATTTGTTTTTAATTCCACGAATCCTTTATTACCCCTAAAATTACCACACAATTTATCTTATTTGTCTCTGAATTCCACTCAACTATTACACCACCCATCCTTAATGTTTCCCTGATACTAACGCCTCATAACCTCTGAACTAGTTGCATGAAACTAATGGGATATGACAACTTGAACCGATGTACACAAGGACCAGGTTCTACGTTGTGACTGACTAATTAAAGAGTTATTCCTGTGTAGCAGAACCACTGAATGAGAGGATTCGGTATAAGATTAATGTTTTTAAGGAAAGTTATCCATGTCGGTAACTCAGTCAGTTAGCTACAACGTAGGACCAGGCACATATATGCATCGGTCCAAGTTTCCACACCTTATTAGCACAACAAGACGAACATCAAATTCATAGAAGTAGTTACTTCAATAGTAGTAATATATGCAAAAGATTGTGTATAGGGATATAATACAGGAAGAATTAGTTGGTAAAAAGAAAGGTATGAGGCAATTTTAATCTCAAGGTTTAAGGGAAGACAAACAGTGTATACTCCTACACCATTGTGATCGATTTAGAGTCATGTCACACAGAGTCACCAACGGTAGTCACGCGGACCCCAACCAAATAGTCTGCATTTACCAACATGGCTCAGACTAGATGTTATTGACTTTAAACACTGATGCCACGTTTTGGTTTGGTCGTCCCTAACTCTCTTCCAACCATCCCCTACACTAGTCAGCATAGCGCGTCGTGGTAATCGGTGTTCAGACATACGTAACACGTGGCCCAACCATCTCAATCGATGAAGATTTACAACCTCATCAACTGGTTTACCATCACTCCCTAATACACTATGTCTAACCTCACTATTGCTTACCCGGTGATCCCAGCAGATGAGAGCAATATTTCTAAGACACCTGTGGTCAAATGCTAGTAACTTGCGAGTATCTTCTACTCTTAATAGCCACGTTTCATAGCCATAAAGTAGAACGGAACGAACTGCCACGCAGTATACTCGTCTTTTAATTGATAAACGGATATCTCGCCTTCATCATAGGTGACGTAAGTTGACAAAAGCCAAACGAACTTTTGGAATCTGTGCAAAGATTTCGTCAGACACCAACCCATTAGGACTGATCAGGCTTCCAAGATAAGTGAAGCTGTCGACGCGTTCGACTACTTCACTCCCTATCCTCAGTTCAGGTGTTGAAGCAGGCTAGTCCTGGAGCAACAACTTGCATTTAGAGGAGGAGAAACGCATTCCAAACATCATTGCATTGTTACTCAGTGTTATCAAAAGACTCTGCATTTTGTCAGCGTCTTCACCAAACAGGACTATGTCATCTGGGTATTCTAATTCGAGAAGTGGACCTCCTGGTCGGAGATCAATTCCTGAAAATTCAGTCGGCGTCAGTAACTGATTAGAATGAGATGGTTGCTTTGAGTGCTACGCAACTATAATGCAGTCTAATAGAAAAATATTGCAATATCTTAATTTGAGAATTTCTCACTGCATCAAACACATAATATCAAATAAAATTATTACTACTTATCATTATACAAGAATATAGAATACTCAAATATATTATTTTATGAACCAAGGTGACTTACTGAGCATTCGACAAACGCTGACATAACAAATCCATATCAGCTAAAATTTTGACTTGATGAGATCCTACTTTAGATGTATCAGTTTTATCACCAACTAAAAAGTAATTGAACTGCTCGACAAGGAGGCTCCGCAATTGACGCCTTTCACGTTTAGCCTCACTGCGATTTAAGTCACGTTCCTTGCGAACACGTTCAGCTTCTGACCTCCGACGCTCTTCACTGGCAGCACGGGCAAGTGCAGCAGCCTCAGCTTCACGTTTCCGTTGCTAAAGATGAATTTAAAATGTACAAGGTAATAAAAATGGGTGGAGAAAAGTAGGCATTCTTAAGTAGAAAGTACCTAGAAATTACAACTTATGAACATGATAATCATATCCAATACGACTAACGTTTATACCGAATATCAAATTCCAAAGTGCTGCCTATATTACTTGCATATTATAAGTAATTTGTTGGCATACTTAAAGTATAAAAATTGCTATGGTCATGGAAATACCATTCAATACAATGATTTCAGATAAATAGTGCCTCATGAATTAATCGTAGATTGGAAAATATTAAAAAAAGATAGGGATAACATATTATCTATCGCACCCAAGTTTTGTATAAAAATGCGCTAAGCGGAAAGACAATTACTTGAATGATGGCTATATATATATATATATATATATATGACTTGTGCAAACCTTTTACTTATATGTAACTGAAAAGTGCTCTCACATGGCCACGCGTACATAACCTCTTCCTGGGAAGTCCTACTCGCTGACTTTCCGCAAAAAAGTGTTGTTTACGAAATTGAGAGGACCCTTCTTCAACAGACAATCCCAGAGAACAGTCCTGTCCAACGAATCGAAGGCGGCCCTGATATCAAGAAACACTACGATTGTTGGCCTGTGATAAATATGACGGTGTTCTAACATTTGGCGGAGGGTGAAGATATGATCAATGCATCCTCGACCAGAATGAAAACCAGCCTGCTCCCCAAGAGTCAGTCTTTCTCGGGTTTTAAACAACCTACGAAGAATGATAGAAGCCAATAGTTTGGACGCAATCGAAAGTAGACTTATCCCCCGATAGTTGTTACAGGAACGACGTGAACCCTTTTTAAAGATAGGGACAACTATTGCTTCATTCCATCACGTTGGAACGCTCTACAGCTCCCAAACCTTTGTAAACAACATAGTCAATTCCTTAGCCAGAAAGTCACCACCATCTTTAAAAAGAGCCGGAGGTAAGTCATCTGGGCCCAGTGATTTGTAACGTTTCAAGAGTTGGAGTTCCTTGCGGACTTCCGCCTCGTTTGGTGGAACAGTCGTCACCGGCCATGGAGAGCAGGACAATCTGGTCGATGTTGCCGGAGCAGCAGGCCAATTGAACTGCCCTTCGAAAAATTCCGCCCATCGTCCAAGACGTCCATAGATGTTAGTGATTGGCATCCCGTCATCCTCACAGATTGTTTCACTCACACCAGACTTCTTGCTGCCAGTGGCTCGGACGAGTTGGAAGAGCTTCCGGCAGTTACCAGATGCAGCTGCTGCTTCCAGCTCATTAGCACGCTCCGACCACCAGGCTTCTCGGTCCTTACGCAAGCTTTGCCCGATTTCATTACGTAACAGCCTTCGTTTGTGGTCAAACTCACGGTCACCCGGAGTAGACCGACGGGCTTCCATCAGTTGCAAGGAGCCAGAAGAAACCCAGGGCTTGTAAGCGGGACGTTTCGCGAAGCCGCAAGCGGCTTTACTCGCCATTTTCATGGCGTCGTGAAGATGCAACCAATGCTCATCTATACTTTTCGGTGGGACGGTAGCTAGCCTAAAACCTAACTCGGCTCGATACTTACTTGCAACAGAAGTTGCAGCCAGTTTACTAACATCGATCCGTTGATGGCGGTCAATCCTTCGGCCACTGAAAAGTAAGGTGAGATTGGCGCAGACCAGGGCATGATCAGACTCCAGATAGGTACTCCAAAAGGAGCGGCAGTCTTGTACACAACCACGCCAGCGGTAGCTGATCGCGATGTGATCAATCTGAGTCCAGGCTTGAGATGCAGAGGGAGGACGCCAGGTGGCACACCGGCGATGACTGTGCCGGAAGTTAGTGCTAGCCAGAAACAGGTTGTGGTCTGTGCACAGTTGCAGTAGACGGTCCCTGTTATCTGTCCTGCGACCAACAAGTCCCCATCGGCCACCTGAACGACTCTCTTCTGTGCCTAGACGCCCGACCTATGCATTGAAGTCTCCGGCTAGTACTACAATATCTGTCGAGCGCGCTTTCTGAAGAAGAACAGTTAACTGGTGATAGAATTCATCCTTGATTGCATCCAGGCTGAAATCTGTCAGGGCATAGGCGGAGATGACGAAAAGACATCGTTTCTCACTTTGATGGAACTTTCTAATCTAACAGCACATAACCGACTGTTAATGGAGATCCAATCGATTAGTGCTGCCTCAGCCCTAGCGCTTAGTGCGACACCAACGCCAGCAAGACCTGACGAAGATGCCACAGGGTCCCCGGATAAACGCACGTGAAACAAGCTTTTCGAATCGACAGATGGAGAGCGAATTTGTAGTACTTCACTAGAGTCTTGAATACGGGTCTCGGATAGACAACAAACGTCAACATTAAGACTTTCCAATTATTATAATTTATTTAAACACAAATATTGGTACAAAAGGGCACCAGATACATATGCGCCACACAAAATAATGAAAATAGGAAGAGAAAGGATGAAAAGATAAGGGGGACTGAAATGTACAACCAACAAGAACTCTTTCAGATAAGAAAGTTAGAACCACTCTTTATAAAAAAAGTAAAAGTAGGTTACAGCAGGCTCGCCACTGGCTTCTATTCTGAGCCATATCTGATAACGTCTCTAGCCACTGTGTTGCACCATCTCTCGGACCCCAACCAGGGAGTCGTGAAGGACCAACAGAAGCTAGCCCTTTGCAGCTTTCTTTCATACCACGATACCATGTCATACACTGACCACACAAATGAAATGAAATGACGCACTCCACTGACTACACTGTTCTCGCTCCTAATAGAAGAAAGACTTTCCAAAGACATAGCCAGCCCTATCTGTTGTCCGATCTGCATTAGTGTGCGAACGTTGAAGGAGGCCAGTTTGAACGGCGTACGCGGTTTCAGAAAAACTGGTTCAGTATTCGTATTCGGTAGAAGCATTCACTTTCGACCGGGCAGTGACTGGAGATCGTTTACATAG